>NC_057806.1:482414052-482741961 GCF_018294505.1 Triticum aestivum
GCTGAATGTGTGCAAAAACTCAGAGGTGCCGTAGTTTCGGTGCTTGATCGGTCGGGCCGTGAAGACGTACGACTACATCAACCGCATTGTTATAATGCTTCCGCTTCCGGTCTACGAGGGTACGTAGACAACACTCTCCCCTCTCATTGCTGTGCATCACCATGATCTTGCGTGTGCGTAGGAAAATTTTGAAATTACTACGTTCCCCAACAGTTGGAGAGATCCGGATATATATATATATATATATATATATATATATATATATATATATATATATATCCACTCGGATGTAGGTTATCATGAAGTATTATTGTTGACATTACCCTTGAGGTAAAAGGTTGGGAGGCGAAACTATAAGCCCCTATCTTTCTCTGTGTTCGATTGAAACTTTGAACCCATAAGTATCGCGTGAGTGTTAGCACTTGTGAAAGACTAAATGATAGTTGAGTATGTGGACTTACTGAAAAGCTCTTTAATTAACTCTTTCCGATGTTATGATACATTGCAATTGCTTCAATAGCTGAGATCATAGTTTGTTGGTTTTCAATGAAGTTTCCGATTCATACTTTATCTTGTGAATGAATTGTTACTTTAGCATGAGAAATTATATGGCATTATATGTTGCTGTCCTAAAGATGATCATGATGCCCTCATGTCTGTATTTTATTTTATCGAAACCTCTATCTCTAAACATGTGGACATATTTTTCGATTTCGGCTTTCTCTTGAGGACAAGCGAGGTCTAGGCTTGGGGGAGTTGATATGTCCATTTTGCATCATGCTTTTATATTGATATTTATTGCATTATGGGCTCTTATTACATGTTATATCACAATACTTATGCCTTTTCTCTCTTATTTTATAAGGTTTACATGAACAGGGAGAATGCCGGCAGCTGGAATTCTGGACTGGAAAAGGAGCAAATATTAGAGACCTATTTTGCACAAGTCCAAAAGTCCTAAAACTTCACGGAGCATGTTTTTGGAATATATAAAAAATATTGGGCGAAGAAAGTACCAGAGGGGGGCCACCAGCTAGCCACAAGGGTGGAGGGCGCGCCCCCTTCCTTATGGGCCCCTGGCAGGCCTCCAATGCCCATCTTATGCTATATGGCGTGTTTTGGCCTGGAAAAAAAATAAGAAGGAAGCTTTCGGGATGAAGCGCCACCGTCTCGAGGCAGAACCTGGGCAGAACCAATCTTGGGCCCGGCAGAGCTGTTCTGCTGGGGAAACATCCCTCCCGAAGGGGGAAATCAAAGCCATCGTCATCACCAACAATCTTCTCATCGAGAGGGGGTCAATCTCCATCAACATCTTCACCAGCACCATCTCCTCTCAAACCCTAGTTCATCTCTTGTATCTGATCTTTGTCTCAAAACCTCATATTGGTACTTGTGGGTTGCTAGTAGTGTTGATTACTCCTTGTAGTTGATGCTAGTTGGTTTATCTGTTGGAAGATTATATTTTCATATCCTTAATGATAATTAATACTCCTCTGATCTTGATCATGAATATGCTTTGTGAGTAGTTACGTTTGTTCCTGGGGACATGGGAGAGGTCTTGTTATAAGTAATCATGTTGAATTTGGTATTCGTTCGATATTTTGATGAGATGTATGTTGTCTCTCCTCTTGTGGTTTTATGTGAATGTCGACTACATGACACTTCACTATTATTTGCGCCTAGGGGAAGGCATTGGGAAGTAATAAGTAGATGATGGTTTTCTAGAGTGACAGAAGCTTAAACCCTAATTTATGCGCTACTTCGTAAGGGGCTGATTTGGATCCATATGTTTCATGCTATGGTTAGGTTTACCTTAATTCTTCTTTCGTAGTTGCGGATGCTTGTGAGAGGGGTTAATCATAAGTGGGAGGCTTGTCCAAGGAATGGGAGCATCCAAGCACCGGTCGACCCACATATCAAATTATCAAAGTAACGAACGCGAATCATATGAGCATGATGAAAACTAACTTGACAACAATTCCCATGTGTCTTCGGGAGTGCTTTGCTTTATATAAGAGTTTGTCCAGGCTTGTCCTTTGCTACAAAAAGGATTGGGCCACCTTGTTGCACCGTGTTTACTTTTGTTACTTGTTACCCGTTATGATTTATCTTATCACAAAACTATCTGTTACCGATAATTTCAGTGCTTGCAGAAAATACCTTGCTGAAAACCACTTGTCATTTCCTTCTGCTCCTCGTTGGGTTCGACACTCTTAATTATTGAAAGGACTACGATAGATCCAATATACTTGTGGGTCATCAGGCCCATTCCCGTTCGCGCCAAAATCAGTTTCCCCGGCGCCCTAGGCGCCCCCAGCGCGCCGGGTTCGGCCTGGGTCCACCGGTGCCAGTTTCAGCCCAAACCGGCGAAAAACAGGCTCCTGGGGGCGCGACTGGGCTGAAAAATTGGCGCAGCGCTAAAACTGGCTTGGGGGCATGTTGGGGGTGCGACTGGGCCGAAAAATTGGCGTCGGCGGTAAAATTGGCTTGGGGGCATGTGGGGGCGTGACTAGAAATGCTTTAACGAACCGGTACAAGCCTTAGAGCAACTCTAGCAGATCCCGTATAAGTCGCAAACCTGCAAAATTCTAGTGAGTATACGGGCTCAGCCCAATTTTCTGGCCAGAACACAGCCCGTATACTCGCCCGGCCCTTAAATATTTTTACCGCAGCCCGCAAACCGCCCTCCCCTCCCCCCAGAAGCACTATATCTATGGGTTCGCGGGGCAGATATGAGTCGAAACCCTATCCCCCGGCCGCCGCATGTCGCCGCAATTCCCCACTCCCCCTCACATATCTCGCCGCCAATGAGCCCCCTTCCTCCTTCAGCCGCCATGTGGGGCCGCATGTGGAATTCCGTCCGCAGCTCCAATGGCAGCTCCGGCGGGGGTGGCAACCCCGAGCGCGAGCGGCGTGTCCACTTGGACGATGCGAGGAAGTGCGCAACAAGGAAGTTGACGAACAAGGGCCTCGAGATGCTACCGAGCCTCCTCCTTCGCGAGATGGAGGAGTACGGAAGTCGGCACGAGCGTACGCCCTCCTCTGCCGCGGGCTCGTCCTCCACCGCAAGATCTTCCGACACCGCAAGCTCTTCCTCTTCCAGCGCGGGGCTTCTCCCCGTGAAGAGGGACTGGTCGGAGGAGCTAGAGGAGATCGAGATTGTCGCCGTCAAGCAGGAGCCGGAGGAGATTGAGCGCCGAGGGGTCGTCAGGCCCAAAGATTTCGTGGCTGATTTCGATGCGGTCGCGGCCGCCATTGCCGAACGGAGCTTGCGTGAGGAGGTGGAGCACCGGCGCCACGACGAGGAGCTCGAAGACCTCATCCTCAAGCAGGCGGTCGCGGCCAACCTTGCTGCGAAGGACAAGGACGACGAGTGGCGGCGCATCTGTGAGGAGCAGAGGGAGAAGTTCATCGATCTCGTTGGCTCCGACGAGGACTAAGCTCCTCCACTCCGTCATCCTCGGTCGCGAGTTTGTCCATTTTGGTATATCGACCTCGGCCTGGCCGCTGCGAGATCCCCCGCCCCATCTAGTAGTAGTAGAATGTAGTATGTATGATAATGTAGTATGTGATGATGAACTATGAATGATCATGTAGCATCTGATGAACTAGTGTGGTTGCTGATACGTCTCCGTCGTATGTACTTTTTCAAACTCTTTTGCCCTTCTTTTGGACTCTAACTTGCATGATTTGAATGGAACTAACCCGGACTGACGCTGTTTTCAGCAAAATTGCCATGGTGTTATTTTTGTGCAGAAATAAAAGTTCTCAGAATGACCTGAAAATTCACGGAGCTTATTTTTGGAATTAATAAAAAATATTGGCGAAAGAATCAACTGAAAGGGGCCCACACCCTGGCCACAAGGGTAGGGGCACGCCCTCTGTCCTTGTGGGCCCCCTGGACCTCCACCGACCTCAACTCCAACTCCATATATTCATGTTCTAGGAGAAAAAAACAGGAGAGCAGGATTCATCACGTTTTATGATACGAAGCCGCCGCCAAGCCCTGTTCTTCCTCGAGAGGGCAGATCTGGAGTCGTGTTTAGCTCCAGAGAGGGGAATCCATCGCCATCGTCATCATCAACCATCCTCCATCACCAATTCCATGATGCTCACCGATGTGCATGAGTAATCCCATCGTAGGCTTGCTGGACCATGATGGGTTGGATGAGATTTACCATGTAATCGAGTTAGTTTTGTTAGGGTTTGATCCCTAGTATCCACTATGTTCTAAGATTGATGTTGCTATGACTTTGCTATGTGTAATGCTTGTCTCTAGGGCCCAAGTGCCATGATTGCAGATCTGAACCTGTTATATTTTCATGAATATATTTGTGTTCTTGATCCTATCTTGCAAGTTATAGTCACCTACTACGTGCTATGATCCGACAACTCCGGAGTGACAATAGTTGGGACACTTCCCGGTGATGAACGTAGTTTAAGGAGTTCATGTATTCACTAAGCACTAATGCTTCGGTCCGGCACTCTATTAATAGGAGGCCTTAATATGCCTTAGTTTCCAATAGGACCCCACAACCACGGGAGGGTAGGACAAAAAAAGTCATGCAAGTTCTTGTCCACAAGCACGCATGACTATATTCGGAATACATGCCTACATTATATTGATGAATTGGAACTAGTTCTGTGTCACCCTATGTTATAACTATTGCATGATGAATGCCATCCGACATAATTATCCATCATTGATCCATTGCCTATGAGTTCATTTCATATTGATCTTTGCTCAGTTACTTTTCCGTTGCCACTATTACGATTCCTACAAAACTACTACTGTTACTTCTGCCACCGTTACCGTTACTTCCATACTACTTCGCTATTAAATATTTTGCTGCAGATATTAAATCTATTAGGTGTGGTTGAATTGATAACTCAGCTGCTGATACTTGAGAGTATTCTTTGGCTCCCCTTGTGTCGAAACAATAAATTTGGGTTGAATACTCTACCCTCGAAAACTGTTGCAATCCCCTATACTTGTGGGTTATCAAGACCTTTTTCTGGCGTTGTTGCCGGGGAGCATAGCTCTATTATTTGAGTCACTTGGGATTTATATCTGTTGATCACTATGAGGAATTTGAAAGACAGCAAAACCAAGATCTATCCCTCAACTACGAGGGGAGGTAAGGAACTGCCATCTAGCTCTGCACTTGATTCTCCTTCTGTTTTGAGTAAACTTGCAACACCTACACCGGCCATTGATTCCGATATGTCGCATGTTATTGATGATGCCACTTCTGCTATGCATGATGCTTATGATGAAACTACTTCTCTGCTTTATAATACTGTGCCACCAGGTGAATTTCTTGATGAACAACTTGCTAGGGTTAGAGAGAATGAAATTACTAAAATTGATGATATTTTTTAAACTGGAGATTATGATTCTCCCCCTAGATATGAATTGCATGTTGTACCTGAGGGTTATGTTATAGATGAAGAAACTGCTAGAGACTTCTTTGCTTGCAATGATAGAGAAGATCTTAAGAAACTGTTAGCTAAGCTGAAAGAAAAGTCCTTGAATCCTAGAATGAAATACGATCCTAATTTTGCTACTTCACCTATCTTTGTTACTGATAAGGATTATGAATTCTCTGTCGATCTTGAGTTAATTACTTTGGTTGAATCTGATCCTTTCTATGGTTATGAATCTGAAACTGTTGTGGCACATCTTAATAAATTGAATGATATAGCCGCCCTATTTGCTTATGGTGAAAAAATTCGCTATTATTATATTCTCAAATTGTTTCCTTTCTCATTAAAGGGTGATGCTAAGTTATGGTTTAATTCTCTTGCTCCTAGCTATGTGCGTAGTCCCCAGGATATGATTTACTACTTCTCTGCAAAATATTTCCCCGCTCATAAGAAACAAGTTGCTTTAAAGGAAATATTTAATTTTGTGCAAATTGAAGAAGAGAGCCTCCCACAGGCTTGGGGTAGGATTCTCCAATTACTTAATGCTTTGCCTGATCATCCTCTCAAGAAAAATGAAATAATTGATATCTTTTATAATGGACTAATTGATGCTTCCAGAGACCACCGATACGTCTCCAATGTATCTAAAATTTCTGATTGTTCCATGCTATTATATTATCTGTTTTGGATGTTTAATGGGCTTTATTATGCACTTTTATATTATTTTTGGGACTAACCTATTAACCGAAGGCCCAGTGCAAATTGTTTTTTTTGCCTATTTCAGTGTTTCATAGAAAAGGAATATCAAATGGAATCCAAACAGAATGAAACCTTCACGAGGATCTTTTTTGGAACAAACGCAATCCAGGAGACTTGGAGTGGAGGTCAAGGAAGCAACGAGGCGGCCACGAGGTGTAAGTGCATCTAGTGCCCCTTAGTGATTTTGGTGTATTGAAGACTTATAGGTTAAGGGACTAATGCGTTTGTGAGTGTACACAGGTCTATAAGTCTATGAGGAGTTTGATATTTATAGGAAAAGTCGACCCCTAAAAATGAATATCTTCGACTGAAGATTTTGGTATTTCTGAAGACTTTCATGAAGACTTTGAAAGTGAAGAAATTGGTGTGTCCGTGAAGACTTGATATTCATGCGAGGAATATGAAGCTTGAAGACTTTCGTTTTCATAGTTTTGTTTTTCTCTTTCTTGAGTCATAGGAAACACCGTACTATTAAAGGGGGTGGAGGAAATACTAAGGAAAAATTTCCATGTGATGCTCAACTCAAAATCCTACACCTACCAATCCCTTAGAGTGAAGCCATTGGAAATCTCATACAGTTCAGTCAATTTCTTCAGTGACAGAGACGAAGTTCTTCTGGTCTCTGAGGAATTTGTCCTGACTGAGGAGTTAGGAATTTGCTAGTGTGGATTGCCTACACAGTGAGGAACATGATAGCCCTGAGGATTTTACTACTCAAAATTCCGACCGTTGTTGTGCTATGCACCAGCTGTCCCAAAATATCTATCCACCTAACGGTCATATCATTGAAGGGCATTTATGTCTTATCATGTCGGGCTGCTCCCTAGGCTATAAATAGCCGCCCCCTACAACCACTAGCTGGTTGGCTGCTCCGAGAGAAACTGACACTTGTCATTTGAGAGCAACCCATCCTCTGAGGACTTTGAGCGAAAATCATCAAGTGAGGAAAAACCAAAAACCCAAAACCCAAACACCTACAAACCCCAAGTGATTGAGCATCACTAAAGAGATTGATCCTGCGTGGATCCGATGCTTATTACCTTTGAAGACTGTGCTTCTTCCAGACGGTTAGGCGTCATGGTCTAGAGCATCCAAGAGGAATTGTGGATCGTCGAGTGACCAAGTTTGTGAAGGTTTGGAAGTCGCCTGAAGACTTACCACGAGTGATTGGACGAGGTCTGTGTGACCTTAGTTCAAGGAGAATACGGTGAGGAGTGGGTGTCCTGAGCTGCGTGTTCAGGACTGGGTGTCCGGGACTGTGTGTCCTCGAGTTTAAATACTCAGCCGCTCGAACCACACGTACAACTGAGACAGCAGTTGGAACTGGTCTACCAAGTCATGTGTTTGTTCATATCTCTGTTTGAAGACTTTGACTGAAGACTTTCTCAATTTCCTCAGTTCAATTTCTTCAGTCGGTTTATCTTCATCCTGTGTTATCCTGTGATTACGCTTCCTGTGCTCTGTGCCTGTCTTCATTTCATCATGATGACTATGCTTGTATTATGTTATGCTTACTTTTGAGTACTCATTCCGCTGCTGGTAGTTCTTCACTAAGGAATTTCCTCACCAGCAAATTCCTCAGTGAAGAATTTCATAAAAATCGCCTATTCACCCCCCTCTAGTTGATATAACGCACTTTCAATTAGTATTAGAGCAAGGTACTCCCTTGTTTTGTGTGATTTTGGTTTAACCGCGTGGAGTTTTAGTTATGTCGACCGCAGGTATGATCAAGGTCTCTGCTGGGTGTCCTACCTTCGATGGGACGGACTACCCCTACTGGAAGAATAAGATGCGAATGCATCTTGAAGCAATCGATAACGATATCTGGTATGTTGTGGAAAATGGTGTTCCCTCAGTCACACCTTCTCTGAATGCTGCTGATGTGAAGAGATTCAAGCAACTCGACTCTCAAGCGAAGAATATCATATGTGTCCATCTGAGCAAAGGACAGTATGGCAGAGTGAGTGCTTTGGAGACAGCGAAGCTTATCTGGGACGGGTTGTCCAAGGTGAATGAAGGAGTCTCAACTCAGCATGACTCTCGAGTTGATGTTCTTCGCAGTCTCTTCAACCGCTTCAAAAGACTCGACAATGAAAATGTTCAACAAACCTTCGATCGCCTCACTGACATCTCAAATGAGCTTAAAGCACTTGGTGCCACTGACATCACCGACCATGAGGTGGTGAAGAAATTGCTGAGATCGCTTGATTCCTCATTTGACACTCTGGCATTGATGATACAAGAACGTGCTGATTACAAGTCACTTGATCCCGCTGATATTCTCGAGAGGCTAAATACTCATGAGTTCCAACTTGCTGAAAAGAGAGATCTCTATGGTTCAAGCTATGGCAGATCACGTGCACTAAAGGCCAAGGCAGTATCTGAGTCCGAAGATGAAGACTCTGATAGCAGTCTTGATGATCCTGAAGAACTGAGCCATGATCTGGCTCTGCTCGTGAAGAAGTTCCAAAAGTTCTCAAGACGTGGTCGCCTTGGAAGACCCTCAAGGAGCAATGATTCCTCATCAAGTGACTACAAGAGGAGGCTCTGCACAAATGCAAGAAGCCTGGTCATTACATTCAAGACCGTCCTCAATGGGAAAAGGAATCAAAGAAGAAGAAATACTAGGATTACAGTTCTGATGATGCGAAGAAAAAGAAGAAATCCTCAAAATCCTCATCATCAAAATCCTCAAAGCCTTCATATCACAAGAAGAGCAGCTCCAAGAAGGCCAGGGCATTCATTGGCAAGGAAATGGACTCTGAGGCTGAATCTGAGGAAGATGAGGAAGAGGAGTCATCTGAGGAGTCCGAATCCGGAGTGGCGAGCCTTGCTCTTGCTACTGCATTCGTCAACAAGTCTATCTTCAACACTGAAGAAAATGACCTCACCAACAAGGCTGATGAAGGCGATGATGACTACGTTCTCACCTATTGCTTCATGGCAAAGGGTGCCAAGGTACTCAAATATACCTCCTCTGAATCAAGTGAGAATGAATCTGATGAAAACCTTAAGCCCAGCTATTCTAAACTTGCTAAGATTGCTATAAAACAACAAAGGGCTTTAGAAAAGGTTCAAAAGATGCTAAATAAAAGTGATGATATGTTGGGTGAAGAAATGGATCGCACTGAAACTTTGACTGAAAATCTTCAGAGACTTCAGTCCAAGCTTGACAAACTTCAAAGTCATCATAACACTCTCTTATCGAATCATGAGAAGCTTTCTTATGAATTTATTCAAAGAAAGCAAGACCTTGAGAAGCTAAGAGTGAGTTATGAAGATCTTTAGAAGGAGCGTGATTCATTACTTGTTCAATAAATCAGCGCATCTCAGGTAGAATTTGTTCCTCCATGCTTGAAATGCATTGAACGTGAATCTGCTAATTCTTCACCTGAATGTTCAAATGCTATTAATGTTTCAAATTCTTCACATGCGTCTGCTATCACTAATTCCTTATCTGAGGACATTTCTAGTATCACCGACGATGCAGGGCTGAAGGAATTGTACACGACAAGCATGTACAACAGCCTCAAAGGGCATCAAGCTCTTTGTGATGTGCTTAAAAAGTAGATCCTCAACAGGAACCCTAGGAAAGAGGGTATCGCCTTTGAGAAGAAACTCAATGCTGATGGTACATATTGGAAGCCTAAGCAGTACCCCAAAACTACATGGGTTGCTGCAAAGGGACCTCCAGTTGATCCATCTAACTTATCTGGATTTGCATGTGAATCTCCTCATTCTGATGATGAGTCAATTGACTCCAACTATAAACTGTTCAAAAATCAGAATGGTGAAGTATTTGCTAGATATGTTGGCACTAACTGCAGGAACGGCTCCCCGATGAACAAAATCTGGGTTCCCAAAAGATGCCTTGAAAATCTTCAGGTGAATGTCATCATGACGCCACCTGTGAAGAATAGGAATCCCAGATCAAATTCCTCATACAGACCAAATTCCTCATATGGATCAAAGTCCTCATATGAACATCATCGTGCTAACCCGTCTGTTTCGCAGGGAAGATCTAAGGATTATGGATATGTGCATTATTCTTCAAATCATTATGTCCATAAGTCCTCGAAGACTTTCTCTGCATACTCTTATGCTTACTCTAACCCCTCTTATGTGAAACAAAATGGACTGGCTTCTATGAATTTGGTCTGAAGAATTTGCTGGAGACCTGAGCATGCCTGATAGGATGCAGGCTAATCATGAAGAAATGAACTTTCATTTCTCACGTCCTCATATTGCTTTATCAGTTCTTTTACTTGATGAAATTGATATGATGAATTGATGTCATATTCTTCACTGATGAAGTATATGGGTTTGTAAGCTGCATTAATTCGTCTACATGATGATCAACCCAAATCCACTGAGTGGGTCCTCGATAGTGGATGTACAAACCACATGACTGGTGACAAGAATCTATTGATGGATGCTCCATTATCTCCGTCGCATCTGAAGCATATCATCTTTCCTGACAAAGGCAAAAGTCAGGTATTGGGTCTAGGCTTTAGGAGAGGAGGCCTGTATATTGTTGATTTCTCTACAGGACCACAACCAACCGTGTGCTTACTTGCAAAAGCTTCAGAAGGCTGGCTCTGGCATTGAAGACTTGGTCATGCAGGCATGAGGAATTTGCACACGCTTGCGAAGAAGAAGCATGTCATTGGCATCGAGAATGTCAAATTCCTCAAGGATCACCTATGCGGAGCCTGTGAAGCTGGGAAGTTGACGAAGGCCAAGCATCCAGCAAAGACTATCATGACCACCACTCACCCGTTTGAATTGCTTCACATGGATCTCTTTGGTCCTAATCATTATTCTGCTATTTCAAATGAAGCATCTCAATATGGCTTTGTTATTGTTGATGATTATTCTTGCTACACATGGGTACACCTTGTTACTTACAAACATGAAGTGCAGGAAGTCTTCAAACGATTTTCCTCGAGGGCTTCAACCAACTTTGGTGTGAAGATCAAGCACATCAGAAGTGACAATGGCACTGAGTTCAAGAATTCTGGTCTCGATGACTATCTTGATGAACTTGGTATTACTCATGAGTTATCTGCTCCTTACACTCCTCAGCAGAATGGCATCATGGAGCGCAAGAACAGGACTCTTGCTGAGATGGCTCACACTATGCTTGATGAATACAAAACGCCTCGTCGTTTCTGGACTAAGGCAATTGATACTGCGTGCCACATCATCAACAGAGTATATCTTCACAAATTCTTCAAAAGGACTGCCTATGAACTCCTCACTAATAAGAAACCCAATGTAAGTTATTTCAAAGTCTTCGGTGCTAAATGTTGGATTAGAGATCCTCATCACAACTCAAAATTTGCACCGAAAGCACATGAAGGTTTTATGCTTGGTTACGGAAAGGACTCGCACACCTACAGAGTCTTCAACAACGTTCTTCACAAAGTTGTTGAAACTGTAGATGTGTGGTTCGATGAAACTAATGGCTCGCAAAGAGAGCACCTACCTACTGTGATAGATGAACCAGCACCTGAGGAAACTATCAAGTTCAAGGATACTGAGGATGTCATTCCTACTGAAGAATCTGCTGAAGAATCCATTCCAGAACATGAAGAACGTCGGGCTAATGCACCTGAAGAAAGTGCTGAAGAAAATGGTGCCGAAGGAAACGCTGATCAAATTCTTCAACGACAACCAGCTCATCCTCGCATTGCAAAAGAAGTGCAAGTTGAAAAGATCATCAATGACATCAAAGCGCCAGGTCCTCTCACATGCTCAAAAGCTTCACATTTGTCTAACTTTTGTGGGCACTATGCTTTTGTCTCTATTACAGAGCCCACTAAGGTAGATGAAGCATTTCTGGAGCCTGAGTGGATTCAGGCCATGCAAGAAGAATTACATCAGTTCGAGCTCAACAATGTCTGGGAACTGGTCAAACGTCCACATCCTCGCAAGCACAATATCATCGGCACAAAGTGGATCTACCGCAACAAGCAAGAAGAAAATGGCCTTGTGGTGAGGAATAAGGCACGGCTTGTAGCTCAAGGCTACACACAGGTTGAAGGAATTGATTTCGATGAAACTTTTGCACCTGTTGCTAGACTTGAGGCTATTCGCATATTACTTGCTTATGCTAACCATCATGATATCACTTTATATCAAATGGATGTGGAAAGTGCATTCCTCAATGGTAAGCTTGAGGAAGAAGTATATGTTGCTCAACCTCCAGGTTTTGAAGATCCAAAGAATCCTGACAAAGTCTTCAGACTCAACAAGGCCCTCTATGGCCTCAAGCAGGCCCCACGGTCTTGGTATGATACCTTGAAGGAACTCTTCATGAAGAAAAGCTTCAAACCCGGTTCACTCGACCCTACTCTTTTCACTAAATCTTATGATGGTGAATTGTTTGTGTGCCAAATATATGTTGATGATATTATCTTTGGCTGTACTGACCAATGTTATAGTGATGAATTTGCATATATGTTGAGTGAAGAATATCAAATGTCTAGGATGGGAGAGTTGAAATTCTTCTTAGGTCTTCAAATTCGTCAACAACGCAATGGCATATTCATATCTCAGGAGAAATACCTCAAGGATGTACTGAGGAAATTCGGCATGCAAGATTGCAAAGGCGTCAAAATTCCTATGCCCACAAATGGCCATCTGTGCACTGATGAAAATGGTATTGACTTCGATCATAAGGTATACTGCTCCATGATAGGTTCCTTATTGTACTTATGTGCATCTAGGCAAGATATAATGCTTAGTGTTTGCATGTGTGCCCGATTTCAAGCTACACCGAAGGAATCACACCATAAGGTTGTGAAGCATATTCTTCGATATCTAGCTCACACACCAACACTTGGATTATGGTACCCCAAGGGCTCGGATTTTGATCTCATTGGATATTCTGACTCTGACTATGCTGGTGATCGTGTGGACCGCAAGTCAACATCTGGTACATGTCATTTCCTCGGACGATCTTTGGTCTGTTGGTCCTTGAAGAAACAGAACTGCGTATCAGTATCTACTACTGAAGCTGAGTACATTGCCGCAGGTTCTTGTTGTGCCCAATTGCTATGGAGGAAGCAAACTCTCAAGGACTACGGCGTCAACATGAAGAATGTGCCTCTCTTCTGTGACAATGAGAGTGCCATCAAGATTGCTCACAACCCAGTTCAGCACTCGAAGACAAAGCACATTCAGATTCGTCATCACTTTCTTCGTGATCATGTGTTGAAGGGCGACATTTCTATTGAGCATGTGAAGACTAAAGAACAGCTAGCTGATATCTTCACAAAGCCCTTGGATGAGAAGAGATTTAGCAAGTTGCGGTGTGAGCTAAATATCCTAGAATCTTCGAATGTTCTTTGAAAAGGACACTCATCCTAACACTTATGCAAAATTGATGACTTAGATGTGCAACACATGAAGAAACGTTTTTCTTCAATCAATGAAGAATAACACTCTTAGTGTGAAGAAATTAATGAAGAATTTGATTCTCAGAACCCTACGATAATTGTACGTGGTGTCTGAAATCATCATTCTTATACGGTAGGTCACGCCACCACCAAAAGTTGAAATTCCTCAAATTATTCATATTCTTCAACTTTGCATAGTCTTCACTTGTCCCGTCGTTTTTCTTCATTGGCTATATATATGTATGAGTTTATGTCCTCTACAGCATTCACTTATTGCTATTTCTTCAAGTTGGTTTTCTGCTAAGTGAATGTGATCGGACCCTTCCCCTCTATGCTATACTCAACCCAATTTGTTCACAAATTCTTCATGTGCGTTCTATTTGAAACTCGTTCAAAATCTTCACGGTGTCCTTGTCAGCTGAAGAAATTGCGAACGGAGCTTCAAAACCTATCTTATCGAAATTTTCAGCTTTGCCTCTCAAACCGTTCCGCATCCCATGATACACTTATCCACTCACCCACGATCTAACACGATCTCCACCTCTCACTACGTGGGTGACACATGTCATGCAAATGAGAAGGGTTAGGGGCACGTTCGTCCAATTTCTTCGGGCGAGCAGTTTTTCACCGTGGCTATAAATACCCCTCCTTCCCTTCCTCACTTCTTTTACTCCGCTCGACCTCCCTCTCCAGCTCGAGCTTCTCAAACCCTAGCGCCGCCGCTACTTCATCACCGCCGGTGAGGAAGAGCTTCACTGCCTCGACCTCGTCGTCGACATACTCGCACCGACCGCGGAAATCTTCACTCTGCCGCCGCCGTAGCCGTCTTCCTCTGCCAAGTTAGGGCATGGAAGATCTGCACAGACGAACTTCACATCTCCTGACTCCAGTTCGTCGTGTTCTTCGTCCAGGGTAATTAAAAGTTACTTTTACTACCCTCGTTGATTCGAATGATTATCTTCAAAATCTTCAAAGGTGTTTTTCTTCATAGATTCACACACTAAACACCTCACAAGTCATTTGTTCTTGACTTGTTTCTCTAAGCCATGTTGTTTCTTCAAGATTCCTCAAATGTGTGGATTTTTAATCTACACATCTCTGGAACCTAAGACAAAGAACGCTTAGTGAAATTCTTCAAGACTCATCTGCTCAAATTCCTCGAACTTGTTCTTTTTACAAAACCTTCTGAGAACACATATGACCTCTCCAAATTCCTCGCAACTATACTCTGTTCGCAGGTACACATGTCAGCTGCTGAATCACTAGGTTCTCATCAACTTAACTCATTTGCAGCGTTCCTCGAAGAAAAGTTGCATACTTCTTCAGAGAATTCAATTGTTCAAATTCCTTAACTGAAGAAAATGGCTGATGGTAAGAAGCCACAGAAGGGAGGAAAGAGGCCTAAGGTAAATACAATGTTTGAGATCCCTGATGACATATATGCTGGGTACTGTACACCTACTAAGGAAACCAAGAATGAGCGCAAAGTGCGCAAACAGAGGATAGAGAGGAGATGGGCAAGAGAATGGAGGGAGTACAGATATGTCACTCCTAAGTACATGAAGAAATTCGCACTCAATCCTCCATGCCCAAGAGCTCCATTGGCACCTGGCCAAATCGCTGATCCCACCAGCCTCAAGCGCGGTGAGGACTATCCTGATGAATGGGCCAAGCGCCAAGCCAAGCTGGCTAAGCAAGCCGGAGAAGCAGTGAGGAAATTCAATGAAGACTCTGCTGCTGCTACTGCCTCTGCTGAGGCCTCTGCTATCAAGCCAAAGCAGGCTATGTCTAAGAAGCCTGCGTGCAGGCCAAGTTCCTCAGCAATGCCCTCACAGCCAGAATCCTCAAAGCCCTCACGGCAAATTCCTCATGATGCTCCTGTTCCTCCAAAGTCCTCAGCTCCTCCGCCAAAGCCTTCAGTTGTTCCGACTAAATCCTCAGCACCTGTGCATCTCGCCTTGTGCCAAAGGACTGCCGGCCTCTCCATTGCCTCAGGTGTCTCAGCTAGTTCCTCAGCTGGCCCCTCACTGCTGAAGACAAAGGCCACTGCTGGACGAGGTCCTCGCCCAAGTCCTCAAAAGAAACAAGTCTCTTTCCAAGTACCGTCTGAAGAAGACGAAGCTGATGATGATGAACTTGCAGAAATCATCAGAGATAGGCAAGTCAGGGCCGCTAGAGCCAAAGGATCAGAGGTGCCACTGCTTTTGGATCCCAAGCTGATCCTCGACTACATTGATGATTGGCACAAGGACCCCAACACTCCCTTGCCTGACTTCAAGCTGACTCCTAGCCAGAGTCACATGCTGACCCACTTCATTCAAGAAGAAAAGTGGAAATTTGAGAAGGCCAGGTAGATCAAGAAAGCGCAGTACAAGAAAGAGCGCTATCTGAAGAAAAACGTTGTCTCTATGACAACTGAAGAACTTGTCACTATTCAGACTGAGATTAAGAAACTCAGTGATGACTTTGACGCATATCGTGCTGATTGGCTTGGAGCCAAGGTTCGTTTTGTGAAACTTGCGGATAACTTCACTTCCAATGTTGCAGCCCCAACGCAATAGGAAATTCCTCAGGTTGAAGCATCCTCTCAGCCTACTGAAGAAAATGCCAGCACCGCTGATGACAATCAGGCTGCTGAAGAAAATGTGAGTTCCAGGGCTGATGACTGCATTCCAGACGCTGAAGAAATTGCCAGGGCACCCACTAGTGGTGCGCCTGAAGAAACTAAAGAACTCAAAGCAACTGCATCAGTTGTGCCTAAAGAAAATCAACCAGATTCCTCAGCTTCTCCTGCACCAACTTCAACTCCAATCCTTCCATCTACATCAGATGTGAAGAAGACCAAGGCTGCAGAGCATGCCGCAGTGAAGAAAGGAAAGCATCAGTTGCTTCATATTCTTCAGCTCCGAAGAAAATGAAGCATATGACAAGTTCATTTGCAAATCCGATTGATGCTGTTCCCATCTCAACCAGGCCATCAAAGGACCTTGTTGCTTTTGATGAAGAATATGTGATCCCCAGTGGATCTGACGAAGAAACTCCTTCTGCTGCTTCGTCTGAATCATTGGATGAAGAAATTGAAGTGGATGCGATCCCTTCAACACCTATCATCTCCTTGCCTATGCCTCAGTTCATAGCTGAAGAGGCTGGCGTTGAAGAAATAGAAGATGAAGATGTGGACATTGGCTGCTCCACACCCGTAATCAGTGATGAATTCTGGGAAAGTTAGCATCCAAACTCTCCAATGTTCACCCCTCTACAGCCCCACACAAACTGTTCACATGGGCTCTGAAGAAACTCATCCCACTACATCTGTCCATGAGGAAATTCCAGCCACTAGCGCTGAAGAAACTATTGCTGCTGAACAACCAACGACGCAGACTGCCACTGAGGAGGAACCAGAAATTCCTCAGCCTGAAGAACCTGCGATTGAGATTCCTGAGGTCGTGATGCAACTCACTGACACTCCTCTGCCGAAGCCAAAGGATCCATTCTCACGCAAGCAAAAGTTCAAGGCTGATGATTTCTTCTGTGAGCACGTATTCTTCGAAGATTACAACCCATATAACTCTGCTTGCATTAGGAAGAGGCGTTTCTGGGCTGCTAGTCAAGCCAATTTTTATTCCTCAGTGTTGTTCAACAAGGACAAGATCTTCTACCATGAGCATATTCCTCACGTGGATATGGAATCTCTGCCGTGCTTCGCACCAGTCCTCAGTGTTCTCCATGATGCTGGACTGCTAAACTTTTGCTCTGACATCTGTGATTGGAATGAAGAACTAATTCTTCAATTCTATGCAACGCTGCACATCACCGGAGATGCTGAAGATGTGAATTCATGGGTGCTGGACTGGATGTCTGAAAACACTCACTACACTGCACCAGCCTCTGAATTGCTTTGTGCTCTACCACTCAGTCCTCCCCTTGAAGAAGCTTGCTGCATCTACAGTGAACCTGAGCTCACACATCATTACATGCAGGTGCTGATGAAACCTTTGAAGCCAGGTCAAGCACCAAGAACCAAATTCCTCGTGAAGGAATTGCTGTACGTGCCCAGAACTGTCTATCATATTCTTACGAGGACAATCAGTCCCATCAAAGGCCACGACTCATCTGATGAGGAAATTGTTGGCATCATGAAGAATCTGGTATTCAACATCGTTCATGGCATTCCTGTCAATTATCACGATTTCTTCATGAGGACTATGGCCAATGTTGCACTGTCTCCGTTTGAGCAGAAGCCTTATGCACCTTGGATTATGAGATTCCTCAGGACAAGGTCTTCACTCAACTACAAAGCTGATTTCCAGAATCACCTCAGCTACTTTCCCCCAATTGAAGTCCTCAAGCAGACATATTCCTCAGTTGATGGAAAGGGCAAGGCACCAGCTGTAATAGATGAAGGCATTCGTCCATTGGATGGTCAGTTTCACAAAGCTGCATCTTATTCCACCAATGATGACTCTGCCACACATGACTCTGCCAATGCACCTAAGTCCACTCCTCAAGCCACTTCTCCGCGCATGATGACTGACCGTGAACTTTTGCTTAGTCTTCACCAGAAGGTGGATCGAAATCACAAATGGGTTAAGCGTCAGTTTGTTTCACTTCTTCACAACATGACCGCCACACACAATGTAGTGAAGAAAAACCACTACTACCTCCATCAAGTCTGTCGCACCTGGGCAATCCTATCACATGTGTATGGTGAAGAAGATCTGAAGAACATGGGTCTCAAAGAAGATTTTGACTAGTCTGCACCTCCACCGAAGAAATTCAAGAAGGTCCATGTTCCTTCTCTGGTGGCCAGCTCATATTCTTCATCATGCGACACTGATGAACATGAAGATTTGGACAACACTGCGGCAGGCCCTACATCAACAAACGACCCCAACAACGCTGGCGCTCCTTCTTCAACATGATTATCTTCAGGGGCGTTAGTCCTCATTTTCGATCCTTTTGGTCATTCGATGACAAAGGGGGAGAAATATGAGTTAGTCTTCAAGCGGGTCTACTATATGGGCGTTTTTTTGCTAAGTTACAACTCTCGTTCTTGAAACTTTATTGGATCGAGTTGTAATCTTAAACCCGATGGTGCTCTAATACTTTTGATGCACTATGCTCTGATACTTTTGATGCACTATTCTGCATGTTTATTCCTCGTTAATATTATTGCACACATGCTGAATTTCATCATGCATTTCAAATTCTTCATATTATATGTTAAATGTGTGTATGAATTATAAGATATAGGGGGAGATCTCCATGATTCAACTCTTCAAGTGTGCATTACTTCAAAAGCAAATTCCTCACTATGCACATCTTCAGGGGGAGTTCTTCTATATCTTGCAATCAAATTCCTCAATATCAATAGTTACACTTCGTATGTTTATCCCCGTTGAAAACTTAACCTATATTGTCATCAATCACCAAAAAGGGGGAGATTGTAAGTGCATCTAGTGCCCCTTAGTGATTTTGGTGTATTGAAGACTTATAGGTTAAGGGACTAATGCGTTTGTGAGTGTACACAGGTCTATAAGTCTATGAGGAGTTTGATATTTACAGGAAAAGTCGACCCCTAAAAATGAATATCTTCGACTGAAGATTTTGGTATTTCTGAAGACTTTCATGAAGACTTTGAAAGTGAAGAAATTGGTGTGTCCGTGAAGACTTGATATTCATGCGAGGAATATGAAGCTTGAAGACTTTCGTTTTAATAGTTTTGTTTTTCTCTTTCTTGAGTCATAGGAAACACCGTACTGTTAAAGGGGGTCGAGGAAATACTAAGGAAAAATTTCCATGTCATGCTCAACTCAAAATCCTACACCTACCAATCCCTTAGAGTGAAGCCATTGGAAATCTCATACAGTTCAGTCAATTTCTTCAGTGACAGAGACGAAGTTCTTCTGGTCTCTGAGGAATTTGTCCTGACTGAGGAGTTAGGAATTCGCCTGTGCGGATTGCCTACACAGTGAGGAACATGATAGCCCTGAGGATTTTACTACTCAAAATTCCGACCGTTGCTGTGCTATGCGCCAGCTGTCCCAAAATATCTATCCACCTAATGGTCATATCATTGAAGGGCATTTATGTCTTATCATGTCGGGCTGCTCCCTAGGCTATAAATAGCCGCCCCCTACAACCACTAGATGGTTGGCTGCTCCGAGAGAAACTGACACTTGTCATTTGAGAGCAACCCATCCTCTGATGACTTTGAGCGAAAATCATCAAGTGAGGAAAAACCAAAAACCAAAAACCCAAACACCTACAAACCCCAAGTGATTGAGCATCACTGAAGAGATTGATCCTGCGTGGATCCGATGCTTGTTACCTTTGAAGACGGTGCTTCTTGCAGACGGTTAGGCGTCATGGTCTAGAGCATCCAAGAGGAATTGTGGATCGCCGAGTGACCAAGTTTGTGAAGGTTTGGAAGTCGCCTGAAGACTTACCACGAGTGATTGGACGAGGTCTATGTGACCTTAGTTCAAGGAGAATACGGTGAGGACTGGGTGTCCTGAGCTGCGTGTTCAGGACTGGGTGTCCGGGACTGTGTGTCCTCGAGTTTAAATACTCAGCCGCTCCAACCAGATGTACAACTGAGACAGCAGTTGGAACTGGTCTACCAAATCATTGTCTTCAACAAGCTTACTGGTTCTATTTCCTCAACTCTTTCATTTCCTCATAACTGTGTTGTGTGTTTGTTCATATCTGTGTTTGAAGACTTTGACTGAAGACTTTCTCAATTTCCCCAGTTCAATTTCTTCAGTCTGTTTGTCTTCATCCTGTGTTATCCTGTGATTACGCTTCCTATACTCTGTGCCTGTCTTCATTTCATCATGATGACTATGCTTGTATTATGTTATGCTTACTTTTGAGTACTCATTCCGCTGCTGGTAGTTCTTCGCTAAGGAATTTCCTCACCAGCAAATTCCTCAGTGAAGAATTTCATAAAAATCGCCTATTCACCCCCCTCTAGTCGATATAACGCACTTTCACGAGGTAGGGTAGCGCGCCCAGGGGGTAGGCGCGCCCCCACCATCATGGGCCCCTTGTAGCTCCACTGTCGGCGTTCTGGGAACGAGGGTCCCCAGACTTGCCTGCCTGCAGCCCATGGCGTGGCTCTGCGAGCGGGCCCGTACATCCCATCTTCACCAGTAAGGACTCAAGACCCTCGCGAGGGGCCAAGCCTCGCGAGGCGAGCGACACAAGACCTCCTCAGGAGCGGCCTCACCAGGCTAGCTCGCGAGGGGCGGAGAGTTCAAGGCCAGGCGAACCTCGCGAGGTTCTAGTGACGGGAGCCATGACGACCAAGGCCAGGCGGGCACCAGCACGCACAGTGTCCTTGTTTCCTCTTCAGTGCTAAGGAAGCAGGTGCAGGCGCGGAGTACCGAGGCGTCAAGCAAAGGTTTCCATATCAGTGCAACAAGACCAAGACCAGAAGGACAGCAAGACGGAGGTCACCGTGGAGCCCAAGACATCGTCACCACCAGAGCCTTTTGCAGGCGAAGACTGCTTTTGTCAGGATAAGCTGTACTCGTTGTCCCCTTTCGAATTGGCCGTTGTTAGCTCCCTTCCCACTCAATATTTGGGGAGAGGACCAGGGCCTCTATAAATAGGACTAGCCACCACCATAGCCAAAAAGGTCAGATCAAGAGGGACCAGAACAACCACAAGTTCGCCAAGCACAAGAACACCTCTCCTCAGGAGGCTGTTCTTCCCCTTGTACTATTCATCCTCAGCCCAAGAGGCAATCGACCACACCACACTGGAGTAGGGTATTACACCACAATGGTGGCCTGAACCAGTATAAATCTTGTGTCCTTTGTGTTGCGAGTTCATCGAGTTAATTCATAAGATCTTAGCTAAGCTAGGACGTGGATCGGTAGGGGGGAGATCTTCGCGTGCACCCCAGTGTTCGAACCTTGAGGGTTTTTCCGGAACACGTGATCCGACATTTGGCGTGCCAGGTAGGGGGTGCGCCGAAGTTTTCTTCCGTCAATTTGCGCTCCACCATCTTCGCGCCCATTCTCCATGGTTGGCGCCGCCCCACCGGCCGGATCTACGGGTGCTCACAGTGGCGCTCGGGGGCTCCGAGCCCTTGCTCCCACCCTGTGGCAGGTGAAGTGGCCACCCAAGTTCAAGCCGGAGATGCCGCCGCGCTACGACGGTGCGGCGGACCCATCGGCTTTCTTGCTGGCGTATGAGGAAGCCGTCCTTAAGGCCGGGGGCGACGACAATGTCATGGCCAACTGGCTTCCCATGGCCCTCACTGGCGCACCACGCGCCTGGCTGCTCAACCTCCCCGGATCCATGGTGGCGTCCTGGGAGGAGTTGCGCGGCCTCTTCGTTGCGCGCTACGGGGCACCGGCGCACCATGCGGTTGCGGCCCTCCTCGGCGGCTCGCAAGAACCACCCTCAGACCGTCACGTCAAGCCATTCTTTCGCCAGATCGGCGCCACTTCCAAGCGCCCAGGGGCTCCGCCGGGCTGGGCCGCGCCTGAGGCCGACCTCACCTTCGACTCAGGGGATCATCCTGCCTCCACCGTCGGCTTGGGTGTGCTCCTGATGCTTTGCACGCCCACCATCTGCCACGTATCCATCACCAAGACGCTCGTCGACGACGGCGCCGGCCTCAACGTGCTCTCCGTCGAGGCCTTCAGCCTTCTTCACGTACCGCTCGAGTGGCTCTGCCCTGGTAGGCCTTTCTCGAGGGGTCGGTGGAGGCTCCGCCCGCTCCCTGGGGTAGATCCGCCTCCCCGCGACCTTAGGCACGCGCGACAACTACCGCACCGAGCTCATCGACTTTGACATCGCCCACATTGGCCTCCCGTACAATGTCATCCTCGGGTACCCAGCTCTAGCCCAGTTCATGTTAGCGACCCATCCGGATTACAACCTCATGAAGATGCCGGGGAGCGAGGGTGTCGTCACCATCAAGGGGAACACCAAGGAAGCCTTGATGACGCTCAAGCTCTCCCTCAAGACTGCCGCAGCAGCGCAGCCCTCTGACTCGGACACCTCCAAGGCCAAGGGAGCCGCACCAACCAAGAAGAAGTAGTTTTTCACTCAGGACAAGGCAGAAACCAAGCGAGTGCCGGTCGAGGAGGACGGGTCCTCAGGAGCGACCTTTACCATAGGCGCCAACTTCGAGCCCGATCAGGAGGAGGCGTTGGTGAGGTTCTTGCATGCAAACAAGGAAGTGTTCGCTTGGGAGCCCGATCAGCTGGTGGGGGTCCCAAGAGAGGTGATAGAGCACCACCTGAAGGTGTGCCCCAACGTACGCCCCGAGAAGCAGAAGGCGAGGCGGCAGTCCACGGAGAAGCAAGATTTCATCGTCTAAGAAACCCGCAAGCTGGAGGCTGCGGGTGTCATTCGCGAGGTTTGGTACCGAGAGTGGCTGGCGAACCCCGTCATCGTCCCCAACAAAGGTGGGAAGGAGCGGATGTGCGTCGACTTCACCAACCTCAACAAGGCCTGCCCCCAAGATCCGTTCCCGCTTCCGCGCATCGACCAGATCGTCGACTCCACTGCCGAGTGCGACTTGCTGTGCTTCCTGGATGCGTTCTCAGGATATCACCAGATCAAGATGGCGGTAGAAGATATGGAGAAGACGGCCTTCCTGACTCCGTGTGGGATGTACTGCTACAATTGCATGTGTTTCGGACTACGCAATGCAGGCGCAACCTTCCAGCGGCTCATGCACATCGCCTTGGGTCGACAGCTCGGGAGGAACGCTGAAGCCTACGTCAACGACATCGTGGTGAAGTCTCGGGAGGCGTGGACCTTGATCCAAGACCTGGAGGAGACCTTTGAAAGCCTCCGCCAGGTGGACTTGCGGCTCAACCCGGAGAAGTGCGTGTTTGGCATCCCTTCCGGCAAACTGCTGGGCTTCCTTGTGTCCCACAGGGGGATCGAGGCCAACCCAGAGAAGGTCAAGGCCATTGAAGACATGAGTCCACCGCAAACCCTCAAGGAAATGTAGAAGCTTGCTGGACGGGTGACTATGTTGGTACGCTTTATTTCCAAGCTGGGAGAGCGAGCCCTACCCTTCTTCAAGCTGATGAAGAAGAAAGGCCCGTTCGAGTGGACCCTGGAGGCGGACCGAGCATTTCAAGACCTCAAGAGATACCTGACTAGCCCCCCAGTGATGGTGGCGCCGCGGCCTCTCGAGCCCCTAGTGCTCTATCTTTCCGCCACTCGGTACTCCGCTAGCGCGGCCCTAGTAGCGTTCGGGAAGAACACCAAGCCAAGTGTGCGTCGCATCGAGCCACACCCCCAGTAGAGGCTACGCGAGACCGGGAGGGCGCCACAAGGGCCGCCGCAGCAGCAGCAGAAGAACAAGCTTAGCAGGACGACTCTCTCGAACCCCCAAAGTCCTCGACAAGCGATCAAGCGTCGGGGGCTCCACCACCTCAGGAGGCGCCCCAGCTTCCCGAAGATGCAAGCCTCATCAGCACGCCTACCCTCGTCGAGCACCCGGTATACTTCGTCAGCACGGTGTTACGGGATGCAAGAGCACGGTACCCCATGCCTCAGAAGCTCCTGCTCGTGCTCCTGGCGGCCTCACGAAAGCTATGGCACTAGTTTCAAGGCCACCCCATCAAGGTCATCTCAGCCTACCCATTGGAGAGAGTGCTCAGGAGCCCCAACGCTGCTGGAAGGGTCGCTGAGTGGAACATCGAGTTGCAAGCATTCCAGTTGGAGTTCAGCACTACCAGGGTCATCAAGGGAGCCGCGCTTGCTGATTTCGTGGCAGAATGGATAGACGCCCTGGTGCTTGAAGTAGGCGAAGACTGGTCCGTCTTGCCGGGAAGCGAGGCGCTCGACGGTTGGGTTATGTATTTCGACGGTGCCTTCGTGCGCCAGGGTGCGAGGGCTGGAGCAGTGCTCATCTCGCCCACTCAGGACAAGCTCTACTATGCCGTGCAGCTCTGCTTCCAGCAGGGCGAGAAGGTCTCCAACAACATTGCAGAATACGAAGGCCTCATAGCCGGCCTGAAGGCTGCAGTGGCACTGGGGGTAAAGTGCCTCACCGTCAGGGGCGACTCGCAGATCCTCATCAACTTCTCCAACAAGATTTACGAGCCAAGGGACGAACACATGGAAGCATACCTCGCGGAGGTGCGCAAGATGGAGAGATAATTCCAGGGCCTGGAGTTGCAGCACGTGCCTCGTGGCACCAACAAGGAAGCTGATGACATCGCCAGAAGAGCGTCCAAGCGACAGCCCCAAGAGCCTGGCGTCTTCGAGGAGCAGCTCTTCAAGCCATCAGCAACGCCACCGCTTTCAAGAACAGCTCAGCCTGGGGAGGAACTCCCGCAGCCTCCTGCAACAGGAGCCCTGGCCCGTGGCCTGACCTCAGGAGCGTGCCTACTCTTGGCGCTCAAGCCCTAGGAGGGATGCTGGACCAAGGAATTTAAGGAATACCTGATACAAGGGACGTTGCCGGAGAAGGAGGAGGACGCGGAGCGTGTGGCCCGGCAGGCCACAACATACTGCATCCAGGACGGTGAGTTATACAGGAAGCAGCCAAATGACGTTTCACTGTGTTGTATCTCCAGGGAGCAGAGGAAAGAGATGATAGCCGACATACACGGCGGGGACTGTGGGCACCATTCATCATCGAGAACCCTCGTCGGCAAGGCATTCCGCAGTGGATTCTACTGTCCTAAGGTACTCAATGACGCAACTGAGCTGGTGAAGTCCTGCGAGGCCTGCCAATTCCACGCCAAGCAGATCCATCAGCCAGCTCAGGGCCTCCAAACCATTCCACTTTCGTGGCCATTTGCAGTGTGGGGGCTAGACATCCTGGGCCCATTCCCTCGGGCGCCTGGGGGCTATCGATACCTCTACGTCGTCATCGACAAGTTCACTAAGTGGGCGGAGGTTGAAGTCGTCCGCACCATCCCAGCTGGCTCTGTGTTCAAGTTCATCAAGGGCCTCGTGAGCTGTTTTGGGGTCCCCAACCGCATCATCACCGGTAATGGCTCGCAGTTCACTAGTAGTCTCTTCAAATCATATTGTGCTAACCTTGGAACGCAGATCTGCTACGCTTCGGTAGCGCACTCCAGGAGCAATGGCCAGGCCGAACGTGCCAATGCGGGGGTCCTTAGGGGCCTCAAGACCAGGACCTTCAAGAAGAAGCTCGAGGCCTGCGGTAGGGGCTGGCACGATGAGCTCCAGTCCATGCTCTGGTCCATCCGCTCCACCGCCACCAAGCCGACGGGCGAGACCCCGTTCTTCTTCCTCGTCTACAGAGCGGAAGTAGTCCTCCCTCATGAGGTCAGGCATCGCTCCGCACGGGTCCTGGCATTTGATGAAACACAGCAGGACGCCCGGCAGGGGATGGACCTCGTGCTGGGGGAGGAAAGTCGTCGCAAAGCAGCACTACGTGCGGCAAGATACCAGCAGGCGCTGCGGCGGTACCACTATCGCAGCGTTCGCTCCAGGACGCTCGAGGTGGGTGATCTCGTCCTGAGGCGGGTCCTCTCCAGGGAAGGGCTGCATAAGCTCTCACCCATGTGGAAGGGCCCGTTCAAGGTCGTCCATGTCTCCAGGCCTGGCGCCACGCACCTGGAAACACAGGATGGGGTACCCATCCAGAACGCCTGGAACATTCAGCACCTCCGGAAGTTCTAGCCCTGAAGAAAGGCCCAACGCCTGTGAAGAAGGCCCGACGCCTGTGAAGAAAGGCCCAGCGCCTGTGAAGAAGGCCCAACGCATGTGAAGATCGCTGCCCGTGACACTCTCATGTAATAACGAGTGGGGTTGTACACGCACCGGAGTCTCAGGAGTGCCGCCCTTGGGCCTCGGGGGCTCCCTCCCACGTCTTAGTGGCAGCACTTAGCTCCGCGCTGGTGAGAAGACGTCGAGGACTAGACTAGGTGCCAGACACGGCTTTTCATTTGCTTTCTGAAGTTGGCTTGCCCCTCTTTAATTGAAATTTGCTTTCTGGTGTCTCTTGCTGGTCTCGCCCTTTCGTTTTTTGCCTCTATTTCTACCTTCATTTCTTTGGTCGGCCTGTGCTCTCTCTCGCGTTCCTTGCAAGGGGGCTGAACAGGTACCTTCATGAGCTTCCTTCTTCTATTTTTCGTGAGGTACCCTCATTCGAGCCCACAAGCTGACGCACCTCTCTCTCTCTCAATCTGTGCCCCTCGGGTACCGCAATACGAAATGCTGGGTCAAGGACAGCGGCGCCCGCGACCAAGCCTCGGGAGAACAATAAACCTCTTGATGATTTTTTTGCAGTTCCTAAGCGCCTGTCAGGTCAAGGAAGCTTCGACAGGAACCGGGAAGCAAGCAAGTGCCTCGTGAGGAGGAGGCTACTCCGAATAAGTCAAGCTAAGTTATCCCTACGCAAAACGACGAAGTTGCGACACAGCACAGGAGTAACAAACACAACATAGTAATTGAGATCATAGTTCGATACACGCCCCTCTGGGGCCATTCTGGTTTCTTTTTGATACATGAAGGAAAGGAAGAACAAAATAAAAGCGACATCTGCCCCTACAGCGGTTCACAAGGGCAGGCTCCCGACGCCGTCCTGAGCTCAGTCGGACCCCTCCTCGCGCTTCACGGAGGCGCGGCGACGATACGACCCACTGCCGCACTCAAAGCGGGCGCGGCGGCTGGTCATAACCGCCGCTGCTGGGGCCGTCTCTAGAGGAAGATCCTCCGTAGCTGGACGAGACATGGTCGGCCCCAAGGGAGGGTTTGCCCTCGTCCTCTTCATGACCATCACCAAGGCCAAGCACCTCCTCGCCGTCGTTGACCTCGGGGCGGCACCCAGCGCGGCGACCATCTTCCCCAAACACCCTCACGTAGAGGGTCGCGTCACCATCATACTTGAAGTGGAGGGTGCACCGCCTGCCCAGGCCTCGCACGCGGGCAAACGTCTGGCAGCCGCGGGCAAGGGCTATGTTGCCCGCAACGGATACCTCGACCGTGACCCAGGAAGCCCTGCTGTAGCAGCCGTCTGCTTGCAGCCAGAGCCCGCCTGGACTAGAGGCTGGCAGCTTGTCGGCGAAGAAACACGGGAGCTGAAGCCAGTTGCCGGCCGGGTTCTCCGACCAGATGACAAACTCCGACAGCACCTCCGCCAAGTGGAAGCGCGGCCGGGGAGGCCGCGCGACCACGACATGTCTCTCTTCATCGACAGGACCGCCGCGACCGGAGCGGCCCTTGCCACGCGAAGTGGCACCGTCACAGCTGCGCAGGCCCGCGGCAGGGGTCGTGGAGTGCTTGCGGGGACGGACGCGTCCACACTTGGGTGCCGGAGAGCCGGGCCCCTTGCGAGGGGCCTTCCCTTTGTCCACGGCAGAGAACCTTTTCGACGACGCCATTGGTGTTGCAACTGGCGATGGAGCAAAGAGCAAGAAGCAAGCGGAATGGGAAGAGATGGGCGACGGGGGCTCCGCCCCCCCATTTATAGCCAAGGGGAGGCCAACCGTCGGCCTCCATGATCTAAGGTAATAATGATGGTTTTTCCTTGCATGCAGCAGGGACTTGTCAAGTCGGGCAGTTGCCGATGCAGCATGGGGAAGCAGACACGCCTACGTCCAATCAACCGCCATGCGTCGACCAAGGCCGCGGGCTATTGGGGCTGCGGCACTCTGCACTTGGCCTTTGGCTTTGCCTCGAAGCCAAGCCCGAGCGCACCTTGGGCCCGGGGGCTACTGTCGGCGTTCTAGGAACGGGGGTCCCCAGACTTGCCTGCCTGCGGCCCATGGCGTGGCTCTACGAGCGGGCCCGTACAGACCATCTTCACCAACAAGGACTCAAGACCCTTGTGAGGGGCAAGCCTCGTGAGGCGAGCGACACAAGACCTCCTCAGGAGCGGCCTCACCAGGCTGGCTCGCGAGGGGCGGAGAGTTCAAGGCCAGGTGAACCTCGCGAGGCTCTAGTGACGTGAGCCATGACGAACAAGGCCAGGCGTGTCACGCCCCGAGACCGATGTGCAGGTGTCCTCCAGTTATTCACTATTGTTGCCTTGTCATTGCTTGCGTGTCATGCATTGCATATCATGTCATCAGGTGCATTTCATTTGCTTACATGTTCGTCTCATGCATCCGAGCATTTTCTCCGTTGTCCGTTTTGCAATCCGGCGCTCCTATGTCACCCAGTGTCCCTTTCTACCTCTTTTTCTGTGTGGGTATTAAACATTTCCGTATTGGACCGAGACTTGCCAAGCGGCCTTGGTTTACTACCGGTAGACCGCCTGTCAAGTTTCGTACCATTTGGACTTCGTTTGATGCTCCAACGGTTAACCGAGGGACCGAGAAGGCCTCGCGTGTGTTGCAGCCCAACACCCTTCCAAAGTGGCCAAAACCCACCTAAACCTCCTCCATCATCTAGAGCGTTCGATCATGATCACGTTGCCGAAAACCGCACCTCATTTGGACTCTCCTAGCTCCCTCTACCTATAAATATGTGGGCTTCCCCGAATTTTCGCGGACGAAACCCTAACCTCGCTTCTCTCGCGCCGTCGGACAAAGGCCCCCGCCGACGGACATGTCCGACTTGAAGCCGCCGCCGCCCCGTGCCCAATCCGGGCGTGCCACCTGTCGCCGGGCGCCTCCCTCCGCCTGAGGCCCGCCGGGCCCGAGGCGAGTCCCCGCGGCCCGGGCCACCGCGGGCCACCGCCGGGGTCTTCCTCTTCACCAGCTCCGCCCCGCTCTCCCCGCCGCCTCGCCGGAGATGCTCGCCGCGCCGCCGCGCCAAGCTTTGGCCCCGCCGCCTCGGGCCGCTGCTCCGCCCCGCCGTTTGCCGCCCCGGCGACAGATCTGGCCGCCTAGTCGCCGGATCTGCCGACCCCGACCGGATCCGGCAACCCCGACAACTCCGGCGCCGTCTCCCTCTCCTCCGGTGTCTTTCCGGCGAACCTCGTACGGCGTGCCCCGAAACCCTAGATCCGCTTCGGGAGGTATAATTTCTACTAAGGGCCTGTTCGGTAGCCCTCTGGCTTCTCAACTCCACAACTCCACATCTGGAGCGCACCCGAACGGTCCAACTCCTGGCGATGCGATTGAGAAGCTGGCTAACCACGCAGTGCAAATTTGGAGGAGTCGTGGAGTTGAGAAATGGAACTCCACGAAAACAGAGAAGCGAGAGTTGGCAAAAATTACATAGGCATGCCACCGCCAAGTGAGACTGCGTACCGGTTCGCTCGACCCTTTTCTATTCCGCAGCGACGCGAGGCTCGTTCCCTTCCTATCTGTCATTAGTTATTCTATCCCACTGCGAGCAGCCCACCCATTATGGTCCAGTGGGCCAAAAGCAACGCTTTCGGCCTAGAAGAAAACGATCGAGCAAAGAAGCTATGCCCCCGAACGATTGGCTGACTCCGGGATTTTTCTGGAGAAGCTAGCTGCCGGATCTTGGCTACGGAGTCGTGGAGTTTGAGGCTCTGGAGGGCTACCGAACAGGCCCTAAGTCCCTGAGATTTCCAAATTCAAATGCCCCTGTTCGTCATGTCATAACTTTGCATCCGTAGCTCCGTTTTGGGCATATAGCATATCAAAATGTTCATCTCAGAGAGTACATCATTTCATCTCATTATATTATTTTCATTTGAGTTCATCTTGATGCCCGAAATGCTGTTTGAGATAATTGTTAGATCTGCTGCTCCAATTAGATATTTGTCATTTTGCCATGATTATTGTGTGCATGATATGCCCCTGAGCTCTACATGAGTTTTCTTATATGTTTTGCCATCTATCCAGAGGTGCAACCCATGTATTTTTGTGATGTGTGTGGTGACTAGCACAAGCTTGCAATGTGGTGCATTCGTTAATGCTGATTTCAGGGACTTAGCATTTCCACTAAGTCCTTGATCTGTTTATCTCAATACGCCATATGTTCATGTTGTTTCCTAGTGATCCATGCCTCTTTTGAGGATGATCAGTAAGGATGATTTGTTATTCTTGTAGTGCTTTATCCACCCATGTCTTTGTTTGCAATTATGGAGCACCCTAGCTTGAGTCAATCGAGCTCTACTTTTGCTATTTCGTGAATCTAGGCAGATTGTCTACTTGTTAGCGATTTTGCCGAGGATGTTGTAGTTGATCTGTGCATGCTATGTTGTTGTTCTTGCCATGTCTAGATTGTATAATGTGTATTCTTGTTGGGTGTATGCTTAGTTTGTCATGCCTTGCTCTGTAGTGAGTGCATCGAGCTCGTGAACATGCCTACTCGTTAACATATTTGCATGCTCCAGTTTTTTACTAAGTCTGTAATCTGATTATGTTTTTGCCATGTTCGCATGCTTGCTATGGTATTTTCTGATCCCTTTTGACTCAAGGTCACTAAGGGACTTTTGTTAAGTGCTTTGCGTAGATCCATGCCATGCCTTGCTTTGCCATGTTAAGTTCCTGTAGCATATAGTTTTCATGCTCCAAAGTGTGCTACCTAATCTGAAATTCCAGACTTGTGTTAATTTCACTAAGTCTGAAACCTGTTTATCATTTGCACTTTTGCCATGCTTGTTTGGACCTGTTATTGGATGAATTAGCCGTAGCTCAGTGTTCATCTTTTGTTAAGAATCTTGAGTGGATCCCTGTCATGTATTTTGTTGTCATGTTTGAGTGCTGTAGCATATTTAACTTGTTGCATTTAGATGGCTACTTGCTGTCTATCGCAGACCGGTGCCATATTTGTTTTGCTTGCCATTTTCAAACCGTGCATCCGATTCCGGTGATCTTTATATCGATTTCAACCGAAATCATCTCCTCTTTCCAGTGGCACTCTTGGATTTCCAAGTTGAGGCCAGGTTCTTTCATTCTCTTGCAAATCATGCATATGCATCGCATCCCGCATCCCACATATCATACCATGTTCATGTGTGGTTTGTTTACTATGTTGTGTGCTTCTTTCCGGTGTTTGCTTCTTCGGGTTAGTTCCGGTAACATCGCGTTTGTGAGGACCCGTTCGTCTACGTCCGTTTGTCTTCTTCATGGACTCATTCTTCTTCCTTGCGGGATTTCAGGCAAGATGACCATACCCTCAAAATCACTTCTATCTTTGCTTGCTTAGTTGCTCGCTCTTTTGCTATGCCTATGCTGCAATACCTACCACTTGCTTATCATGCCTCCCATATTGTTGAACCAAGCCTCTAACCCACCTTGTCCTAGCAAACCGTTGTTTGGCTATGTTACCGCTTTGCTCAGCCCCTCTTATAGCGTTGTTAGTTGCAGGTGAAGATTGAAGTTTGTTCCTTGTTGGAACATGGAGATGTTGTTCCTTGTTGGAACATGTTTACTTGTTGGGATATCACAATATCTCTTATTTAATTAATGCATCTATATACTTGGTAAAGGGTGGAAGGCTCGGCCTTATGCCTGGTGTTTTGTTCCACTCTTGCTGCCCTAGTTTCCGTCATATCGGTGTTATGTTCCCGGATTTTGCGTTCCTTACGCGGTTGGGTATAATGGGAACCCCTTGACAGTTCGACTTGAATAAAACTCTTCCAGCAAGGCCCAACATTGGTTTTACCATTCGCCACCTAGCCTTTTCCTTTCCCTTGGGTAGGCCTGCCCAAGGGTCATCTTTATTAAACCCCCGGGCCAGTGCTCCTCTAAGTGTCGGTCCAAACTGAGTGATGTCCGGAGCTACCAGGGGCAACTCTGGGCTGGCCTACCCGACGTCTGGCTCATCCAGTGTGCCCTGAGAACGAGATATGTGCAGCTCCTATCGGGATTTGTCGGCACATCTGGGTGGCTTTGTTGGTCTTGTTTTACCATTATCGAAATGTCTTGTAACCGGGATTACGAGTCTGATCGGGTCTTCCCGCTAGAAGGAATATCCTTCGTTGACCGTGAGAGCTTGTGATGGGCTAAGTTGGGACACCCAGGTATTTGAACTTTCGATAGCCGTGCCCGCGGTTATGGGCAGATGAGAATTTGTTAACGTCCGGTTGTAGAAAACCTGAAGTTGACCTTAATTAAAATACATCAACCGCGTGTGTAACCGTGATGGTCTCTTTCCGGCGGAGTCCGGGAAGTGAACACGGTGTTGGAGTTATGATTGACGTAGGTTGTTATAGGATCACTTCTTGATCATAGTTCTTCGCTCATGCCTTGCCTTCTCTTCTCGCCCTCTTTTGCGAACAGGTTAGCCACCATATATGCTAGTCGCTTGCTGCAGCTCCACCTCATACCTTTACCTTACCCTTAAGCTTAAATAGTCATGATCGCGAGGGTGTGAGATTGCTAAGTCCCCGTGACTCACAGATACTTCTAAAACCAGCTTGCAGGTGCCGATGAGTCCATGCAGATGACGCAACCAAGCTCAGGAGGGGCTCGATGAAGATCTTGTCCTTTGTGTTGTTCCGTTCTAGTTGATCAGTAGTGGAGCCCAGTTGGGGTCGATCGGGGACCTTGTCGCTTTTGGGGTTCTTCTTTTATTTTGGTTCCGTAGTCGGACCTTGATTGTATCTGGATGATGTAATGTTATATTCATGTTTTGTGTGAAGTGGCGATTGTAAGCCAACTATGTATCTATTCCCCTTTTGTATTACATGGGTTGTTTGCGAAGATTACCTCACTTGCGACATTTCTTTCAATGCGGTTATGCCTCTAAGTCGTGCTTCAACATGTGGGAGATATAGCCGCATCGAGGGCGTTACAAGTTGGTATGAGAGCCTTCCCCGACCTTAGGAGCCCCCACTTCTTGATCGTTTTTAGCAGCCGTTGTTGAGTCTAGAAAAATGTTTTGAGTCATTTAGGAATTATTTATCAGAGAGTTTAGGAATTCTTTTTACTCCCCAGTCCCTTCATCGCTCTGGTAAGGCATCCTGACGTAGAGTTTTGACTCTTCTCTTCTAAAATTTCACTAAATTTTTTTTAGGATCACGCGGGTATCTTGGAATCATTCCTATGGTTTTGTGACGAGAACATTATTCTTGGTGCCTCCTGTCTTTAGGGGTTGTGGCAGTGTCCCGGGGAGTTGAGCTCCAAGGTGTAGTCGTCACAATTTTATCGTTGCAGTTCTGGAATACCTGAGTTAGTTTCGCCGACATCGAAAACCTCTTTTATGCAGTTGTTGGTGAGATAACCTCGACGCCACCCAGTACTGGGGCGGGAGTTCGGGAGTATTGCCATAACTCGTATAACGAATGCTTTTCGAAGGTTGAGGTACACGACTTCCGAAGGTTTCTTGGTTATGTGTTGAAGGATGGATACAACTGGATGTAGGATTTGCTAGTTTTGGGTGAGATATTATGCTTCCCTTGTATTCCCAACACCTGATTGCATAACCGGAAAATTTCGGGAGTTTATAAGTGGGAATTCAAGTAGCTCTTAGGATATCTTTCCGACGGATATATGATATGAAATTGGGGTTCGACGTCTAGTGGTCCGCCTATCCACGGTTGGTTTTACAGTGGTCTCATTGTGTCTTAAAGAGTCCATGGCTATGCCGACTCGGGGCGCTTCGTATGTCATGTGCACTGCCTTGTACATGATGGTGCTGTACGATCGAGCCCGTGTAGGCCCCATCACGAAAACTTTGGACGAAATCTCTATCATATGTTTGTTCCGGCTTATTTCGCAAGCCAATCCTTTGTTTTATTTTGAGTTGTGGTATTCAAGTTGCTTCAATGTCAAGTGTTGATTCCATACCTTCCCCATATGGTGTTCTTATACTCCGATGTGAATACCAATCCTTCATGATAATCGAGATTGCATGTCAATCTTTTTTTCAACCAGCGTGCTTCTCTCCAAGTGGATTCGATCATTTCAACATCCGCAAGATCAAGTATCAGTTGTTCTCAATGGTGTTTGTTCCATCTGTGTCCAAGTTGCCTTTGTTTTTCCCCGCCCACCCACCTTTTTTCTTCAACGATTCAGATTTCTTAATCAAGTATCCATTTTACTGATATGAAGTCTCTCCATTCTTTTCCGTAAATATTCTTACCCGGTGGTTCTCATGAAGATGTTCTACAAGCTCATCATTCTGCATTCTTTTTTCTTCTCCGGTGGATTCTAGTCAAGCTTTGCTGATCATAGCCTTTCCTCGTTTCAATGCTTTTTCATGCCAGTGCAATTCTTAATCGTTCACATCTCGCTATTCATTTGTTCTGGAGTGCTGAAGATATCTCTGAAAATGCTAGAGTTTATTTTCATTCTTTCAAGATCTTTCGAGGAAGTTATCTCATTCAAGCCATTTGTTTTCAACCGGTGCAACCTCTCTTTTAAATCATTTCAACGGTGTATCTTTTCAGTGGGCCCTAACCCACATGTCTTTTCCCAGGATCTTACCCGACTCTTCTTATTTTCCCGGAGGTGTTCTCAAATTCTTTTCGAAGTTTGACGTAAGAATGATTTATCATCAGTCAAATGCTTTTCTCCAAGATCGGTTAAATTCTTTTCATCGTTGACTCAATCTCTTGCGCTTTTGATTCTTCCAGAGTGCCTAAACGATTCTTGATGGTGTTTCTCATCGTCATTCTTGGATTTTGAAGACGAAGAAGAGTTTTCCTTCATATCTATCCGCTCTATCAAAGATTCATGGTTCTAGCTTGATGTCATCCTCTCTTAATTGTTTTCGATTGTCAGAACTCTTTTCACCTATACGGAGCAATTCAAGATTCTGTTCAGTTTGATTATCTAGAGCCCATCATCTAAGATTTATTCATTCTCAGCTTTCAGCCCTCACTCTCCAAATCTTACCGGTACGTCATTCAAGTATTCTCTTATCAGCTCGTGATCTATTTCGTACTCATGTATCTATATTGTCTCAAGTATCTTCGTTCATTTCACAATTCTTACCGGTGATTCACCCCTTTACTTCGTTCGTTTTCAATTCTTACGGTGGTTCGTTCAAGAGTTCTCGTCATTCGTTATCATATCAATTTATTCGTTGTTTTCAATCCTACTGGTGGATTCGTCGAAGACCTTCCCAAGTTTGCGCTATATCTCGCTTAATCCTTTCTACGAGAATAAGTAGTATGCCAATTCCATTGCTTGTTATCAATTTTAATTGGTGAAGGATACGCATAATGTAATTCTTATTCTTGTTTCATCGAGTTTATTCAATTCCTGTTTTCCGGAGTGGTTCATCATACTTATTCTTGGTTTCAAGTGCTCATCTTTCTTTTCCGGAGTTCCAAGCTCTCGCAATTATATCATCACGGAGATACACCTAAAGCGTTACAAGGTTTCACCTTGTGTTTTCAACTTCTCTTTCTTTTCATTATCCTTTTGTTTACCGGAGTTCTTCATGAAGGCCCTACATAGTGGTCCATAAAGGACATAATCAGTTCTCGAAGCGTTCATCAACTTTCTTTTCAGAGGAGCTCTAGCTTTCTTCATATTGTAATCCGGAGTGTTTTTCTTTCTACCGTATCACTGGAGGTGGTATTATGTCATTCTTGATAATTTGAGTTCATGTTTTTATGATTCACATGTTGTCAAGATTGAGATATTTTAAATCCATCAATCTCGTCATTGGAGTTATCTTGGGTTATATTTCACCTAAAGCCTTCCCTAAGGATGGTTGCTATCTATGGTGTTTATAAATGACCCAAGTTATTCATCTATCCTCCCGGTGAAATAAGCTTCTCGTCTCCTTGTTCTTATCAATCCAATTCTTCTTCCCGTGAGTGGCAGGTTGTCACCTCATCATTCTGAGATGTATTCTATAAGTCCATATCAAGCTTATCTTTTTCGTTGTTGATAACACAACAATTTCGTTCTAGCTTTTGGTGTAAGCGTGCTCTCTCAAGACCTTGTTTTTCTCCCCCGTTCATTCAGTTCCATTCTATCACTTTTTTTGGAGGCATTGTGATGTTGCTCTCTTCAAACCTTCTTCCTGTTCTTGTCAGGATCATGTTCTTTTCGTGTTTATCCATTTTACCGGGGTGTCGTGCCCTCTTTTCAAGTTCTTTCACCTTATCAAGTTTTGTGTCCCTTCTCAGACGGAGTGCTGTACAAATTATATAATTCTTAATCTTTCTCTATCTTGACTTAACCGGAGTAGGCTTCGATATATATCTTGCCCTTCAACCTCAAGGTTTTTTTTCGCAATGTTCTTTGTCCCTCCTTTCTAACGGAGTGTTTTCGACTTTGTTCTTCTCCGTTGTTTTATTTCTTTCAATTTGTTCAACCTTTTCAAGGTTCTTTGGTTTCACTCGTTTGTCAAAGAAGAAACTTAGTTTTTTTACCTTTTCTCTTCCTCTTCCTTTTCCCTCCGGTGTCATTCTAGATCTCGGAACGAGATCCTCTCGTAGTGGTGGAGTGTTATAACGCCCCGAGACCGATGTGCCAGGTGTCCTCCAGTTATTCGCTGTTGTTTCCTTGTCATTGCTTGCGTGTCATGCATTGCATATCATGTCATCAGGTGCATTCCATTTGCATACATGTTCGTCTCATGCATCCGAGCATTTTCTCTGTTGTCCGTTTTGCAATCCGGCGCTCCTATGTCACCCAGTGTCCCTTTCTACCTCTTTTCATGTGCAGGTATTAAACATTTACGGATTGGACTGAGACTTGCCAAGCGGCCTTGGTTTACTACCGGTAGACCGCCTGTCAAGTTTCGTACCATTTGGACTTCGTTTGATGCTCCAACGGTTAACCGAGGGACCGAGAAGGCCTCGTGTATGTTGCAGCCCAACACCCTTCCAAAGTGGCCAAAACCCACCTAAACCTCCTCCATCATCTAGAGCGTTCGATCACGATCGCATGGCCGAAAACCGCACCTCATTTGGACTCTCCTAGCTCCCTCTACCTATAAATATGTGGGCTTCCCTGAATTTTCGTGGACGAAACCCTAACCTCGCTTCTCTCGCGCTGTTGGACAAAGGCCCCCGCCGACGGACATGTCCGACTTGAAGCCGCCGCTGCCCCGTGCCCAATCCAGGCATGCCACCTGTCGCCGGGCGCCTCCCTCCGCCTAAGGCCCGCCGGGCCCGAGGCGAGCCCCCGCGGCCCGGGCCACCGCGCGCCGCCGTCGGGGTCTTCCTCTTCACCAGCTCCACCCCGCTCTCCCTGCCGCCTCACCGGAGATGCTCGCCGCGCCACTGCGCCAAGCTTCGGCCCCGCCGCCTTGGGCTGCTGCTCCGCCCCGGCGACGGATCCGGCCGCCTTGTCGCCGGATCTGCCGACCCCGACCGGATCCGGCAACCCCGACAACTCCGGCGCTGTCTCCCTCTCATCCAGTGTCTTTCCGGTGAACCTCGTACGGTGTGCCCCGAAACCCTAGATCCGTTTCGGGAGGTATAATTTCTACTAAGTCCCCGAGATTTCCAAATTCAAATGCCCCTATTCGTCATGTCGTAACTTTGCATCCGTAGCTCCGTTTTGGGCATATAGCATATCAAAATGTTCATCTCAGAGAGTACATCATTTCGTCTCATTGCATCATTTTCATTTGAGTTCATCTTGATGCCCGAATGCTGTTGGAAGAATGCTATTTGAGATAATTGTCAGATCTGCTGCTCCAATTAGATATTTGTCATTTTTGCCATGATTATTGTGTGCATGATATACCCCTGAGCTCTACATGAGTTTTCTTATATGTTTTGCCATCTATCCAGAGGTGCAACCCATGTATTTTTGTGATGTGTGTGGTGACTAGCACAAGATTGCAAAGTGGTGCATTCGTTAATGCTGATTTCAGGGACTTAGCATTTCCACTAAGTCCTTGATCTGTTTATCTCAATATGCCATATGTTCATGTTGTTTCCTAGTGATCCGTGCCTCTTTTGAGGATGATCAGTAAGGATGATTTGTTATTCTTGTAGTGCTATATCCATCCATGTCTTTGTTTGCAATTATGGAGCACCCTAGCTTGAGTCAATCGAGCTCTACTTTTGCTATTTCGTGAATCTGGGCAGATTGTCTACTTGTTAGCGATTTTGCCAAGGATGTTGTAGTTGATCCGTGCATGCTATGTTGTTGTTCTTGCCATGTCTAGATTGTATAATGTATATTCTTGTTGGGTGTATGCTTAGTTTGTCATGCCTTGCTCTGTAGTGAGTGCATCGAGCTCGTGAACATGCCTACTCGTTAACATATTTGCATGCTCCAGTTTTTTACTAAGTCTGTAATCTGATTATGTTTTTGCCATGTTCGCATGCTTGCTATGGTATTTTCTGATCCATTTTGACTCAAGGTCACTAAGGGACTTTTGTTAAGTGATTTGCATAGATCCATGCCATGCCTTGCTTTGCCATGTTAAGTTCCTGTAGCATATAGTTTTCATGCTCCAAAGTGTGCTACCTAATCTGAAATTCCAGACTTGTGTTAATTTCACTAAGTCTGAAACCTGTTTATCATTTGCACTTTTGCCATGCTTGTTTGGACCTGTTATTGGATGAATTAGCCGTAGCTCAGTGTTCATCTTTTGTTAAGAATCTTGAGTGGATCCCTGTCATGTATTTTGTTGTCATGTTTGAGTGCTGTAGCATATTTAACTTGTTGCATTTAGATGGCTACTTGCTGTCTATCGCAGATCGGTGCCATATTTGTTTTGCTTGCCATTTTCAAACCGTGCATCCGATTCCGGTGATCTTTATATCGATTTCAACCGAAATCATCTCCTCTTTCCAGTGGAACTCTTGGATTTCCAAGTTGAGGCCAGGTTCTTTCATTCCCTTGCAAATCATGCATATGCATCGCATCCCGCATCCCACATATCATACCATGTTCATGTGTGGTTTGTTTACTATGTTGTGTGCTTCTTTCTGGTGTTTGCTTCTTCGGGTTAGTTCCGGTAACATCGCGTTTGTGAGGACCCGTTCGTCTACGTCCGTTTGTCTTCTTCATGGACTCATTCTTCTTCCTTGCGGGATTTCAGGCAAGATAACCATACCCTCAAAATCACTTCTATCTTTGCTTGCTTAGTTGCTCGCTCTTTTGCTATGCCTATGCTGCAATACCTACCACTTGCTTATCATGCCTCCCATATTGTTGAACCAAGCCTCTAACCCACCTTGTCCTAGCAAACCGTTGTTTGGCTATGTTACCGCTTTGCTCAGTCCCTCTTATAGCGTTGTTAGTTGCAGGTGAAGATTGAAGTTTGTTCCTTGTTGGAACATGGAGATGTTGTTCCTTGTTGGAACATGTTTACTTGTTGGGATATCACAATATCTCTTATTTAATTAATGCATCTATATACTTGGTAAAGGGTGGAAGGCTCGGCCTTATGCCTGGTGTTTTGTTCCACTCTTGCTGCCCTAGTTTCCGTCATATCGGTGTTATGTTCCCGGATTTTGCGTTCCTTACGCGGTTGGGTATAATGGGAACCCCTTGACAGTTTGCCTTGAATAAAACTCTTCCAGCAAGGCCCAACATTGGTTTTACCATTCACCACCTAGCCTTTTTCTTTCCCTTGGGTAGGCCTGCCCAAGGGTCATCTTTATTAAACCCTCGGGCCAGTGCTCCTCTAAGTGCCGGTCCAAACTGAGTGATGTCTGGAGCTACCAGGGGCAACTCTGGGCTGGCCTACTCGACGTCTAGCTCATCCGGTGTGCCCTGAGAATGAGATATGTGCAGCTCCTATCGGGATTTGTCGGCACATCTGGGTGGCTTTGCTGGTCTTGTTTTACCATTGTAGAAATGTCTGGTAACCGGGATTCCGAGTCTGATCGGGTCTTCCCGCTAGAAGGAATATCCTTCGTTGACCGTGAGAGCTTGTGATGGGCTAAGTTGGGACACCCCTGCAGGGATTTGAACTTTCGAAAGCCGTGCCTGCGGTTATGGGCAGATGGGAATTTGTTAACGTCCGGTTGTAGAAAACCTGAAGTTGACCTTAATTAAAATACATCAACCGCGTGTGTAACCGTGATGGTCTCTTTTCGGCGGAGTCCGGGAAGTGAACACGGTGTTGGAGTTATGCTTGACGTAGGTTGTTATAGGATCACTTCTTGATCATAGTTCTTCGCTCGTGCCTTGCCTTCTCTTCGTGCCCTCTTTTGCGAACAGGTTAGCCACCATATATGCTAGTCGCTTGCTGCAGCTCCACCTCATACCTTTACCTTACCCTTAAGCTTAAATAGTCTTGATCGCGAGGGTGTGAGATTGCTGAGTCCCCGTGACTCACAGATACTTCCAAAACCAGCTTGCAGGTGCCGATGAGTCCGTGCAGATGATGCAACCAAGCTCAGGAGGGGCTCGATGAAGATCTTGTCCTTTGTGTTGTTCCGTTCTAGTTGATTAGTAGTGGAGCCCAGTTGGGGTCGATCGGGGACCTTGTCGCTTTTGGGGTTCTTCTTTTATTTTGGTTACGTGGGCGGACCTTGATTGTATCTGGATGATGTAATGTTATATTCATGTTTTGTGTGAAGTGGCGATTGTAAGCCAACTATGTATCTTTTCCCCTTTTGTATTACATGGGTTGTTTGCGAAGATTACCTCACTTGTGACATTTCTTTCAATGCGGTTATGCCTCTAAGTCGTGCTTCGACACGTGGGAGATATAGCCGCATCGAGGGCGTTACAAGGCGGGCGCCAGCATGCACAGTGTCCTTGTTTCCTCTTCAGTGCTAAGGAAGAATGCGCAGGCGCGGAGTACCGAGGCGTCAAGCAAAGGTTTTCATATCGGTGCAATGAGGCCAAGACCAGAAGGACGACAAGACGGAGGTCACCATGGAGCCCAAGACGGCGTCACCACCAGAGCCTTTTGCAAGCGAAGACTGCTTTTGTCAGGATAAGCTATACTCGTTGTCCCCTTTCGAATTGGCCGTTGTTAGCTCCCTTCCCGCTCAATATTTGGGGAGAGGACCAGGGCCTCTATAAATAGTACTAGCCACCACCATAGCCAAAAAATGTCAGATCGAGAGGGACCAGAACAGCCACAAGTTCGCCAAGCACAAGAACACCTCTCCTCATGAGGCTATTCTTCCCCTTGTACTATTCATACTCAGCCCAAGAGGCAATCCACCACACCACAACGATGGCTCGAACCAATATAAATCTTGTGTCCTTTGTGTTGCGAGTTCGTCGTGTTAGTTCGTAAGATCTTAGCTAAGCTAGGACGTGGATCGATAGGGGGGAGATCTTCGCGTGCACCCCGGTGTTCGAACCTTGAGGGTTTTGCTGGAACCCATGATCCGACATCCACTGACCTACTTCTTTCACCTATATATACTCTTATACCCTGAAAACATCTAGGGGAGCCACGAAACCACTTTTCCACCACTGCAACCTTCTGTACCCGTGAGATCCCATATAGGGACCTTTTCCGGCGATCTGCCGGAGGGGGATTCGGTCACGGAGGGCTTCTACATCAACACCATAGCCTCTCCGATGATGTGTGAGTAGTTTACCACAGACCTTCGGGGCCATAGTTATTAGCTAGATGGCTTCTTCTCTCTCTTTGGTTCTCAATACGAAGTTCTCCTTGTTGTTCTTGGAGATCTATTCAATGTAATTCTTTTTGCGGTGTGTTTGCCGAGATCCGATGAATTGTGGGTTTATGATCAAGTTTATCTATGAAAAATATTTGATTCTTCTCTGAATTCTTATATGCATGATTTGATATCTTTGCAAGTCTCTTCGAATTATCAGTTTGGTTTGGCCTACTAGATTGATATTTCTTGCAATGGGAGAAGTGCTTAGGTTTGGGTTCAATCTTGCGGTGCTAGATCCCAGTGACAGAAAGGGAATCGAACATATTGTATTGTTGCCATCATGGATAAAAAGATGGGGTTTATATCATATTGCTTGAGTTTATCCCTCTACATCATGTCATCTTGCCTAATGCGTTATTCTGTTCTTATGAACTTAATACTCTTGATGCATGCTGGATAGCGGTCGATGTGTGGAGTAATAGTAGTAGATGCAGAATCGTTTCGGTCTACTTGACACGGACGTGATGCCCATGTTCATGATCATGCCTAGATATCATCACAACTATGTGCTTTTCTATCAATTGCTCGACAGTAATTTGTTCACCCACCGTAATATATGCTATCTTGAGAGAAGCCACTAGTGAAACCTATGGCCACCGGGTCTACTTTACATCATATAAGTTTCCGATCTACAATTGTAGTTTACTATTTATTTTGCAATCTTTACTTTCCAATCTATACAACAAAAATACCAGAAATATTTATCTTATTATCTTTATCAGATCTCACTTTCGTAAGTGACCGTGAAGGGATTGACAACCCCTTTATCACGTTGGTTGCGAGGTTCTTGTTTGTTTGTGCAGGTACTATGCGACTTGCGTGTAGTCTCCTACTGTATTATTACCTTGGTTCTCAAAAACTGAGGGAAATACTTATGCTACTTTGCTGCATCACCCTTTCCTCTTCAAGGGAAAACCAACACATGCTCAAGAGGTAGTGAGAAGGATTTCTGGCGCCGTTGCCGGGGAGATTTGCCCCAAGTCAAGTCAAGATTTGATCTCCCGTCAACTAGCTATTTCTGGTGCCGTTGTCGGGGAGATCTACGCCAAGTCAAGACATACCAAGTACCCATCATAAACTCTTCTCCCTCGCATTACATTATTTGCCATTTGCCACTCATTTTCCTCTCCCCCACTTCACCTTTGCCTTTCTTTCGTCCTTCTGTTTGCTCGTGTTACCATGTGCCTTCTATTTGCTTGCATCTTTGCTTGCTAAAAATCTACTGATATGGATCCTCATCCTTTTGCTAATCTTTTTAAAAGATCCAATTATGATGAACCAGTTACTAGTGAGTTGAGTGCACTAGATTATCTTTATGAGGTTTTGCTTGAAATTCTTGAATCTAGAAATTGTGATGAAGTGCTTGATGAATTGATTCACGATAGATCTTTGAATAAAAAGAATGATTGCAATGATTTTATTATAAATTCTATTAACGTCAGTTGTGCTAATAATATGCAAAACCCTAAGATTGGGGATGCTAGTTTTGCTATGGCTACTATTTGTTGCAATGATCATGATTGGGGTGATTCTTCTTTTGATCTTGAAAATTTATTTAAGCCCCATGATGAATATGAGATTGATAATAATGTTTGCAATAATATTGAAAGTGGGTTTGGAGAGGTCATGACTTTAGTTAATGTTAATCCCACTATTTTGGAAGAGTGTCAACTTTGCATGCATGTGGACCATGAAGAGAAAATTTTATGTGATAGATGTATTGTTGAATTTGATTATGATCCTACATTTAATTATTATGAGAGAGGAAAATATGTTGTAGAAATTTTCATGTCACTAAATTACCTCTCGCTATGTTGAGATTGCTATTGTTTCTTTCTCCTTCCTTGCATATGCTAGTTTTTGCATGTTCTGATACTTTGTTTGATTATATAATGCCTATTGATACGTCTCCAATGTATCTATAATTTTTGATTGCTCCATGCTATATTATCTACTGTTTTGGACATTATTGGGCTTTATTATCCACTTTTATATTATTTTGGGACTAACCTATTAATCAGAGGCCCAGCCCAGAATTGCTGTTTTTGCCTGCTTTAGGGTTTTCGAAGAAAAGGAATATCAAACGAAGTCCAAACAGAATGAAACCTTCGGGAACGTGATTTTCTCACCGAATACAACTCAGGAGACTTGGACCCTACGTCAAGTCAATTAACAGGAGGCCACGAGGTAGGGGGGGGGGGCGCCTGCCCCCCCCCCCCAGGCGCGCCCTCCACCTCGTGGGCCCCCTGTTGCTCCACCGGCGTACTTCTTCCTCCTATATATACCCATGTACCCCCAAACGATCAGATACGGAGCCAAAAAACTAATTCCACCGCCGCAACTTTCTGTATCCACGAGATCCCATCTTGGGGCCTGTTCCGGAGCTCCGCCGGAGGGGGCATCGATCACGAAGGGCTTCTACATCATCATCCAAGCCCCTCCGATGAAGTGTGAGTAGTTTACTTCAGACCTACGGGTCCATAGTTAGTAGCTAGATGGCTTCTTCTCTCTTTTTGGATCTCAATACAATGTTCTCCCCCTCTCTCGTGGAGATCTATTCGATGTAATCTTCTTTTTGCGGTGTGTTTGTTGAGATTGATGAATTGTGGGTTTATGATGAAGTCTATCTATGAATAATATTTGAATCTTCTCTGAATTCTTTTATGTATGATTGGTTATCTTTGCAAGTCTCTTCGAATTATCAGTTTGGTTTGGCCTACAAGATTGGTTGTTCTTGCCATGGGAGAAGTGCTTAGCTTTGGGTTCGATCTTACGGTGTCCTTTCCCAGTGACACAAGGGACAGCAAGGCACGTATTGTATTGTTGCCATCAAGGATAACGAGATGGGGTTTTTATCATATTGCATGAAACTATCCCTCTACATCATGTCATCTTGCTTAAGGCGTTACTCTGTTTTTAACTTAATACTCTAGATGCATGTTGGATAGCGGTCGATGAGTGGAGCAATAGTAGTAGATGCAGGCAGGAGCCGGTCTAGTTGTCTCGGACGTGATGCCTATATACATGATCATACCTAGATATTCTCATAACTATGCTCAATTCTGTCAATTGCTTAACAGTAATTTGTTCACCCACCGTAGAATACTTATGCTTTTGAGAGAAGCCGCTAGTGAAACCTATGGCCCCCGGGTCTCTTTCACATCATATCAATCTCCATCACTTTATTATTGCTTTGCTTTTACTTTTCTTTTACTTTTTACTTTGCATATCTATACCAAAAATACTAAAAATATTATTTATCATCTCTATGAGATCTCACTTTCGTAAGTGACCATGAAGGGATTAACAACCCGTAAGTTTTGGGGATCGTAGCAGAAATTTAAAATTTTCTACGCATCACCAAGATCAATCTATGGAGTCATCTAGCAACGAGAGGGAGAGGAGTGCATCTACATACCCTTGTAGATCGCGAGCGGAAGCGTTCAAGAGAATGGGGTTGATGGAGTCATACTCGTCGTGATCCAAATCACCGATGATCCTAGCGCCGAACGGACGGCACCTCCGCGTTCAACACACATACGGAGCGAGGATGTCTCCCGCGCCTTGATCCAGCAAGGAGGAGGGAGAGGTTGAGGAAGAGGGCTCCAACAGCAGCACGACGGCGTGGTGGTGGTGGAGCAGCAGTACTCTGGCAGGGCTTCGCCAAGCTCTTGCGGAGGAGGAGAGGTGTTGGGGAGGGGAGGGGCTGCGCCTTGGATGTGGTGTGCAGCCCTCCCCTTGCCCCTCTATTTATAGGGGAAGGAGGAAGGGGGCCGGCCCCCTCTAGATGAGATCTAGAGGGGGGCGGCCAATGGGAGGGGGCTTGCCCCCCAAGCAAGGGGGGCGCCCCCTAAGGGTTCCCCCCGACCCGAGCCGCATGGCCCCAAGGGGGGATGCGCCCAGCCCTTGTAGGGCTGGTTCCCTTTCCTCTACGGCCCATTAGGCCCTCCGAGAGAGGTGGCCCCTCCCGGTGGACCCTCAGAACCCCTCCGGTGGCCCCGGTACAATACCGATATGCCCCCGAACCTTTTCGGTGACCGTATGACAACTTCCTACATATAAATCTTCACCTCCGGACCATTCCGGAACTCCTCGTGATGTCCGGGATCTCATCCGGGACTCCGAACAACATTCGGTTATCACATACAAGTCTTCCTAATACCCCTAGCGTCATCGAACCTTAAGTGTGTAGACCCTACGGGTTCGGGAACCATGCAGACATGACCGAGACAACTCTCCGGCCAATAACCAACAACGGGATCTGGATACCCATGTTGGCTCCCACATGTTCCACGATGATCTCATCGGATGAACCACGATGTCGAGGATTCAAGCAATCCCGTATACAATTCCGTTTGTCAATCGGTATGTTACTTGCCCGAGATTCGATCGTCGGTATCCCAATACCTCATTCAATCTCGTTACCGGCAAGTCACTTTACTCGTTCCGTAATGCATGATCCTGTGACCAACTACTTAGTCACATTGAGCTCATTATGATGATGCATTACCGAGTGGGCCCAAAGATACCTCTTCGTCATACGGAGTGACAAATCCCAGTCTCGATTCATGCCAACCCAATAGACACTTTTGGAGATACCTGTAGTGCACCTTTATAGCCACCCAGTTATGTTGTGGTAGTTGGTACACCCAAAGCACTCCTACGGTATCCGGGAGTTGCACAATCTCATGGTATAAGGAAATGATACTTGACATTCAGAAAAGCTCTAGCAGACGAACTACATGATCTTGTGCTATGCTTAGGTTTGGATCTTGTCCATCACATCATTCTCCTAATGATGTGATCCCGTTATCAATGACATCCAATGTCCATGGTCAGGAAACCGTAACCATCTATTGATCAACGAGCTAGTCAACTAGAGGCTCACTAGGGACATGTTGTGGTCTATGTATTCACACATGTATTACGATTTCCGGATAACACAATTATAGCATGAACAATAGACAATTATCATGAACAAGGAAATATAATAATAACCATTTTATTATTGCCTCTAGGGCATATTTCCAACAGTCTCCCACTTGCACTAGAGTCAATAATCTAGTTACATTGTGATAAATCAAACACCCATAGAGTTCTGGTGTTGATCATGTTTTGCTCGAGGGAGAGGTTTAGTCAACGGATCTGCGACATTCAGGTTTGTATGCACTTTACAAATATCTATGTCTCCATTTTGAACATTTTCACATATGGAGTTGAAGCGATGCTTGATATGCCTGGTCTTCCTGTGAAACCTGGGCTCCTTGGCAAGGGCAATAGCTCCAGTGTTGTCACAGAAGAGAGTCATCGGGCCCGACGCATTGGGAATAACTCCTAGGTCGGTAATGAACTCCTTCACCCAGATTGCTTCTTGTGCTGCCTCCGAGGCTGCCATGTACTCCGCTTCACATGTAGATCCCGCCACGATGCTTTGCTTGCAACTGCACCAGCTGACTGCCCCACCATTTAAAATATACACGTATCCGGTTTGTGACTTAGAGTCATCCAGATCTGTGTCGAAGCTAGCATCGATGTACCCTTTACGACGAGCTCTTCGTCACCTCCATAAACGAGAAACATATCCTTAGTCCTTTTCAGGTACTTTAGGATATTCTTGACCGCTGTCCAGTGTTCCATGCCGGGATTACTTTGGTACCTTCCTACCAAACTTATGGCAAGGTTTACATTAGGTTTGGTACATAGCATGGCATACATAATAGACCCTATGGCTGAGGCATATGGGACGGCACTCATCTTTTTTCTATCTTCTGCCATGGTCGGGCATTGAGCCGTGCTCAATCTCGTACCTTGCAACACAGGCAAGAACCCCTTCTTGGACTGATCCATATTTAACTTATTCAATATCTTGTCAAGGTACGTACTCTGTGAAAGACCAATGAGGCGTCTCGATCTATCTCTATAGATCTTGATGCCTAATATGTAAGCAGCTTCTCCAAGATCCTTCATTGAAAAACACTTGTTCAAGTAGGCCTTTATGCTTTCCAAGAATTCTATATCATTTCCCATCAATAGTATGTCATCCACATATAATATGAGAAATGCTACAGAGCTCCCACTGACTTTCTTGTAAACACATGCTTCTCCATAAGTCTGCGTAAACCCAAATGCTTTGATCATCTCATCAAATCGAATGTTCCAACTCCGAGATGATTGCACCAGCCCATAGATTGAGCGTTGGAGCTTGCACACCTTGTCAGCATTCATAGGATCGACAAAACCTTCCGGCTGCATCATATAGAATTCTTCCTTAAGGAAACCATTAAGGAATGCTGTTTTGACGTCCATTTGCCATATCTCATAATCATAGAATGCGGCAATTGCTAACATGATTAGGACGGACTTCAGCTTCACTACAGGTGAGGAAGTCTCATCGTAGTTAACCCCTTGAACTTGTCGATAACCCTTAGCGACAAGCCGAGCCTTATAGATGGTCACATTACCATCCGCGTCTGTCTTCTTCTTAAAGATCCATTTATTTTCTATGGCTCGCCGATCAATCGGCAAGTCAGTCAAAGTCCATACTTCGTTTTCATACATGGATCCTATCTCGGATTTCATGGCTTCCAGCCATTTGTCGGAATCTGGGCCCGCCATCGCTTCTTCATAGTTCGAAGGTTCACCATTGTCCAACAACATGATTTCCAGGACAGGGTTGCCGTACCACTCTGGTGCGGAACGTGTCCTTGTGGACCTACGAAGTTCAGTAGCAACTTGATCTGAAGTTTCATGATCATCATCATTAACTTCCTCTCTAGTCGGTGTAGGCACCTCAGGAACATTTTCCTGAGCTGCGCCACTCTCCGGTTCAAGAGGCAATACTTCATCAAGTTCTACTTTCCTCCCACTTACTTCTTTCGAGAGAAACTCTTTCTCTAGAAAGGATCCATTCTTGGAAACAAAGATTTTGCCTTTGGATCTGAGGTAGAAGGTATACCCAATAGTTTCTTTAGGGTATCCTATGAAGACGCATTTTTTCGATTTGGGTTCGAGCTTTTCAGGTTGAAGTTTCTTCACATAAGCATCGCATCCCCAAACTTTTAGAAACGACAGCTTAGGTTTCTTCCCAAACCATAATTCATACGGTGTCGTCTCAACGGATTTCGATGGAGCCCTATTTAAAGTGAATGCGGCAGTCCCTAAAGCATAGCCCCAAAATGACAGCGGTAGATCGGTAAGACAAATCATAGATCGCACCATATCCAATAGAGTGCGATTACGACATTCGGACACACCATTATGCTGAGGTGTTCCAGGCGGCGTGAGTTGTGAAACTATTCCACATTTCCTTAAGTGTGTGTGAAATTCGTGACTCAAATATTGTCCCCCACGATCTGATCGTAAGAACTTGATTTTCCTGCCATATTGATTCTCAACCTCTCTCTGAAATTCCTTGAACTTTTCAAAGGTCTCAAACTTGTGTTTCATTAAGTAGACATACCCATATCTACTCAAGTCATCAGTGAGGGTGAGAACATAACGATAGCCACCGCGAGCCTCAACACTCATTGGACCGCACACATCAGTATGTATGATTTCCAATAAGTTGGTTGCTCGCTCCATTTTTCCGGAGAACGGAGTCTTGGTCATTTTGCCCATGAGGCATGGTTCGCACGTGTCAAATGATTCATAATCAAGAGACTCCAAAAGTCCATCCGCATGGAGTTTCTTCATGCATTTGACACCAATGTGACCAAGGCGGCAGTGCCACAAGTATGTGGGACTATCATTATCAACCTTACATCTTTTGGTATTCACACTATGAATATGTGTAACATCACGTTTGAGATTAAATAAGAATAAACCATTGACCAGCCGGGCATGACCATAAAACATATCTCTCATATAAATAGAACAACCATTATTCTCGGATTTAAATGAGTAGCCATCTCATATTAAACGAGATCCTCATACAATGTTCATGCTCAAAGCTGGCACTAAATAACAATTATTGAGGTTTAAAACTAATCCTGTAGGTAAATGTAGAGGTAGCGTGCCGACGACGATGACATCGACCTTGGAACCATTCCCGACGCGCCTCGTCACCTCGTCCTTCGCCAGTCTCCGCTTATTCCACAGCTCCTGTTTTGAGTTACAAATATTAGCAACCGCACCGGTATCAAATATCCAGGAGCTACTACGAGTACTGGTAAGGTACACATCAATAACATGTATATCACATATACCTTTGGTGTTGCCGACCTTCTTATCCGCTAAGTACTTGGGGCAGTTCCACTTCTAGTGACCACTTCCCTTGCAATAAAAACACTCAGTCTCGGGCTTGGGTCCATTCTTTGGCTTCTTCCCGGCAGCTTGCTTACCGGGCACGGCAACTCCTTTGCCGTCCTTCTGGAAGTTCTTTTTACCCTTGCCTTTCTTGAACTTAGTGGTTTTATTCACCATCAACACTTGATGTTCCTTTTTTGATTTCCACCTCCGCTGGTTTCAGCATTGAATATACCTCAGGAATGGTCTTTTCCATCCCCTGCATATTGAAGTTCATCACAAAGCTCTTGTAGCTAGGTAGGAGCGAATAAAGGATTCTGTCAACGACCGCGTCATCCGGGAGATTAACTCCCAGCTGAGACAAGCGGTTGTGCAACCCAGACATTTTGAGTATGTGCTCGCTGACAGAACTATTCTCCTCCATCTTACAACTGTAGAACTTGTCGGAGATTTCATATCTGTCGACCCGGGCATGAGCTTGGAAAACCATTTTCAGCTCTTGGAACATCTCATATGCTCCATGTTGCTCAAAACGCTTCTGGAGCCCCGGTTCTAAGCTGTAAAGCGTGCCACACTGAACCAGGGAGTAATCATCAACATGGGACTGCCAAGCATTCATAACGTCTTGGTTTGCTAGGGGTGGTGCTTCACCTAGCGGTGCTTCAAGGACATATGCTTTCTTGGTAGCTATGAGGATGATCCTCAAGTTCCGGACCCAATCCGTATAGTTGCTAGCATCGTCTTTAAGCTTGGTTTTCTCTAGGAACGCGTTGAAGTTGAGGACAACATTAGCATGGGCCATTTGATCTACATGTCGGAGTAAATAACCACGGGTAGCCTAGCCCCCTGGCTCTTCAGCAAAATTATAGGCCGATCGAGCCTCCAAGCATCCAAGGCGTGGGGCTGCCTTCCCCCAGCCGGCTACCTTTCAGGCCGGCTGCAAGAAGGTGGCCCGGCCCTAAAAACCTCGTAAAGAAAGCCACGAGAGGGCCGGCTCCAAGAAGCCGGCCATGAGAAGGCCGACTCCAAGAAGCCGGCCCCCCTTCAGCACGCGGCCAAGATCGTGCCCTCAGAGTCTACACCCACATAATGGTGATGACACGGGGCGTGGCTACAGTGAAGCCTGACACCCCCGAATCCCGGAATGCGGATGACCAGAGTGCGCCGTACGGGCGGCCATCACCCGTCCGGCGCGGCACTGTTGCCATGTTGACCATGACGTCACCCATGGCGAGCTGTCAGTACGACCCGTGGGTGGCGGGCCCCCTCAGTCAGGGAGACGCCTAAAGGCGGCCAGGCCTCCCCCAGTCGGCCTGGGGTATGGCCGACTCCCAATAGCCGGCTGGTTCACTCCCTCGAAGGAGGCGCCTCATTAAGGAGGTAAGACGAGGTAAGGCTACAGCGATAAGCCGCCCGGCGGCAGCACTGTAGCCATGCTTACCACGACAAAGCCCTTGTCACCAAAGGAGAGGCAACAGTAACCAGCCTGCGACAAGACCCCTGAGCGGTGGGACCGGCCTGTTGACCAGAGGGCCGGCAGTCGGCGGGCCCCATCGGTCGGTGGAGAAGCCGGCGAGCTTAGACACAGACGACTAGGGCCCACGCCCAGCCGGATTACCATTGTACCCCTGGGGGGTAGGCCTATATAAACCCCCCAGGGAACCCATGCAAGGGATCATTTTCAGTAGTTTTTAGACACCACATCGAGAGGAGAAGCGGGCTAGCCTTGCCCTTCTTCATCCTTTCACCGAACAGCTCAAGGAGCCTCTTGTAGCTACTTGTTGATCTAGTGATCATGCGAAGACCCCGCAGAGCAGCAGTAGGGGTGTTATCTCCACGGAGAGCCCTGAAGCTGGGTAAGATCCGCCGGCGTGCATGTCTTCGCCTTATCCCGTTTCCAGGCATGGGCGATGTTTTATTGGCTCCCACAATGATAAGCCACCCGTTGGCATATGTCGCACCAACCACCCGACATTTGGCACCCACCATGGGGCGAGGTGCACCGTCGTCCGGAGACCTGTTCTGGACGGGAACCCTCTTCCTTACCAGCGAGCGTAGCCAGCCCGGCTCACCCAATGGCGCTTGCCCCGACGCGCTGCAAGGCGTCGCCGACGCCTGCATGGCGAGCTGCCTCACCGATCTTCTTGGCGAGGCTCGCATCTCCGCCGAGCCCGCATCCGACGCGGGCACAGGCTGCCCCGAGAGCCACCTCGTGAGCCTCCTCGACCAACTCCACGTCTCCGGCGAGCTTTCCACGGACTTGGAGTCGGTTGGCTCCACCGACCTAATGCTCGTCGACTCTGACACGGCGTCGCTTGACGCCTTCCCCACCAACGTAGTAATCATCAACGACCCTCTTCCTCAAGCCGACAGCAGCGGCAGCGCCATCACCGATGTACTGGTCATCAGCCACGGCGCCGCCTCTGGCGAAAACGCCCACGACGCCCTGTAGACGGTGCTGCATGACTTGTCTGCCCCCATCCCGGCCGACGCTGACGCCAAGACACTGGAGGTGCGCCGCCTCGCCCTCGTTGCGGAGGGCCAGAAGCTAGCTTCCATGAGACGCCTCACCGACGGGCCGAGCCACGTCGGCATCATCAAGAAACATGGTGCGGCTATCGCCGATGTGCTAGGAGCAGACCGCCCAGTCTATGCCACACCTCTCAAGAACCTACACGCTGCCCAGGCGGCCGTAGACGAGCTGGACGGACTGGGGGCCGACGAGCTCCCCTACATGACCGGACGCATCCAGCAGCTTATCGACGCGGCCACGGAGCGGCATGAAGCCGGCGTCCGCGCCGAAAGTCCTCCTCCATGCTGAGAGCACGGTGCGACGTCCCAAACGCCGACTGCGGGCAACACCCGCGCAAGGAAAGAAAAGGAGCCGGCTGCCAGCCGCAGCCGGACTCGAATCTCCATCGAGCGTGACGCAGAAGGCCACCCTCGAGTGGTGGAGTGGCGGGGTGACCTGCCTCCTCCTTCGCCTCGTGGGGAGAGATATCCTACTCCGCCGCCTGTCACACATCTGACTCTCAGCGGCCGACTGGGCCACCACGAAGGAGTCGGCGAGAATGACGCCCGCCACCGGATCGACCGCCTAGCGTGATCCCTGGCTCTGGAAGAAGAAGATGATGTCGGCCCGCCTTGCTTCGGCCCCCGCATCCGCGACGAGCCCTTCCCCAAAGGGTTCTCGCTCCCAAGAGACACGCCCAAGTACAACGGCTCCGTGAAGCCGGAAGACTGGTTGATCGACTACTCCACTGCGGTTAGCATCGCGAACGGCAACAGGCGTGTTGCCGTGAAGTATGTCCCCCTCATGCTCCATGGCACGGCACGCACCTGGCTCAATAGCCTCAAGCCTTACAGCATCAACAACTGGCTAGACTTCACAGAAGCCTTCATCCGCAACTTTACCAGCACCTACAAAACGGGCTCCCAAGCCCCAACAGCTCTCCTTGTGTGTACAAGGGCCCAACGAATCAACACGCGACTACCTCACGCGTTGGATCGAGCTCCGCAATTCCTGCGAAGGGGTGCACGAGGTTCAAGCTATAGAGTACTTCACCGCCTGGTGCCGAGAAGGCACCCTCCTCAAGCACCGACTCCTCTGCGACGAGCCGACTACCCTCGACGAGCTACTGGTCATAGCTGATAAATACGCCACGGCCGATTCCTCAATGAAGATCGAGCTCCGAGTAGATGCCTCCGGGAAGGTGCTCGCTCCGAGTCCCAAGACGCCGGCAGGAGACTCCACCCGACGCCCGTACTAGAACGACCACAAGCGCAAGGCTCCCATGCCGCCTTCCGCCAGTCGGCAGGTGGCCATAGTCGAAGAAGAACAACTCGAAGGGCGGCCCATGCCCAAGAAGCAGAAAGGCAGCAGGCTGGCTTGGCAGCCGGCTTTCTCCTACGAGCAAGCACTTGATGCCCCCTACAAGTTCCACAACGCGCGAAGCCTTCAAACCACATGACCCGGAAATGCCACTGGATCACGCGGATCTCCAAGGGCGAGGGGATAGCGCCGCCTCCGCCTACTGGTCAGCCGCCTCCGGCCCCTCCATAGCTGGACGCTCGACCGGCAGTCGGGGCTGTTCAAGACGAGTTCCCCGACGAGCATGCCGCCTACGTCGTCTTTACAAGCCAACCAGAAGATCGGCGTAGCCGGCACTGACAACACCAAGAAGTCAATGCAGTTGCCTCCAACAACCCCGAGTTCATGCACTGGTTAGAAAGGCCTATCAGCTAGAGCCAGGCCGATCACCTAGAGGTGATGTCATCTCCAGGCTCTTACGCATTGGTCTTGGACACCACCCTCGCAACAGAAAGGCGAGCTGCCCATTTCTCCCGCGTGCTGATAGATGGCGGGAGTAGTATCAACATACTATACCGAGACACCATGGAGAAGCTGAGCATCAAGACGAAGCAACTCATGCCTAGTTGGACTGTGTTCCATGGCATTGTACCCGGCCTGTCTTGCTCCCCAATCGGCAAGATCAAGATAGATGTCCTCTTCGGGGACAAGGATCATTTCCACCGAGAGGCAGTGTGGTTTGAGGTAGTGGATCTGGAGAGCCCTTACCACGCGTTGCTTGGCCGACCTGCTCTGGCCAAGTTCATGGCTATACCCCACTATGCCTACCTCAAGATGAAGATACCGAGTTCCAAGGGCATCATCACCATAGCTGGAGACTACAAGAAATCCTCCGAGTGTGCGACAGCTAGTAGCCGGCTGGCCGAGTCCCTCGTGATTGCTGAAGAGAAGAAGATACTGGATCGAGTCGTGGCCATGGCCGGCAAACAGTCGGCCCTGTTCCCCGACCCCAAGGAGTGTGATGCCCAAGGTTCTTTCCAGCCGGCCAAAGAAACAAAGAAGGTACCTCTGGACCCGGAGCACCCAGAAAGGTTTGCCACCATTGGGGCAAACCTGGACAGCAAATAGGAAGGCGAGCTCGTCGATTTCCTCCGTGAGAATTGGGACATCTTCGCATGGTCCCCCAAGGACATGCCGGGTGTTCCGAAGGAATTCGCCGAGCACAAGCTACACATCCGAGAAGGTGCAAAACCAGTCAAACAGCCCCTCCGCCGACTATCGAAAGAGAAGAGAAGGATTGTAGGAGAAGAGATAGCCCGGCTTCTGGCAGCCGGCTTCATTATGGAGGTTTTCTTTCTAGAGTGGCTCGCCAACCCGGTCCTCGTGCTGAAGAAAAATAACAAGTGGCGCATGTGTATAGACTACACTAGCCTCAACAAGGCCTGCCCCAAAGATCCCTTCGCCCTGCCAAGGATTGATCAAGTAATAGACTCCACAGCCGGATGCGAGCTGTTGAGCTTCTTGGATGCTTACTCAGGCTACCACCAGATAAAGTTGGATCCAGCTGACCGCCTGAAGACCGCCTTCATCACACCGTTCGGAGCTTTCTGCTACCTGACTATGACATTCGGCTTGAGAAATGTCGGTGCCACTTTTCAGCATTACATGCAGAAATGCCTCCTCAAGCAGCTCGGCAGAAATGCCCACGTCTATGTAGACGATATTGTGGTGAAGACGAAGAAGCACGGCACCTTGCTGGAAGACCTCAGAGAGACATTTGAAAACTTGCGCCGGTTTCAGATCAAGCTCAACCCCGAGAAATGCATGTTCGGAGTACCAACCGGCTAGCTTCTAGGCTTCCTGGTCTTCGAACGCGGCATCGAATGCAACCCAGTGAAGATCAAGGCCATAGAGAGAATGGAGATTCGCACCAAGCTACGAGACGTCCAGAAGTTCACCGGATGCTTGGCTTCCCTGAACCGCTTCATCAGCCGGCTTGGAGAGAAAGCTCTCCCCCTCTACCGACTCATGAAGAATTCCACTCACTTGGAGTGGAATGACCAAGTAGACCAAGCTTTCCATGAGCTAAAGAAGATGCTGACCACGCCGCTTGTCTTGGCGGCACCGACTGAGAAAGAGCCCATGCTCCTTTACATTGCCACCACTAGCCGAGTGGTCAGCACAGTTATCGTGGTCCAACGCCCAGAAGAAGGCCGAGCTCAGCTAGTCCATAGGCCGGTGTATTATTTAAGCGAAGTATTATCCGCCTCGAAGCAGAACTACCCACACTACCAGAAGATGTGCTACGGTGTGTACTTCGCCGCCAAGAAGCTCAAGCCCTACTTTCAAGAGCACCCCATCACGGTCGTATGTACTTCCCCGCTCGCTGAGATCATAGGCAGCCGGGATGCATCCGGCCGAGTGAAAAAATGGGCCATTGAGTTGGCTCCATACACGATCTTCTACCAGCCCCGCACCGCCATTAAGTCCCAAGCACTGGCCGACTACCTCGTCGACTGGGCCGAAACCCAGTACCTGCCACCGGCCCCCGACTCCACTCATTGGCGGATGCACTTTGATGGGTCCAAGATGCACACCGGCTTGGGAGCCGGCATCATCCTCACCTCTCCCAAGGGCGACAAGCTCAAGTACACATTGCAAATTCATTTTGCCGCCTCCAACAATGTGGCTGAGTACGAGGCGCTCATACACGGGCTCCGGCTAGCCAAAGAGCTCGGCATCCGCCGGATCCTGTGCTATGGCGACTCAGATTTGGTGGTCCAGCAGTCATCTGGCGACTGGGACGCCAAGGACGCGAACATGGCGAGCTACCGCTTCCTCATTCAGCAAATCAGTGGATATTTTGAAGGATGCGAGTTCCTTCATGTACCACGGGCCGACAACGTGCGAGCAGATGCCCTGGCACGAATAGGCTCCACCCGGCAAGCTATACCAGCCGGCGTTTCTCTCCACCGCCTCCTCAAGCCGTCTATAAAGCCGTCTCCAGAATCTGATTCCATCTTCGTGCCGCCTGACCTCGACGCAGTCGGATCCGACTTGGGGAACCAAGAAGGCGGCTCAGGGACTTCGACAGGCGGCCCGGGGACTGCAATAGTCACACCCGGCCCGGGAACTTCGGAACTCGGCCCGGGGGCTACTGCAGCCGGCCCGGGGACTGCATCGACACAGCAGGCGGTGGTTGACTCCAACTCTTCACCACCCAGCCCACCCGCCCTGGTCACAGTAGCAGTTTTGATAGTAGAAGAAGTCACAGCTCCATCATGGGCCCAACCCATCCTCAACTTCTTAGTAAATAGAGAGTTGCCAACTGACGAGATGTCGGCAAGACAAGTCCAACGCCGAGCCGGAGCATACATAATAGTAAACTGAGATCTTGTTAGGCGCAGCGTCACTTGAGTCTTCCAGCGCTACGTTGAGCCAGAGAAGGGCATAGCAATCCTCAAACACATCCACCAAGGTGAATGCGGCCACCACGCGGCCTCAAGATCACTTGTCACCAAAGATTTCCGCCATGGTTTCTTCTGGCCGACTGCTTTGGATGACGCCAAGGAGCTAGTCAAACACTGCAAATGGTGCCAAGTTTTCAGTTCCAAGCAACACCTGCTGGCTTCTTCACTCAAGACCATCCCCCTCACCTGGCCTTTCGCCGTCTGGGGGCTGGACATGGTGGGCCCATTCAAGATGGCACGCGGCGGCATGAGACATCTGCTCGTCATTGTGGAAAAATTTACCAAGTGGATTGAAGCAAAACCGATCAAGAAGCTGAATGGGCCGACTGCCATGACATTCATCACAGATATTACAACCCAGTACGGCTTGCCGCATAGCATCATCACCGACAATGGCACAAATTTTGCCAAGGGAGCACTGGCACGCTTCTGCGCAACACAAGGCATCCGGCTGGACCTAGCGTCCGTTGCCCATGGCCAGGTCGAGCGAGCAAATGGCCTCATCCTCTCCAGCATCAAGCCCCGACTGGTCGTGCCACTAGAGCGTTCGGCCGACTGTTGGCTCGATGAGCTGCCGGCCGTCCTCTGGAGTTTGTGCACTACCCCAAACAAGTCAACTGGCTTCACCCCTTTCTTCCTTGTATATGGTGCCGAGGCTGTCATCCCAACTGACATCGAGTTCGACTCACCTTGGGTCACCATGTACACAGAGGCGGAGGCCAAGGAAGCACGAGAAGACGGCGTCGACCTGCTGGAAGAAGGCTAGCTGTTAGCCCTCAGCCGGTCCGCCATCTATCAGCAGGGTCTGCGCCGCTACCACAGCCGGAAGGTCAAGCCAAGATGCTTCCAAGAGGGCGATCTTGTGCTCCGGCTGATCCAGCAAACAGCCGGCCAGCACAAGCTCTCGGCCCCTTGGGAGGGCCCCTTCGTCATCAGCAGAGCTTTAGGCAATGACTCCTACTACTTAATCGATGCGCAAAAGCCGAAGGCACGCAAGCGAGATGATTCCGGCAAGAGTCGGAACGACCATGGAACGCTAATCGCCTCCGAAGATTTTACAGTTAAAAAGCAGTACGTAGCACGCTACCTTTTGTACTAAGTACAAGACAAAGGGTCCCCCGAGGAGCACTCGGGGACTACCCTCTTTTATCTATGAATGATGAGTATCACGCTTATGATTATGTTACTACATTTGCTTTTTCGTCTGGCACCGGGTTCGACCAGTCGGCCCGGGGACTCGCCGCCTCGAGTTATATCTAAAGTTCTGCCTGCAGTCAGACAAGTAGTGTGCCGACACCCAAGCCCCCTCTTGTCAAAAGTGGCAGCTCGAAGAATCGACTATCCGATTGGCAAGAGCCAAGGGCAGGAAAGGATGCCCACACGAAAAAGGCTAAGGACTAACGAACTTATATAACGCGAGCCGGCCTCCCGCCCCGCCAACCGGCTACCAGAGCAGCCGGCTGGTCGGCTTCCCGTTCACCTTGCTGCAATCTAAGAAAGCTCGAGTACTTGTCTTCCCAAAACGACCAAGTCCTTCTCCAGCCACAGACTGCAGAGCAGCTGTCCGGCTGGGAAGGCGGTGGCCAAGGGAAGTCGGCAAAGGAAAAAGCCAAAAGGATGAAAAGCAAACATGAACAGAAGCCAAACACATGCGTAATTATATTTACACAAAAGACCTTCAAAAGGCCATCATTCAACATAGTTTGAATACACCCCCAGTGGGTGGAACTGCACAAATTTAATAAAAGTTGTTCAAAAGAGTAACAAGCAGGAAAGCAAGGATGACAGATCAGGCCAAGGGAACGACGGGCGAGTTGGGCAGGTTGGTGGAGACGGCAGTGCCGGCTGGAGGAGTGACCGACTAGCGAATCTCGGCATGATCATCACCTCTTGCAGGCGGCGCTTGCACGTGCCTCGTTGCTGGAGGCGCAATCAGGCTGAGGCGGGCTAGTCGCTTCGCTGTCTGGCACAACGTATTCACCATCCTCTCCCTCTTCCTCTTTGCCCTCATCGCTGGAAACAATCTCCTCCACCGAGTCCTCATCTTCTGCCAGGTTCAGCCCGAACCACTCCTCCAGCTGAGCGACGCCGGCATCATCCACCTCAGGGGCAAAGGCGCTGGTGTCGGTGTACTCGGCGATCGGCAAGGCGCGCTGGACGATAGCCGGCCGCATCGCCTCCAGCTCCTCGTCGGCCTCCTGCTGCCAGGTGCTCATATGGTCCAAGTTTAGCCCAGGATACCAAGCTCGGACGAATTCCAGCGCCCGCCCAACGCCGGACCAGGCCGCTGACGCCTTCCAAGCCTTGAAGCGGCCGACTGCGACCTCCAGCCAGTCGGTAGTCCGACTTGGGGTGCGGGGAACCACCTTGCCGGGCCAGAGGGCGGCCAGCACTTGCGCCCCAGCGCGCTGAAGACGGCGGAGCATGCGGTGGGCCGGCTCCAGGCGGGCTTGAAGCGCCAGAAGCTGCTCCTCAAGTGACCGGCCGGCACCCGGTGCGATCTCGGCCCCTGCCTGCCGTCGCACCTCGCAGTAGGCCTCGATGGCTTGGGTAGCGGCAACAGAGTAACCGGGAAAGTAATCTGCACAAAGAAGAAAGCAGTAGCACAAAATCAAAAGACGAACCAGATGGCAGGAGGCAGGCAAAGAAACGAAGAAGAAGGCGGCCTACCGTCGATTAAGTCTTCCACCCGGCTGTAGCCTTGACTCAGCGCCTGCCTTGCCTCGGCCCAGTTCGCCGCCTCGGTTTCATATTCGGCTTTGAGGGCAGCCTCGCTGTCCTGCGCCGCCGTCAGGGCCGCCTTGTGGGTCTCCTCCTGGTCGGCCAGTTTCTTGGCCAGGCGATCGCGCTCCTGAGCTAGGGCGGCGCACTCGGCCTCCTTGGCGCGAAGGGCGGACTGGGCTCCGCTTAGCTGGTCCCTCAAGTCAGCATTGGCCCCTACAGATATGAAGAAAGAAGTCGTCAGGAAAAGATCCGACCCGACTGCTCAGCAGTCGGCCCGAATCTCGGGGACTACACCCAGTGGGTGCGCTGACGCACCCCCACTTGAGATAAAAGATGAAGCACTTACTCCGGCTCTCGGTTAGGTCAGCAGCCTTCTGGTCCAACTCCTAGGCCTGGGAGTTGAAAGCAGCTGCGCGGAGGTTGTGGTACTCCTGCAGATAAGACAATCGCGCGCGTCGGCTGGCAGGCCCTTCCAGCCGTAGGGTGCCATGTGGCGCGCAGGCGGCAAGCGGTCAGCTCGCAGCCTGACTCGCGCACCGCCTGGTTCCGCCCTTCAAGCTTCGAATCCCTCCAGAAGACGGCGCACCTGATCAAAGCCGGCTCCCAGCTTCCGGCTCCTCAAGATAGGAAGCTGATTGAGCTTCTCGTCTCTTTTCTGCCTCGGAGCCCAACCAGCTTCGGGGACTACTGTCGGAGTAAATAACCACGGGTAGCCTAGCCGGCTCCCCTGGCTCTTCAGCAAAATTATAGGCCGATCGAGCCTCCAAGCATCCAACGCGTGGGGCCGCCTTCCCCCAGCGGGCTACCTTTCAGGCCGGCTGCAAGAAGGTGGCCCGGCCCTAAAAACCTCGTAAACAAAGCCCCGAGAGGGCCGGCTCCAAGAAGCCGGCCGTGAGAAGGCCGACTCCAAGAAGACAGCCCCCCTTCAGCAAGCGGCCAAGGTCGTGCCCTCAGAGTCTGCACCCACATAACGGTGATGAGACGGGGCGTGGCTACAGTGAAGCCTGCCACCCCCGAATCCCGAAACGCGCATGACCACAGTGCGCCGTACGGGGCGGCCATCACCTGTCCGGTGCGGCACTGTTGCCATGTTGACCATGACGTTACTCACGGTGAGCTGTCAGTACGACCCGTGGGTGGCGGGCCCCCTTAGTCAGGGAGACGACTAAAGGCGGCCAGGCCTCCCCCAGTCGGCCTGGGGTATGGCCGACTCCCAATAGCCGGCTAGTTCACTCCCTCGAAGGAGGCGCCTCATTAAGGAGATAAGACGAGGTAAGGCTACAGCGATAAGCCGCCCAGCGGCAGCACTGTAGCCATGCTTACCACGACAAAGCCCTCGTCACCAAAGGCGAGGCAACATTAACCAGCCTCCAACAAGACCCCCGAGCGGTGGGACCGGCCTGTCGACCAGAGAGCCGACAGCCAGCGGGGTCCACCAGTCAGCGGACCCCATCGGTCAGCGGAGAAGCCGGCGAGCATAGACATAGACGGCTAGGGCCCATGCCCAGCCGGATTACCATTGTACCCCTGGGGGTATGCCTATATAAACCCCCCCAGGGCACCCATGCAGGGGATCCTTTTCAGTAGTTTTTAGACACCGCATAGAGAGGAGAAGCGGGCTAGCCTTGCCCTTCTTCATCCTTTCACCGAACAGCTCAAGGAGCCTCTTGTAGCTACTTGTCGATCTAGTGACCATGCGGAGACCCCGCGGAGCAGCAGTAGGGGTGTTATCTCCACGGAGATCCCTGAAGCTGGGTAAGATCCGCTGGCGTGCATGTCTTCGCCTTATCCCGTTTCCGGGCACCGACGATGTTTTATTGGCTCCCACAATGATAAGCCACCCGTTGGCATATGTCGCACCAACCACCCGACACTACAAGACATATTGTAAAGATTTTAGACTAAGTTCATGATAATTAAGTTCTAATTAAATTATTTAATGAACTCCCACTCAGATAGACATCCCTCTAGTCATCTAAGTGATACATGATCCGATTCAACTAGGCCATGTCTGATCATCACGTGAGACGGACTAGTCATCATCGGTGAACATCTTCATGTTGATCGTATCTTCTATACGACTCATGTTCGACCTTTCGGTCTTCCTTGTTTCGAGGCCATGTCTGTACATGCTAGGCTCGTCAAGTCAACCTAAGTGTGTTGTGTGTGTAAATCTGGCTTACACCCGTTGTATGCGAACGTTAGAACCTATCACACCCGATCATCATGTGGTGCTTCGGAACAATGGACCTTAGAAACGGTGCACAATTAGGGGGAACACTTTCTTGAAATTATTGCGAGGGATCATCTTATTTATGCTACCATCGTTCTAAGCAAATAAGATGTAAAACATGATAAACATCACATGGAATCAAATAGTGACATGATATGGCCAATATCATTTTGCTCCTTTTGATCTCCATCTTCGGGGCGCCATGATCATCGTCGTCACCGGCTTTCGGGACAAAGAGTCGCCGTCTCGAGGCGGAACCTGGGCAGAACCAATCTAGGGCTCTGGCGGAGCTGTTCTGCCGGGGAAACATCCCTCCCGGAGGGGGAAATCAAAGCCATCATCATCACCAACGATCCTCTCATCGAGAGGGGGTCAATATCTATCAACATCTTCACCAGCACCATCTCCTCTCAAACCCTAGTTCATCTTTTGTATCCGATCTTTGTCTCAAAACCTCAGATTGGTACCTGCGGGTTGCTAGTAGTGTTGATTACTCCTTGTAGTTGATGCTAGTTGGTTTATCCGGTGTAAGATTATATTTTAAGATCCTTAATGATAATTAATACTCCTTTGATCTTGATCATGAATATGCTTTGTGTGAGTAGTTACGTTTGTTCCTGAGGACATGGGAGAAGTCTTGTTATAAGTAATCATGTGAATTTGGTATTCGCTCGATATTTTGATGAGATGTATGCGGTCTCTCCTCTAGTGGTGTTATGTGAACATCGACTACATGACACTCCACCATTATTTGGGCTTAGGGGAAGGCATTGGGAAGTAATAAGTAGATGATGGGTTGCTAGAGTGACAGAATCTTAAACCCTAGATTATGCGTTGCTTCATAAGGGCTGATTTTGGATCCATATGTTTCATGCTATGGTTAGGTTTACCTTAATTCTTCTTTCATAGTTACAGATGCTTGCGAGAGGGGTTAATCATAAGTGGGAGGCTTGTCCAAAGAAGGGCAGCACCTAAGCACCGGTCCACCCACATATCAAATTATCAAAGTAACGAACGCGAATCATATGAAAACTAATTTGACAACAATGCCCATGTGTCCTCGGGAGCGCTTTGTTTTATATAAGAGTTTGTCCAGGCTTGTCCTTTGCTACAAAAAAGATTGGTCCACCTTGCTGCACTGTGTTTACTTTTGTTACTTGTTACCCGTTATGATTTATCTTATCACAAAACTATCTGTTACCGATAATTTCAGTGTTTGCAGAAAATACCTTGCTGAAAACCATTTGTCATTTCCTTCTGCTCCTCTTTGGGTTCGACACTCTTACTTATCGAAAGGACTACAATAGATCCCCTATACTTGTGGGTCATCAAGACTCTTTTCTGGCTGCTGCCGGGGAGTGAAGTGCCTTTGGTAAGTGAAATTTGGTAAGGAGACATTTATATAGTGTGTTGAAATTTACTGTCACTTGCTACTATGGAAAGTAATCCTTTGAGGGGCTTGTTAGGGGTATCTTCACCTAGACTAGAAGAGCAAAGAGTAGCTCCTCAACCTACCGCACCTACTGAAAATATTTATTATGAAATTCCTTCTGTTATGATAGAGAAACTGCTAGCTAATCCTTTTGCAGGAGATGAAGATGAAACATTACATCCTAATATGCACCTAATCTATGTGGATAAAGTTTGTGGATTATTTAAGCTTGCAGGTATTCCTGAGGATGTTGTCAAGAAGAAGGTCTTCCCTTTATCTTTGAGGGAAAGGCATTGACATGGTATAGGCTATGTGATGATATTGGATCATGGAACTACAACCGATTGAAATTGGAATTTCATCAGAAGTTTTATCCTATGCGTCTGGTTCATCGTGATTGGAATTATATATATAATTTTTGGCCTTGTGAAGGAGAAAGTATCGCTCAAGCTTGGGGGAGGCTTAAGTCAATGTTATATTCATGCCCCAATCATGAGCTCTCAAGAGAAATTATTATTCAAAAAATTTATGCTCGGCTTTCTTATAATGACCGATCCATGCTCAAAACTTCCTGTACTGGTTCCTATATGACGAGGGATATTGAATTCAAATGGGATTTATTGGAAAGAATTAAACGCAACTCTGAAGATTGGGAACTCGACGAAGGTAAAGAGTCAGGTATAAACCTTAAGTTTGATTGTGTTAAATCTTTTATGGATACCGATGCTTTTCGTGATTTAGCACTGAATATGGACTTGACTCTGGGATAGTAGCTTCTTTTATCTGGTGAATATCCAACAAGAGGTTCCATTGAATGAATAACGGATCCGGATCCCAAGAACAATAAAGCTTTTGAATAAGCATGAGTGATCAAATGGAATAAAGCAGCTTGATAAGAACCTATACCTAGAGCTAACATCATATAACCCAATTGAGACATTGTAGAATAGGCTAAGCTTCTTTTAATATCTCTCTGAGCAAGAGCTAAAGTAGCTCCTAAGAATAGTGTTATTGTACCTACTAAAGAAATAAAACTCATTATCAAAGGTAAAGATATGAAAAGAGGAAGAAGTCGAGCTAGAAGAAAAATTCCCGCAGCAACCATAGTTGCTGCGTGTATAAGAGCTGAAATAGGAGTGGGTCCTTCCATAGCATCGGGTAACCATACGTGAAGAGGGAATTGTGCGGATTTCGCAACTGCACCAAGGAATAATAAAAAAGCACACAAAGTAGTAAGTAAAGAGTTAACTCCATTATTAGGAATCTAGTTATTAGCTATTTTGAACAAATCCCTAAACTCTAAACTACCTGTTATCCAAAAAAAACCTAAAATTCCTAATAATAGACCAAAATCCCCTACACGATTAGTTACAAAAGCTTTTTGACAAGCACTCGCTGCGATTGGTCGTGTAAACCAAAAGCCTATCAATAAATAAGAACACATTCCCACGAGTTCCCAAAAAAAATTTTTGTATCAAATTGGAGCTAGTAACCAATCCCAACATGGAAGTATTGAAAAACTTATATAAACAAAAAATCTCAAATATCCTTCATCGTGAGACATATAACCATCACTATAAATAAGAACCAGGATTCCTACAGTAGTAATTAGTATTAACATAATAGAAGTAAGTGGGTCAATCAAGTATCCAAATTCTAAAGAAAAATCATTATTGACGGTCCAAGACCATAGATATTGATAGATCGAACTTCCATTTATTTGTTGAATAGACAGTTGAACTGAGAATACCATAGCTATACTTAAGAGTAAAACACTAGGAAAAGCCCATATGCGACGAAGATTTTTTGTTGCTGTCGGAATAAGAATAAGGCCAAATCCCATTGACATAATAACTGGAAGTGGGAGAAGAGGGATTACCCATGCATATTGATATGTATGTTCCATAAGAAAAGAAATTGCAATTTTTACTTCAATTTTTACTTCAATTTTTCTATAAAATTGTTTCCGATTCACCAAACCAATTCTTATCTCTTTCTGAAAGAATAAATAAAAAGAATAAGAAAAAATACTGAAATTCTTAATTTTTCAAAAATTTATCTCATTGAAATAATTAAAAATTAAGAATGGGTTTAGTTGGTTAAATTCAAAAAGTTAATAAAATAACTAGGTAACGAAGTTATTTTATTACCTAAATAAATATATTTATAAAAATAAAAAAAAAAAAAGTTGAATCATTTTACTTTCTATTCATAATTCATTTTTATATTTCTTTAAAACAAAGATGAAACAGCTCTCTTGTTCCATAATTAACTGATTGAGTGAATTCCAATGAAAACCTATGTTTATAAGAAATTATCGAATAGTCCTTACTTCATATAGAACTAAAATCCTAATGACTATAAATTACCTAAGTTTTAGAATGTCTTGTTTAAGAGACTCAGTATTTTTTGTTTTGATTGGAATTCCTTTCCTTTATGGAATACCATTCTGAACTTAATTAACTATTTTCATTTTCCCTTCTTTTTATCCCCCCGTCTTATCTTATATGGGGGATAGGCTTCCATACCATATATCTATATATGGAGTATACTTGATATATAAATAGATATAAATAGATTTAAATGAGAAACCCTTCTATATATTCTATATTATTAAAAAACAAGTATAAAATAAATAAAGAAAAAATGTTAAAAAATTCTTGTTGTCTTATCAGCATTAGACAAAATGAAGTAAAAAATAATTCAAAATTTAAGTATCTTTCAGTATCTAAGTATAAATACTAATAAAAAGAAGAAAGAAGGATTGATTTGCAGCAATAGATGTCTTTCACATACAACTAGAAAAAAGTAATTTCCTTTTTGAATGGCAGTTCCAAAAAAACGTACTTCAATGTCAAAAAAGCGTATTCGTAAAAATATTTGGAAGAAAAAGACTTATTTTTCCATAGTACAATCTTATTCTTTAGTAAAATCAAGATCATTTTCGAGCGGTAATGAGCATCCAAAACCAAAGGGTTTTTCTGGGCAACAAACAAATAATAAGATTTTTGAATAATATGAATTGACTTATCAAAAAAGAATTCCAATTATTTAATAATTTAGATTCTTCTTTGAATGTACTTTTATGTGTCGAATTACTCGGTACAATATTCTTAGAACAAAAAACCCCTCTTATATATACAAGAAAAAAAAGTTTTGTTTGGTATACTGTGTGCTAAGTATTCTTTTCCTATCAATGAACTTTTCATAATTTTCATAATAGAATCCTCATATTTTATTATGAAAATTATGAAAAGTGGAGTATTCTTACAATAGGACTTACAACTTCTACCTATCTTCTCCAAAATCATAAGGTTAGTAAATCTTATTAATAAGAGCATAAAGACTTTCATTCTAGAAATTTTGAAAAAATCCAAAAAGCCTTTTCTATTTATCCATTTTAATTTCATCATTAAATAGAAACCCTTTTTGGAATTTTTTCATTGTATTGAAAGAATTTTCAAAATGTAAACGAGAAATTAATTAGAAAAAATTAGTTCTATAATTGCAAGTTAGAAAAAAGAAGTTCCAACTCTTTCCAGCAGTGTTTGTGTTTCTATTGGGCAAAGCAAGAGTTTATTGTAAAAAAATGGAAACGATACTACCAAACGAAGTCTATTTTAATGAAAACTCTAATGTTCCTAAATTTTATGGACTTTCCCAATATCGACGATTCCCAAGATAATAGCTATTATTCTTTTAAGTTACCTATTATTTGAAGTTAGCCGCCATGGTGAAATTGGTAGACACGCTGCTCTTAGGAAGCAGTGCTCAAGCATCTCGGTTCGAATCCGAGTGGCGGCATTCTTGAAAAAGAATACAATAGATTAGAAATCAATTCTAAATTTACAATTTTGTAATGGGACCTTCCCCTTATGCTATTTGCAACTTTAGAACATATACTAACTCATATCTCTTTCTCAACAATTTCAATTGTGATTACGATTCATTTGATAACCTTATTAGTTCGTGAACTTGGAGGATTACGTGATTCGTCAGAAAAAGGAATGATAGTTACTTTTTTCTCTATAACAGGATTCTTAGTTTCTCGTTGGGCTTCCTCGGGACATTTTCCATTAAGTAATTTATATGAGTCATTGATCTTCCTTTCATGGGCCCTGTATATTCTTCATACCATTCCTAAAATACAGAACTCTAAAAATGATTTAAGCACAATAACTACGCCAAGTACTATTTTAACGCAAGGCTTTGCCACATCGGGTCTTTTAACTGAAATGCATCAATCCACAATACTAGTACCTGCTCTACAATCTCAGTGGTTAATGATGCATGTCAGTATGATGTTATTAAGCTATGCAACTCTTTTGTGCGGATCCTTATTATCTGCCGCTATTCTAATCATTAGATTTCGAAATAATTTCCATTTCTTTTCTAAAAAGAAAAAAATGTTTTAAATAAAACATTTCTCTTTAGTGATATTAAATATTTTTATGCAAAAAGAAGTGCTTTAAAAAGAACCTCTGTCCCTTCATTTCCAAATTATTACAAATATCAATTAATGGAGTGTTTGGATTCTTGGAGTTATCGTGTCATTAGCCTAGGATTTACCCTTTTAACCGTAGGTATTCTTTGTGGAGCAGTATGGGCTAATGAGGCCTGGGGATCCTATTGGAATTGGGATCCTAAGGAAACTTGGGCATTTATTACTTGGACCATATTCGCAATTTATTTACATAGTAGAACAAATCCAAATTGGAAGGGTACGAATTCTGCACTTATAGCTTCGATAGGATTTCTTATAATTTGGATTTGTTATTTTGGTATAAATCTATTAGGAATAGGCTTACATAGTTATGGTTCGTTTACATTAACACCTAAATGATTACATAAAATAAAACCTTCATTTCATGAAGGTTTTTACTTTTATGTTTTATTTGAGAACCCCTTGAACGCCTTCTCAAAGGGTTCTCAAAAATTCGAGATAGATCTAATTATACTTTTTTACTTATTTCTGCATTAATAGAGCAGACGAGTAAAAAAAATAAACCTATTTAGGATAATAATTGGATAAGAGAGCCTCTACCCTGTCAACGGATAGGGAGAGAACAAAATCTGGATAAATACCAAATCCTATTACTGGTAAAAAGATACAGATTAAAATAAAGAGTTCTCGTGGTCCAGAATCCACAAAATTTGCGTTTGGAACATTAAATAGCTTGTATCCATAGAACATCTGGCGTAACATAGATAATAAATAAATAGGAGTTAATATCATTCCAATTGCCATTACAAAAGTAATTAGTGTTTTTGGCATTAACAGAAATTTTGGACTAGTAATTAGTCCAAAAAATACTACTAATTCTGCGACAAAACCACTCATTCCTGGTAAGGCAAGAGAAGCCATTGAAAAGCTACTAAACATGGTAAAAATTTTAGGCATTGGGATAGATATTCCCCCCAGTTCTTCGAGATAAACAAGACGCATTCTATCTGAAGCGGTTCCTGCCAAGAAAAAAAGTGTAGCACCAATAAATCCATGGGATAATATTTGTAAAATAGCTCCATTGAGTCCAATGTTGGTTATGGAACCAATTCCTATAATTATGAAACCCATGTGAGATACAGAGGAATAAGCTATTCTTTTTTTGAAATTTCGTTGACCAAGAGAAGTTGAAGCTGCATAGATTATTTGGATCGCTCCTATTATTACTAACCAGGGCGAAAATAGATAATGAGCATGAGGTAACAATTCCATGTTGATCCGAATCAATCCATATGCTCCCATCTTTAATAATATTCCCGCTAAAAGCATACATGTACTATAATGTGCTTCCCCATGGGTATCTGGTAACCACGTATGTAGGGGTATAATCGGCAATTTGACAGCATAAGCAATAAGGAAGCCAAAATATAAAAGTATTTCCAAGGTTGCAGGGTATGGTTGATTAATTAATCTTTCCAAATCTAATCCTGGTTCGTTGGAACCATATAAGCCCATACCCAGAACTCCGATTAAGAAAAAAATGGAACCGCCTGCAGTATACAAAATAAACTTTGTAGCTGAATATAGACGCCTCTTCCCCCCCCACATGGATAAAAGTAAGTAAACAGGAATTAATTCTAACTCCCACATGATAAAAAAAAGTAAAAGGTCTCGCGAAGAAAATAATCCTATTTGACCACTATACATTGCGAGCATCAGGAAATAGAATAATCGCGAATTCCGTGTAATTGGCCAAGCTGCTAAAGTAGCTAAAGTAGTGATAAATCCTGTCAATAAAATAGATCCTAATGAAAGTCCATCGATTCCCAATCTCCAGTGGAAATCGAAGACATCTATCCATTTATAATCCTCCTTTAATTGGATTAAGGGATCCTCCAGTTGGAAATGCTAACAGAACGCATAAGTCATTAGAAGGAATTCTAATAAACAAATAGATATAGTATACCACCTAACGACTTTGTTTCCCTTATGAGGTAAAAAGAAAATTAATGAACCTGCAAATATCGGCAAAACAACAAGTATTGTTAACCAAGGAAAATAACTCATGATAAAGTGATAAAGACAAGATACGTTTTGACCAGAAAAGCCCGTGCTCGATTATTTCGAGCACAGGCTTCTTCGGTAAAGAGGAATCAGACGATTCGAGTGAAGTTTTTTGTAACGTATCAATAAGATAGAGCCATTCTACGTGTTGTTTCAGGCCCTAAATAAACGCGGACACTTAAAAAATCTGTCGGGCAGGCAGATTCACATCTCTTACAACCCACACAATCTTCGGTTCTCGGCGCGGAAGCAATTTGCTTGGCTTTACATCCATCCCAGGGTATCATTTCTAATACATCTGTTGGACAAGCTCGTACACATTGAGTGCATCCTATACATGTATCGTAAATTTTTACGGAATGTGACATTGGATCTATAAATTTTTCTTTTCAACATAAAATTTTTCGATCTGGTAAAAATGAAATTAGTACTATAATGAGTTATATGTATTGTAGACACCAGACGAAGCAATGGTTTATCCAAACTTCAAAAATAAAAATCTATTTTTTAATCTGTTTGTGAGAAAGCGTGAAGAGAGCCAAGAGACTTTAATTTTGGATTTCAACAATAAGAAATAGGAAAGAATTTTACGAATTGTACAGACGAATTCGAATTAGCCAATAAATTGGCTATCGTCTTTTCAATATAAATTATTGCAATATTCAAATTGCAATATCAATGAATTACAAATACAAAAATTCATTTAAGTGAAAAAGAATACTATGCAATAATCTACTAAAAATGGATATTCTCAAATAATACTAAGAAAATAGTATTGATTTCTATATTATTTTAATATGTGCGCCTTTGTTTAGAGGATTCTATGTCTAATTATTCAAAAGTCTAATTATTCAATAAATTAGATTGATTGATACGAGAGTATCACTAAAAACGGATCCAACAAGATAAGAACCCGGATATGTTGTTAAGAAGAAGGTCTTCCCTTTTTCTTTGAAGGAAGATGCATTGACATGGTATAGGCTATGTGATGATACGGGGTCATGGAACTATAAACGATTGAAATTGGAATTTCATCAGAAGTTCTATCCTATGCATCTTGTTCATCGTGATCGCAATTATATATATAATTTCTGGCCTCGTGAAGGAGAAAGCATCGCTCAAGCTTGGGGGAGGCTTAAATCAATGTTATATTCATGCCCCAATCATGAGATCTCAAGAGAAATGATTATTCAAAATTTATATGCTCGGCTTTCTGATAACAATTGCACCATGCTCGATACTTCTTGTGATGCCTCTTTTATGATGAAGACTATTGAATTCAAATGGGATTTATTGGAAAGAATTAAACGCAACTCTGAAGATTGGGACCTCGAAAAAGGTAAGGAGTCAGGTATGACACCTAAATTTGATTGTGTTAAATCTTTTATGGATACCGATGTTTTCCGTAAATTTAGCACTAAATATGGACTTGACTCTGAGATAGTAGCTTCTTTCTGTGAATCTTTTGCTAGTCATGTTGATCTCCCTAGGGAGAAGTGGTTTAAATATCATCCTCCCATAGAAGTAAAAGTAGCTGCACCTATTAAAGTTGAAGAAAAGACTGTCACTTATAATGATCCTATTGTTCCTATTGCTTATGTTGAGAAACCACCTTTTCCTGTTAGGATAAAGGATCATGCTAAAGCTTCAATGTGGTTCGTAAAAGCAATATTAGAACTTATACACCTCCTGAGCAAATTGAAGTTGAACCTAATATTGCTATTGTTAAAGATATCTTGTCTGATAATATTGATGGGCATGTTATTCATTTCTGTGATGAGACTGCTAGAATTGCTAAACCTTGTGCTAAAGATAAACCTAGATCTTTGGTAGGCATGCCAGTTATTTCTGTTAAAATAGGAGATCATTGTTATTATGGCTTATGTGATATGGGTGCTAGTGCTAGTGCAATACCCATTGACATATACAGAGAAATTATGCACGATATTGCACCTGTTGAGTTAGAAGATATTGATGTCACAATTAAACTTGCCAATAGAGATACTATTTCACCAATGGGAAAACTAAATATCCTGCTGATTTTCTTGTTCTTGGTTCCCCACAAGATAGCTTTTGTTCCATTATATTTGGTAGACCCTTCTTGAACACTGTTAATGCTAAGATAGATTGCAAAAAGCATGTTGTTACTATTGGTTTAGGTGATATGTCTCATGAATTTAATTTCTCTAAATTTCGTAGACAACACCGTGAAGAGGAATTGCCAAGTAAAGATGAAATTATTGGTCTTGCTTCTATTGCCGTACCTCCTAGTGATCCTTTAGAACAATATTTGCTAGACAATGAAAATGATATGTTTATGAACGAAAGAAGGGAAATAGACGAAGTATTCTTTAAACAGGAACCCATCCTGAAACACAATTTGCCTGTTGAAATCCTAAGGGATCCTCCTCCACCCAAGGGTGATCCCGTGTTTGAGCTTAAACCGTTACCTGGTACTCTCAAATATGCTTATCTTGATGAGAAAAAGATATATCCTGTTATTATTAGTGCTAACCTTTCGTAGCATGAAGAAGAGAGATTATTGAAAACTCTGAAGAAGCACTGTGCTGCTATTGGATATACTCTTGATGATCTTAAGGGCATTAGTCCCACTATGTGTCAACACAAAATAAATTTGGAGGAAGATGCCAAACCAATTCGTGATCATCAACCACGGCTGAATTCTAAGATGAAGGAAGTGGTAAGAAAGGAAATACTAAAGCTTCTTGAGGTAGGTATAATTTATCCCGTTGCTGATAGTCAGTGGGTAAGTCCTGTCCATTGTGTCCCTAAGAAGGGAGGTATAACTGTCGTTCCTAATGATAAAGATGAGTTGATCCCGCAAAGAATTATTACAGGTTATAGGATGGTAATTGATTTCCGCAAATTAAATAAAGCTACTAAAAAAGATCATTACCCCTTACCTTTTATCGATCAAATGCTAGAAAGATTATCCAAACATACACATTTTTGCTTTCTAGATGGTTATTCTGGTTTATCTCAAATACCTGTGTTGGCCAATGATCAATCAAAGACTACTTTTACTTGCCCTTTTGGTACTTTTTCTTATAGATGTATGCCTTTCGGTTTATGTAATGCACCTGCTACCTTTCAAAGATGCATGATGGCTATATTCTCTGACTTTTGCGAAAAGATTTGTGAGGTTTTCATGGACGATTTTTCCGTCTATGGATCCTCTTTTGATGATTGCTTAAGCAACCTTGACCGATTTTTGCAGAGATGTGAAGAAACTAATCTTGTCTTGAATTGGGAAAAGTGCCACTTTATGGTTAATGAAGGTATTGTCTTGGGGCATAAATTTCTGAAAGAGGTATTGAAGTTGATAAAGCCAAGGTTGATGCTATTGAAAAGATGCCATGTCCCAAGGACATCAAAGGTATAAGAAGTTTCCTTGGTCATGCCGGTTTTTATAGGAGGTTCATTAAGGACTTCTCCAAAATTTATCGGCCCCTGACTAATTTATTACAAAAAGATATACCATTTGTTTTTATGATGATTGTGTAGAAGCATTTGAAATACTTAAGAAAGCATTGATCTCCGCACCGATTGTTCAGCCACCTGATTGGAATTTACCCTTTGAAGTTATGTGTGATGCTAGTGATTATGCTGTAGGTGCTGTTCTAGGGTAAAGAGTTGATAAGCAATTAAATGTTATTCAATATGCTAGTAAAACTCTAGACAATGCTCAGAGAAATTATGCTACTACTGAAAAAGAATTCTTAGCAGTTGTATTTGCCTGTGATAAGTTCAGACCTTATATTGTTGATTCTAAAGTAACTATTCACACGGATCATGCTGTTATTAAATACCTTATGGAAAAGAAAGATGCTAAACCTAGACTTATTAGATGGGTTCTCTTGCTACAAGAATTTGATTTACATATTATTGATAGAAAGGGAGCTGAGAACCCCATTGCAGACAACTTGTCTAGGTTAGAAAATGTTTTTGATGACCCACTACCTACTGATGATAGCTTTCTTGATGAATAATTAAATGTCATAAATGCTTCTCATACTGCTCCATGGTATGCTGATTATGCTAATTACATTGTTGCTAAATTTATACCACCTAGTTTCACATACCAGCAAAAGAAAAAGTTCTTCTATGATTTGAGGCATTACATTTGGGATGACCCACACCTTTATAAAGAAGGAGTAGATGGTGTTATTAGACGTTGTGTACCTGATCATGAACAGGAACAGATCCTACGCAAGTGTCACTCTGAGGCTTATGGAGGACACCACGCTGGAGATAGAACTGCACATAAGGAATTACAATCCGGTTTTTATTGGCCTACTCTCTTCAAGGATGCCCGTAAGTTTGTCTTATCTTGTGATGAATGTCAAAGAATTGGTAATATTAGTAGACATCAAGAAATGCCTATGAATTATTCACTTGTTATTGAACCATTTGATGTATGGGGCTTTGATTATATGGGACCTTTTCCTGCCTCCAATGGATACACACATATTTTAGTTGCTGTTGATTACGTTACTAAGTGGGTAGAAGCTATTCCAACTAGTAGTGCTGATCATAACACCTCTATTAAGATGCTTGAAGAAGTTATTTTTCCAAGGTTTGGAGTCCCTAGATATTTAATGACTGATGGTGGTTCACATTTTATTCATGGTGCTTTCCGTAAAATGCTTGCTAAATATGATGTTAATCATAGAATTGCATCTCCTTATCACCTGCAGTCTAGTGGTCAAGTAGAATTGAGTAATAGAGAACTCAAATTAATTTTGCAAAATACTATTAATAGATCTAGAAAGAATTGGTCCAAGAAACTTGATGATGCATTATGGGCCTATAGAACTGCATATAAAAATCCTATGGGTATGTCTCCGTATAAAATGGTCTATGGAAAAGCATGTCACTTACCTCTCAAACTAGAACATAAGGCTTATTGGGCTATTAAAGAGCTCAACTATGATTTCAAACTTGCCGGTGAGAAGAGGTTATTTGACATTAGCTCACTTGATGAATGGAGAACCCAAGCCTATGAGAATGCCAAATTATTTAAAGAAAAAGTTAAAAGATGGCATGCCAAAAGAATAAAAAAGCGTGAGTTTAATGTAGGTGATTATGTATTGCTATACAACTCTCGTTTAAGATTTTATGCAGGAAAGCTTCTCTCTAAATGGGAAGGTCCTTACGTTATTGAGGAGGTCTATTGTTCCGGTGCCATAAAAATCAACAACTTCGAAGGCACAAATCCGAAGGTGGTGAACGGTCAAAGAATTAAACATTATATCTCAGATAATCCTATAAATGTTGAAACCAATGTTATTGAAACCGTAACCCCAGAGGAATACATAAGGGACACTTTCCGGAACGTTTCAGACTCCGAAAAGGAATAGGTATGTGGTACGGTAAGTAAACCGACTCCAAAACAGTTCTAATGGCAATTTTCTTCCGTTTTGGAATATTTAGAAAAATAGAAAAAAGTAGTCCGGGAAGGACACGAGGGTGGAGGGCGCGCCCTACCCCCTGGGCCCGCCCCCTACCTCGTGGGCACCTCCTATGCTCTCCGGACTCCGTTTTCGTACACGACACGTATTTTGGTCGGTAAAAATTCATTATATAATCTCCCAAAGGTTTTGACTCCTGTATCACGCAAATATCTCTTGTCTTTGTTTCGAGTTGTCCTACTGCAGATTAGTGCAACATGTCGTCCCAGGATTCAGAAGGAGAAAGCTATATGGCTGATTACCTTGCAAATCCTAAGGTCTATGGGGATGTGGAGCATTGTGGTTGGACCACGGAAGAAGAAGAGGACAATGAACCCAAGGGAAGGGAGGAGACAAGCTCAGAAGAAGACGAAGTCCCATTACCTCAACCTGGGGACATGCATGTGGAGTTCAAAAAGTCAAGCCTCCCGGATAGAGTAAAGAAACCTAAGATCGAGTTTATCCCTTTTCGCCTCTTGCAAGAAAACAAGCAGGAATTATGCAAAAATATACTAAGCCCGGAGCAGGAGATCGATGACCTAAGGGACCAAAATTTTGTCCTCAAGCGTAAATTAAGGAAGAAGCCTACGCCATCAACAAAACCATCACCTTCTTCACTAACAAAAAAAACTGAGCATCGGGTATGGGCACTCCCCTTGGCAACTGCCAAGCTTGGGGGAGTGCCCCGGTATCGTATCACCATCACTTTTATGTTTACCGTTTTTCTTAGTTCGATCCTTTTGGTAATATCTGATACGTCTCCAATGTATCTATAATATTTGATTGCTCCATGCTATATTATCTACTGTTTTGGACATTATTGGGCTTTATTTTCCACTTATATATTATTTTTGGGACTAACCTATTAACTGGAGGCCCAACCCAGAATTGCTATTTTTGCCTATTTTAGGGTTTTGAAGAAAAGGAATATCAAACGGAGTCCAAACGGAATGAAACCTTCGGGAACGTGATTTTCTCACCGAACATGATCCAGGAGACTTGGACCCCATGTCAAGAAACAAAGGAGGGAGCCACGAGGTAGGGGGCGCGCCTACCCCCCCCCCCCAGGCGCCCTCCACCCTCGTGGGCCCCCTGTTGCTCCACCGACGTACTCCTTCCTCCTATATATACCTACATACCCCCAAACGATCAGATACGGAGCCAAAACCCTAATTCCACCGCCGTAACTTCCTGTATCCATGAGATCCCATCTTGGGGCCTATTCCGGAGCTCCGCCGGAGGGGGTACCCGTCACGGAGGGCTTCTACATCAACACCATAGCCTCTTCGATGAAGTGTGAGTAGTTTACCTCAGACCTTCGGGTCCATAGTTATTAGCTAGATGGCTTCTTCTCTCTTTTTTGATCTCAATACAATGTTCTCCCCCTCTCTTGTGGAGAACTATTCGATGTAATCTTCTTTTTGTGGTGTGTTTGTTGAGACCGATGAATTGTGGGTTTATGATAAAGTCTATCTATGAACAATATTTGAATCTTCTCTGAATTCTTTTATGTATGATTGGTTATCTTTGCAAGTCTCTTCAAATTATCAGTTTGGTTTGGCCTACTAGATTGATCTTTCTTGCAATGGGAGAAGTGCTTAGCTTTGGGTTCAATCTTGCGGTGTCCTTTCCCAGTGATAGTAGGGGCAGCAAGGCACATATTGTATTGTCGCCATCGAGGATAACAAGATGGGTTTTTTTATCATATTGCATGAATTTATCCATCTACATCATGTCATCTTGCTTAAGGCGTTACTTTGTTTTCATTAACTTAATACTCTAGATGCATGCTAGATAGCGGTCGATGAGTGGAGTAATAGTAGTAGATGCAGGCAGGAGTCGGTCTACTTGTCTCGAACATGATGCCTATATACATGATCATACCTAGATATTCTCATAACTATGCTCAATTCTGTCAATTGCTCAACAGTAATCCATTCACCCACCATAGAATACTTATGCTCTTGAGAGAAGCCACTAGTGAAACCTATGGGCCCCGGGTCTATCTTCATCATATTAATCTTCCAATACTTAGTTATTTCCTTTGCCTTTATTTTACTTTGCATATTTATCATAAAAATACCAAAAATATTATCTTATCATATCTATCAGATCTCACTCTCGTAAGTGACCGTGAAGGGATTGACAACCCCTTATCGCGTTGGTTGCGAGGAGTTATTTGCTTTGTGCAGGTACTAGGGGACGCGCGCGCAACCTCCTACTAGATTGATACCTTGGTTCTCAAAAACTAAGGGAAATACTTACGCTACTTTGCTGCATCATCCTTTCCTCTTCGGGGAAATCCAACGCAGTGCTCAAGAGGTAGCAAGAAGAATTTCTGGCGCCATTGCCGGGGAGGTTCGTGCAAGTCAAGATTTGACTTCCAACAACGAGCCACTTCTGGCATATACGCAAAAGTCAACATACCAAGTACTCATCACAATCCTTATCTCCCGCATTACATTATTTGCCATTTGCCTCTTGTTTTCCTCTCCCCCACTTCACCCTTGCCGTTTTATTCGCCCTCTCTCTCTCTCTATCCTCCCTCTCTTTCTCTATTTGCCTCTTTTTCCAGCTTGCTTTTTGTTTGCTTGTGTGTTGGATTGGTGGCTTGTCACAATGGCTCACGATAACACTAAATTGTGTGACTTTACCAATACCAACAACAATGATTTTATTAGCACTCCAATTGCTCCTCTTACTGATGCTGAATCTTGTGAAATTAATGACGCTTTGCTGAATCTTGTTATGAGAGATCCGTTCTTCGGCCTTCCTAGTGAAGATGCCGCTACCATCTAAATAGCTTCGTTGATTTGTGTGATATGCAAAAGAAGAAAGATGTGGATAATGACATTGTTAAATTGAATCTATTTCCTTTTTCGCTTAGAGATCGTGCTAAAGCTTGGGTTTCGTCTTTGCCTAAAAATAGTATTGATTCTTGGAACAAGTGCAAAGATGCTTTTATCTCTAAGTATTTTCGTCCCGCTAAGATCATCTCCCTTAGAAACGATATTATGAATTTTAAGCAACTTGATCATGAACATGTTGCACAAGCTTTGGAGAGGATGAAATTAATGATACGTAATTGCCCTACTCATGGTTTGAATTTATGGATGATTATAAAAAAAATTATGCCGGATTGAATTTTGCTTCTAGAAATCTTTTAGATTCAGCCACGGGAGGCACTTTTATGGAAATCACTTTAGGAGAAGCTACTAAACTCCTAGATAATATTATGGTTAATTATTCTCAATGGCATACTGAAAGATCTACTAATAAAGAGGTGCATGCAATAGAAGAAATTAATGTTTTGAGCGGAAAGATGGATGAACTTATGAAATTATTTGCTAGTAAGAGTGTTTCTTCTGATCCTAATGATATGTCCTTGTCTACTTTGATTGAGAATAATAATGAATCTATGGATGTGAATTTTGTTGGTAGGAACAATGTTGGTAACAACGCACATAGAGGAAATTTTAATCCTAGGCCTTATCCTAGTAATCCCTCTAATAATTATGGTAATTCCTACAACAATTATTATGGAAATTATAATAAGATGCCCTCTGATTTTGAATCTAATATTAAATAATTTATTACTTTGCAAAAGTATTTCAATGCTTTGATTGAAGAAGAATTGCTTAAGATTGATGATTTGGTTAGGAACATTGATAGAATTTCTCTTGGTGTTAATTCTTTGAAACTTAGATCTATCCCACCTAAGCATGATATCAATGAGTCTCTCAAAGCCATGAGAATTTCCATTGATGAGTGCAAAGAAAGAACCGCTAGGATGCGTGCTAAGAAAGATGCCTTTATAAGAGCGTGTTCTTCTAGTTCCTATGAAAATAAAGATGAAGATCTAAAAGTTATTGATGTGTCCCCTATTAAATCTTTGTTTTGCAATATGAATCTTAATAATTATGGGACTGAATATGATCCACCTTTACCTAGAAGGCGTTCCAAAAATTCGGAGTTTTTAGATCTTGATGCTAAAAGTGATGAAAGTGGGATTGAAGAAATTAAAACCCTAGATGCAGCTAAACCCACTATTTTGGATTTCAAGGAATTTAATTATGAAAAATTCTCTTTGATTGATTGTATTTCCTTGTTGCAATCCGTGCTAAATTCTCCTCATGCTTATAGTCAAGATAAAGTGTTTACTAAACATATCGTTGATGCCTTGATGCAATCTTATGAAGAAAAAATTGAATTGGAAGTTTCTATCCATAGAAGAATTTATGATGAGTGGGAACCAACTATTAAAATTAAGATTAAAGATCATGAATGCTATGCTTTGTGTGATTTGGGTGCTAGTGTTTCCACGATTCCAAAGACTTTGTGTGATTTGTTAGGTTTCCGTGATTTTGATGATTGCTCTCTAAACTTGCACCTTGCGGATTCCACTATTAAGAAACCTATGGGAAGAATTAATGATGTTCTTATTTTTCCAAATAGGAATTATGTGCCCGTAGATTTTATTGTTCTTGACATAGATTGCAATCCTTCATGTCCTATTATTCTTGGTAGACCTTTCCTTAGAACGATTGGTGCAATTATTGATATGAAGGAAGGAAATATTAGATTCCAATTTCCATTAAGGAAAGGCATGGAACACTTTCCTAGAAATAAAATTAAATTACCTTATGAATCTATTATGAGAGTCACTTATGGATTGCCTACCAAAGATGGCAATACCTAGATCTATCCTTACTTTTTATGCCTAGCTAGGGGCGTTAAACGATAGCGCTTGTTGGGAGGCAACCCAATTTTATTTTTATTCCTTGATTTTTGCTCCTGTTTAGTAATAAATAATTTATATAGCCTCTGTTTTGGTTGTGCTTTTTCTGTTTAATTAATGTTTGTGCCAAGTAGAACCGTTGGGAAGACTTGGGGAAAGTCTTGATATCTTGCTGTAAAAAACAGAAACTTTGGTGCTCACGAGAACTGCTGCCATTTTTATTTGGAAAGCTATATTTAGTTAATTCTTTTTGAAGATGATTAATAGATAAATTCATCACGTACATCAATTTATTTTAGAATTTTTGGGGTTCCAGATCTTGCGCTAGCTACAGATTACTACAGACTGTTCTGTTTTTGACAGATTCTGTTTTTCGTGTGTTGTTTGCTTATTTTGATGAATCTATGGCTAGTAAAATAGTTTATAAACCATAGAGAAGTTGGAATACAGTAGGTTTAACACCAATATAAATAAATAATGAGTTAATTACAGTACCTTGAAGTGGTCCTTTGTCTTCTTTCGCTAACGGAGCTCACGAGATTTTCTACTTTAAGTTTTGTGTTGTGAAGTTTTCAAGTTTTGGGTAAAGATTTGATAGATTATGGAACAAGGAGTTGCAAGAGCCTAAGCTTGGGGATGGCCATGGCACCCCCAAGATAATCTAAGGACACATAAAAGCCAAAGCTTGGGGATGCCCCGGAAGGCATCCCCTCTTTCGTCTACTTCTATCGGTAACTTTACTTGGAGCTATATTTTTATTCACCACATGATATGTGTTTTGCTTGGAGCGTCTTGTATTATTTGAGTCTTTATTTTTTAGTTTACCACAATCATTCTTGCTATACACACCTTTTGAGAGAGCCATACATGATTTGGAATTTGTTAGAATACTCTATGTGCTTCGCTTATATCTTTTGAGTTATATAGTTTTGCTCTAGTACTTCACTTATATCTTTTAGAGCACGGTGGTGGATTTGTTTTATAGAAACTATTGATCTCTCATGCTTCACTTAGATTTTTTGAGAGTCTTAAATATCATGGTAATTCGCTTAAAAAACCTTATATGCTAGGTATACAAGATTAATAATAAAATTCTCTTATGAGTGTGTTGAATACTATGAGAAGTTTGATGCTTGGTAATTGTTTTGAGATATGAAGATGGCGATATTAAAGTTGTGCTAGTTGAGTAGTTGTGAATTTTAGAAATACTTGAAATACTTGTGTTGAAGTTTGTGATTCCCGTAGCATACACGTATGGTGAACCGTTATGTGATGAAGTCAGAGCATGATTTATTTATTTATTGTCTTCCTTATGAGTGGCAGTCGGGGACGAGCGATGGTCTTTTCCTACCAATCTATCCCCCTAGGAGCATGCGCGTAATACTTTGCTTTGATAACTTGTAGATTTTTGCAATAAGTATATGAGTTCTGTATGACTAATGATGAGTCCATGGATTATACGCACTCTCACCCTTCCACCATTGCTAGCCTCTCTAATACCGCGCACATTTCGTCGATATCATACACCCACCATATACCTTCCTCAAAACAGCCACCATACCTACCTATTATGTCATTTTCATAGCCATTCCGAGATATATTGCCATGCAACTTTCCACCGTTCCGTTTATTATGACACACTCCATCATTTTCATATTGCTTAGCATGATCATGTAGTTGACATCGTATTTGTGGCAAAGCCACCATTCATAATTCTTTCATACATGTCACTCATGAGTCATTGCATATCCCGGTACACCGCCGGAGGCGTTCATATAGAGTCATATTTTGTTCTAAGTATCGAGTGGTAATTGTTGAGTTGTAAGAAAATAAAAGTGTGATGATCATCATTATTAGAGCATTGTCCCAGTGAGGAAAGGATGATGGAGACTATGATTCCCCCACAAGTCGGGATGAGACTCCGGACGAGAAAAAAAGAAAAGAGGCCATAAAAAAGGAGAAAAGGCCCAAATAAAAAATGAGAGAAAAGGAGAGAAGGGACAATGCTACTATCCTTTTACCACACTTGTGCTTCAAAGTAGCACCATGATCTTCATAGTAGAGAGTCTCTCATTTCGTCACTTTCATATACTAGTGGGAATTTTTCATTATAGCACTTGGCTTGTATATTCCAATGATGGGCTTCCTCAAAATGCCCTAGGTCTTCATGAGCAGGCAAGTTGGATGCACACCCACTTAGTTTCTTTTTGAGCTTTCATATACTTATAGCTCTAGTGCATCCGTTGCATGGCAATCCCTACTCACTCACATTGATATCTATTGATGGGCATCTCCATAGCTCGTTGATACGCCTAGTTGATGTGAGACTATCTTCTCCCTTTTTGTCTTCTCCACAACCACCATTCTATTCCACCTATAGTGCTATATCCATGGCTCACGCTTATGTATTGCGTGAAGATTGAAAAAGTTTTGAGAATGTAAAAGTATGAAACAATTGCTTGGCTTGTCATCGGGGTTGTGCATGATTTAAATACTTTGTGTGGTGAAGATAGAGCATAGCCAGACTATATGATTTTGTAGGGATAACTTTCTTTGGCCATGTTATTTTGAGAAGACATGATTGCTTTGTTAGTATGCTCGAAATATTATTATTTTTATGTCAATATGAACTTTTATCTTGAATCTTTCGAATCTGAATACTCATACCACAATTAAGAAGAATTACATTAAAATTATGCCAAGTAGCACTCCGCATCAAAAATTCTGTTTTTATCATTTACCTACTCGAGGACGAGCAGGAATTAAGCTTGGGGATGCTTGATACGTCTCCAATGTATCTATAATTTTTGATTGCTCCATGCTATATTATATACTGTTTTGGACATTATTGGGCTTTGTATTCCACTTTTATATTATTTTTGGGACTAACCTATTAACCAGAGGCCCAGCCCAGAATTGCTGTTTTTTGCCTATTTTAGGGTTTCGAAGAAAAGGAATATCAAACGGAGTCCAAACGGAATGAAACCTTCGGGAACGTGATTTTCTCACCGAACATGATCCAGGAGACTTAGACACCACGTCAAGAAACAAAGGAGGGAGCCATGAGGTAGGGGGCGCACCTACCCCCCCACCCCCCCGCCCCCCAGGCGCGCCCTCCACCCTCATGGGCCCCCTATTGCTCCACCGACATACTCCTTCCTCCTATATATACCTATGTACCCCCAAACAATCAGATACGGAGCCAAAACCCTAATTCCACCGCCATAACTTCCTGTATCCATGAGATCCCATCTTGGGACCTGTTCCGGAGCTCCGCCAGAGGGGGTATCCATCACGGAGGGCTTCTACATCAACACCATAACCTCTCCGATGAAGTGTGAGTAGTTTACCTCAGACCTTTAGGTCCATAGTTATTAGCTAGATGGCTTCTTCTCTCTTTTTGGATCTCAATACAATGTTCTCCCCCTCTCTTGTGGAGAACTATTCGATGTAATCTTCTTTTTGCGGTGTGTTTGTTGAGACCGATGAATTGTGTGTTTATGATCAAGTCTATCTATGAACAATATTTGAATCTTCTCTGAATTCTTTTATGTATGATTGGTTATCTTTGCAAGTCTCTTCGAATTATCAGTTTGGTTTGGCCTACTAGATTGATCTTTCTTGCAATGGGAGAAGTGCTTAGCTTTGGGTTCAATCTTGCGGTGTCCTTTCCCAGTGACAGTATGTAACATCCCAAATTTTCAATTTGGAATGTTATACATTAGACCATCATTGCATATAATAATTTATTTGCTTTTGGTTTTGATCCTAGAAATTCCACGCAACTCAATGACCCACGGAGAGAGTTGGGGATTTCGTTATTTTCATATTTGAGTTTTCTCAAATTTTGCGAATAGGATCATTTGATTTTAATTATTTTATCATCAATTATTTCTATTACAAAAATATGAGAGAGGGAATAAAATGATTGTCCCAAAATAAAGAAATATTGAGGATTTAATAATAAAATCAGATAAGATTATTTCGGTGTTTTTCGGTATTTTATTTGAATTTAGGAAAAATGTGTGTTTTTCAAAATTGCATTTCGGCCCCAAATAAATGTTCACCTTGTGCGGCTTGATTTTAGAAACCCGGGAAAATTTATTTCGGGATTTTTGGAGTCCGTTTAGTATTTCTATTATTTATTTTTCTGCGCGGAATAAAAAAGAAACGTGAACCGACTTTGGGCCGTACCCGAGCGGGACTCCGCCCGGGGGCAGCCTTTAAATAGCCGCCGCCCGAGCCGTCCCAGCCCACCAGAGCCGCCGCTAACCCTAACCCTAGCAACACCTCGATCCACGTGCCACCGCCGCCCGCCGCCAGAGCCGCCGCCGCCGCTGACCCGCCACCCGAGGTTGCCTCGATCTGCGCGCCATTTTTTAGGAAAAAAAGAGAAAAAGAGAAAAAATATATAAAATAAAAAAATTGCGGTTTTTTATTTTTTTAGTTTCGGTTTTTTTAAATAGATTGGTTTTTCCGGTTTATTTTATTTAGCGAGCGTTCGTCCGTTCGTTCGTTCTAGCGAACGTTTGTCGTTTTTCTTTTTCTAGGATTAAATCCGCGATTTTTCTGATCGCGATTCCTGATTCAATTTTCGTTTTAGTATAACTTTTCGCTCGTTTATCGGAATCAGGCGATTCAAGCACCTCGAGTTTCGTCTCGAAACCCTCTATCCGTTTAACCAACTTAAACAAGTTTTTGCCACTGTAAAAATTGCTCTAGATCCAGAATAGTAAATGAAGCTTGTTTCTTTTGCCGTTTGACTTTCGTTGCTTCGTTTGATTTGATTCTTTTTGCAAACCGGAGTTGTTAAGTTGGACCTTCTGGTTAGATCTCTTATTTGAGTTTTACCCATGCATTAGATGAATACTTATTGTATGCTTGTTTGTTTGTCTGCGATCGTATACCCGGAGTGCGCCGCCTGTTACTTCGAATCTCTAGGTTTCCCGGATCATCAGCAAGGAAAGTAACACTTTGATCATACCTCCTACTACCCAGTTTTATTGCATTAGATCAATCCTCAAACATTGCATGATTAGGATCTAATTAAATTGTGGGATGGGAAGTAGTTGAGGTAGTACCTATTACCTCTTATATTATCAAACCTTTGGGAGTTACTTCTACGTTTGCCTATTATGCCATGCTATGCTAGTAGACGTGGATTGGGTGAGTGATATCCATGACAGATGTGAGTTTGTTAATTAATGGTTTATCTAAGGTGGCAACTTCAACACACATCTGGGTGGATTGAGGTACCTGGGTATTCCAGGATTGCTTGTTTTTCTTTATGGACCGCCACCCTGGCCCAAAGGGATCATGAGATTTTTCATACTAGAAACTTCCGTGTGCAGCCACAAGCTATTATGGGATCTAGCATAGTTGATTAAGTCGTGCAAACTCTTACAGGGTAGACTAGCAGATGTAGGGGAAAGTAGGTGTAACGATTTATCCATCGTAAGGTGCTAGCGCTTCTGAAAGACTATGTCTCGGTCGTCCGTTACTCAAACACCGTGTAGTGCGAGAAACCAAACGGAGGCGATCGAGTCTTGTGGGGAAAAGTGCAAACCTCTGCAGAGTGTATAAACTAATCATGGTTAGCCGTGTCCCCGGTTATGGACAGCTTGAGTATCTAGTACTTGGATTATCATGTGAATCTCAACATGTTACTCTAAAAATTAATTTTGTTGGGTTTTGTTTAATGATGATGCTTAATTGGGATTGAGGATGCTGTCAACCATTCTAAGTGTTTAACAACTACCATGATAGTTAAATAAAATATATTCCTTTGTAGTAGGGAAAAATTGGCTTTACGCAAAACTGTAACCATAGAGCTTTCCACCAGCCAAATATGCATATAGTATAGCTGTTTCATTCCATTACTCTCTATGTGTTACTTTGCCAGCATATTCCATGTGCTGACCCGTTTCGGGCTGCAACGTTAATGTTGCAGACTTTTCAGACGACGATTAAGGAGTTTTAGGTCGTGGTTCTATACTCAGTGATGCCGTTGGAGTTGACGGACTCACTTATTTTCCAAGCCTTCCGCTGTTATAGTTATTAGATGGCCTTAAGCCATATTTATTGTAATAAGTTCTCTATTGAAACACTCGATGTAATAAGTGTGTGATTGCTACTCTATTATAAATCCTCCGAGTACTGTGTGGTGACAGCATTACTGATCCAGGGATGACACCTGAGCACAGAGATCAGACTGTTTGAGGTCTGGTCGCTACAGAGATGGTATCAGAGCACACGCTGACTGTAGGACATGACCACTAAGCTAAAGACCTAGATCACTATTCACTCTCTTCTCTTCTGACCTCTCATCTTTCTACTCTTTAGGATGGCGGATGCAAGGAACAAGTTCACGCAACCAAATGAAGAGACACCCTTTGGACGCCACTTGAAGGAAGTCACTAGATACCTGAACATAGGAGTACCAAGCTTCACCGGAACCTACAACGCCACTTTACCTGAAGAAGAGCGCTGGATGATTCAAGTTCAAGTTCCAGGAAGGACGTTCATGCCAGTCACTGAGCCCATAGAGTTTTCTTTTGATGCACCAACTTGGAGTCTAGGAAAGAGCATGGCAGCTCATATCGCCATGGGACGCATTGGAGAAGTCTACCGCAATGATCTCAAGGATACTATCTACCAGATTTGTGGGCGCCGAGATGAACACTGGGAGATGATTAGCACCAGGAAGGATAGATCAGTTGCAGCTTTTATCCAAGAGTTAAACCAGCACATTCGACGACAGGAGAACCAGATGTGCGCCGATATGATAGACCTGAAGAAGGCTAGGACAAGAATCAAGGAACTGGAGGAAGAACTTAAGGCTACATGTGAAGATTATGAAGAGGAAATTGAAGTATTGGTGGAGAAGAATGACGATCTGATCAAGACAATCGAGATATTTATGGGAGGCCCTACACCAGTAGATGAAGATGAAGAACCCAAGGAGATTCGCCCGGAAGACTACATCATCATCGATGACACCGACTCGGACCCAGATGACAGCGATGATGACTATGTTGATGAAGCCGGAGCAGATATCATGGAGTCTGCAACCGAAGAATATTTCTAGTAGACCACCTCATTAGTAGTAGTAGTCCACCATGTAAATACAGTAGTCCGAGCACTTTTGCGATAGTTAGATCGATTGTATGCCCTTATTTGAATGAATGAAGTGAATTGTTTGCTTTTGCCTCATGTGCATATGGGTAGTATTTTCTCTTTAGACCCTCTTTATTCTTAAATCTCATCTTTTCTAAACCCTCAGATGCCTCCGAGACATGACCCCGAATTTACCTTTCCACCGGAGCTCACCCAGTTGATCCAGCAGCAGAACACATTGATGCAGTTGCTAGTCCAGAATCAGAATCAGGGGAACAACAGCAACAACCCACCACCACCTGTTGATCACTTAGCCCGTTTTCTTAGGCTGAATCCGCCGGTGTTTTCCAGTAGCACCGAGCTGATAGTAGCAGATGATTGGCTCCGCAAGACAGCTAGAGAGTTGACCACGGCAGGATGCACAGATGTGGAGAAGGTGAAGTTTGCCGCACATCAGCTTGAAGGACCCGCAGCATCATGGTGGGAGAATTTCACAGCCACTTTCCCTGTCGACACTGTCACTTGGGACCAGTTTCAGCAGGCTTTTTCGAACTGCGCATGTTTCAGCAGGAGCTATGGCCATGAAGAAGCGTGAGTTTCGCAACTTGCACCAAGGAGGACGGACAGTTGGCCAATATGTGGAGGACTTTAGTAAATTAGCATGTTATGCCCCAGATGACATTGCTACGGATGCAGCTAAGCAGGAGAAGTTTCTGGAAGGACTGAATGATGAGTTGAGCATGCAGTTGATGGTAGCAACCTTCAACAACTACCAGAAGTTGGTAGACCGTGCTCTTATGATTGAAGGCAAGCAGCAGCAAATTGAGAACCACAAGAGGAAGTATGGACAAGGGAAGTACAATTCTGGAGCCCAGCAGAAGCCACATTTTACCCCTAGATCGAGAGGATATTTTCAGCATACCCATGGAGGAGGTAGCTCGCACAATCACAACGGCACCAAGAATGGTAATGGAAATGGAGGAAGCAACGGCCAGAACCGTACCAACCCATCAACCCCAGCCAAGAAGGACCTGAGCCGAGTCACTTGCTTTAAGTGCCAGAAGACCGGACATTATGCCAATGAATGTCCTGAAGGCCAGAATGGCAATGGAAGCTTTGGGAAGAAGCGGAACCCTTTCAACAGGGGACAGGTGAACCACGTTAACGTGGAGGAGGTTGAAGAGCAACCGGATGCCGTAATCGGTAAGTTTTTGGCTAAGTCATTTACTGCACTCGTTCTTTTTTATACTGGTGCATTGCATTCATACATATCAAGGGGATTTTTGGATAAGTATAACTTGCCCACTAAGGTTCTTAGAACACCTATGCTAGTAAGCTCACCAGGAGCGGAGTATATGGCCAGTCAAGGATGTTTTCAAGTGCCATTGAGTATAGGTAGGCATGTGTTTCCCTCGGATTTAATCATTTTGGAATCACAAGGAATGGATTTAATTCTAGGTATGGATTGGCTGTCGATGTATGGAGGAAACATTGATTGCGCCAGTAAGACAATTTTGCTTACTACCCCAGAAGGGAGAAGGATCAAGTATGTATCCCGACATGTTCCAAAAGGGACTCAAGTAAATTGTTTAACAGGAGTTGTGCAGGAGGAGGTACCAGTGGTAAGGGATTTCCCTGAAGTATTTCCAGAAGAGTTTCCAGGCATGCCACCGGATAGAGATATTGAGTTTTTGATTGAGCTATTGCCAGGCACAGGGCCAATATCAAAGAGACCATACAGGATGCCTGCAAAGGATTTGGTGGAAATTAAGAAGCAGATTAAGGAGTTACTGGATAAAGGTTACATTCGCCCAAGTTCGTCGCCTTGGGGATCGCCAATACTTCTAGTGGAGAAAAAGGATGGATCGTTAAGGATGGTTGTTGATTATCGAGGATTGAATGAAGTAACCATCAAGAACAAGTACCCACTACCAATGATCAATGATCTGTTTGATATTGCAAGGAGCTAAGGTATTTTCCAAGGTCGATCTACGATCAAGATACCACCAGTTGAAGATTCGAGAACAGGATATACCTAAGACGGCTTTTACCACCAGGTATGGGCTGTACGAGTATACCGTTATGTCATTTGGTCTGACTAACGCACCTGCCTATTTTATGAACATGATGAACAAAGTGTTTATGGAGTTCTTGGATAAGTTCGTCGTGGTGTTCATCGATGATATCCTGGTTTACTCGAAGAATGAAGAGGAGCATAAGGAACATTTGCGTTTAGTTCTTGGAAAGCTCAGAGAACATCAATTGTATGCCAAGTTTAGCAAATGTGAGTTTTGGTTGAAGGAAGTTGGATTTCTTGGACACGTTATATCCGAAGAAGGTATAGCAGCAGATCCCACAAAAGTTGATACCGTGACCAAGTGGGAGGCACCACCAACAGTTGGGGAGATCCGGAGTTTCCTTGGACTCGCAGGATACTACCAGAGATTCATTGAGAATTTCTCAAAGATTGCGAAGCCTATGACGGAGTTGTTGAAAAAGGATACCAAGTTCATATGGACCGAGGAGTGTGAGGCTAGTTTCCAGGAGTTGAACAAACGCTTGGTTACTTCACCAGTGTTGATTTTGCCAGACCAGGCCAAGGATTATGAGTTGTACTGCGACGCTTCACGTCGAGGACTTGGAGCAGTGCTTATGCAGGAAGGGAGAGTTGTTTCATATGCCTCAAGACAACTGAAACCTCACGAGTTGAATTATGCTATGCATGATTTGGAGTTAGCAGCTGTAGTGCATGCACTGAAGACTTGGAGACATTTCCTCATTGGAAATCATTGTGAGGTGTACACGGATCACAAGAGTTTGAAGTACATTTTCATGCAGAAGGAGTTGAACCTCAGACAAAGGAGATGGTTGGAGCTCATCAAGGATTATGATATGAGATTGCATTACCATCCCGGAAAGGCTAATGTAGTAGCTGACGCATTGAGTCATAAGAGCCATGTCAACACCCTAATGACGGGAGAAATACCAAGGGAGTTAGCCGAAAATCTTCGTGAACTATGTTTGGAAATAGTTCCGAGAGGCTATGTAGCAGCATTGGAGATTCAGTCAACTTTGATGGATAGAATCAGAGAAGCTCAGAAGGCTGACAAGGAGATTGCCTCTATAAAGGAGAAAATGAGCGAAGGAAAGGCTAAAGGATTTCGTGAGGATGAGCACGACACCCTATGGTTTGAAGACTGTGTTTATGTTCCCAATGACCCGGAGATCAGGAAGTTGATTCTGCAAGAGGCACACGATTCACCATATTCGATTCACCCAAGAAATACCAAGGTGTATTTGGATTTGAAGGATATTTTCTCGTGGACCGGAATGAAGAAAGATATTATGGAGTATGTAGCAGCTTGTGATGTATGTCAGAGAGTAAAGGCAGAGCATCATAAGCCAACAGGATTGCTACAACCATTGCCGATACCCGAATGGAGGTGGGATAAGTTAGGCATGGATTTTATCACGGGATTACCCAGGACTCGTTCAGTCTATAACTCAATTTGGGTTGTAGTTGATCGGTTGACGAAAGTAGCTCATTTCATCCTGGTAAAGACCACTTACACCAGTGCTAAGTTGGCAAAGATATACATGACCAGGATTGTATGCTTCCATGGAGTTCCGAGGAGTATAGTATCAGATAGAGGAACCCAGTTTACCTCAAAGTTCTGGAATTAGTTGCACGAAACTTTGGGTACCAGGCTAGAGTTCAGCACATCTTTTCATCCACAAACAGATGGACAGACCGAGAGAGTCAATCAGATTTTGGAGGACATGCTGAGAGCTTGTGCGCTAGATTATGGATCTAGTTGGGACGAGAATTTGCCGTATGCAGAGTTCTCTTACAACAACAGCTATCAATCCAGTTTAAAGATGGCCCCTTTCGAAGCCTTGTACGGAAGGAGGTGCAGGACACCCTTGACGTGGGATGAAGTTGGAGACCGCCAGTTGTTTGGACCTAACTTGATTAAGGAGTCTGAACAGAAGGTGAAATTGATTCGCGATAGGCTCAAGATAACCCAGTCCAGACAAAAGAGTTATGCAGATTCTACACGCAAGGAGACAGTTTACGAAGTTGGAGACAGAGCTTATCTTCGAGTATCCCCACTTCGGGGAACAAAGCGTTTTGGTGTTAAAGGAAAGTTAGCGCCACGATTCGTAGGACCATACCGAGTATTGGAACGTATGGGAGAAGTGGCCTACAAGTTGGAATTGCCTGAAGGATTGTCAGGAGTTCATGATGTGTTCCACGTTTCTCAGTTGAAGAAGTGCTACGCGGAGATGGCTGACATACCCTTGAGAGCCACCGTGCCATTGGAAGCAATTCAGTTGGATAACGATTTGACCTATGAGGAGAAACCAGTTAAGATTCTATAGTATGCCAGTCGAGTCACCCGCAGCAAGGTTATCAAGTTTTGCAAGGTTCAATGGAGCCACCACATGGAAGATGAAGCCACCTGAGAGTGAGAGGAAGATTTGCTCAAGGACCACCCTCACCTATTTTCTAGCCAACCCGAATCTCGAGGGCGAGATTCATCTTAAGGGGGGTAGGTTTGTAACATCCCAAATTTTGAATGTTATACATTAGACCATCATTGCATATCATAATTTATTTGCTTTTGGTTTTGATCCTAGAAATTCCACGCAACTCAAGGACCCACGGAGAGAGTTGGGGATTTTGTTATTTTCATATTTGAGTTTTCTCAAATTTTGCAAATAGGATCATTTGATTTTAATTATTTTATCATCAATTATTTCTATTAAAAAAATATGAGAGAGGGAATAAAATGACTTTCCCAAAATAAAGAAATATTGAGGATTTAATAATAAAATCAAATAAGATTTTATTTCGAAGTTTTTCGGTATTTATTTGAATTTAGGAAAAATGTGCGTTTTTCAAAATTGCATTTAGGCCCCAAATAAATGTTCACCTTGTGCGGCTTGATTTTAGAAGCCCGGGAAAATTTATTTCGGGATTTTTGGAGTCTGTTTAGTATTTCTTTTATTTGTTTTTCTGCGTGGAATAAAAAAAACGCGAACCGACTTTGGGCCGTACCCAAGCGGGACTCCGCCCGGGGGCAGCCTTGAAATAGCCGCCACTCGAGCCACCCCAGCCCACCAGAGCCACCGCCAACCTTAACCCTAACCCTAACCGCGCCTCGATCCGCGTGCCGCCGCCGCCCGCCACTGCCGCCGACTCGCCTCCTGAGGTTGCCTCGATTCTCGCGCCGTTTTTTAGGGAAAAAATCGCGGTTTTTTGTTTTTTAGTTTCGGTTTTTTAAAATAGATCGGTTTTTCCGGTTTATTTATTTAGCGAGCGTTCGTTCGTTCTAACGAACATTCATCGTTTTAGTATAACTTTTCGCTCGTTTATCGGAATCAGGCGATTCAAGCGCCTGGAGTTTCATCTCGAAACCCTCTATCCGTTTAACCAACTTAAACAAGTTTTTGCCACTGTAAAAATTGCCCTAGATCCCAAATAGTAAACGAAGCTTGTTTCTTTTGCCGTTTGACTTTCGTTGCTTTGTTTGATTTGATTCTTTTTGCAAACCGGAGTTCTTAAGTTGAACCTTCTGGTTAGATCTCTTATTTGAGTTTTACCCGTGCATTAGATGAATACTTATTGTATGCTTGTTTGTTTGTCTACAATAGAATACCCGGAGTGCGCCGCCTGTTACTTCGAATCTCTAGGTTTCGCGGATCATCAGCAAGGCAAGTAACACTTTGATCATACCTCCTACTACCTAGTTTTATTGCATTAGATCAATCCTCAAACATTGCATGATTAGGATCTAATTAAATTGTGGGATGGGAAGTAGTTGAGGTAGTACCTATTACCTGTTATATTATCAAACCTTTGGGAGTTACTTCTACGTTTGCCTATTACGCCATGCTATGCTAGTAGACGTGGATTGGGTGAGTGATATCCATGACAGATGTGAGTTTGTTAATTAATGGTTTATCTAAGGTGGCAACTTAAACACACATCTGGGTGGATTGAGGTACCTGGGTATTCCAAGATTGCCTGTTTTTCTTTATGGACCGCCACCCAGGCCCAAAGGGATCATGAGATTTTTCATACTAGAAACTTCCGTGTGCAGCCACAAGCTATTATGGGCTCTAGCATAGTTGATTAAGTCGTGCGAACTCTTACAGGGTAGACTAGCAGATGTAGGGGAAAGTAGGTGTAACGGTCTATCCATCGTAAGGTGCTAGCGCTTCTGAAAGACTATGTCTCGGTCATCCGTTTCTCAAACACCGTGTAGTGCGAGAAACCAAACGGAGGCGATCGAGTCTTGTGGGGAAAAGTGCGCAAACCTCTACAGAGTGTATAAACTAATCATGGTTAGTCGTGTCCCCGGTTATGGACAGCTTGAGTATCTAGTACTTGGATTATCATGTGAATCTCAACATGTTACTCTAAAAATTAATTTTGTTGGGTTTTGTTTAATGATGATGCTTAATTGGGATTGAGGATGCTGTCAACCATTCTCAATGTTTAACAACTACCATGATAGTTAAATAAAATATATTCCTTTGTAGTAGGGAAAAATTGGCTTTACGAAAAACTGTAACCATAGAGCTTTCCACCAGCCAAATATGCATATAGTATAGCTGTTTCATTCCATTACTCTCGATGTGTTACTTTGCCAGCATATTCCATGTGCTGGCCCGTTTTGGGCTGCAACGTTAATGTTGTAGACTTTTCAAACGACGATTAAGGAGTTTTAGGTCGTGGCTCTATACTCAGTGATGCTGTTGGAGTTGATGGACTCACTTATCTTCCAAGCCTTCCGCTGTTATAGTTATTAGATGGCTTTAAGCCATATTTATTGTAATAAGTTCTCTATTGAGACACTCGATGTAATAAGTGTGTGATTGCTACTCTGTTATAAATCCTCCGAGTACTGTGTGGTGTCAGCATTACTGATCCAGGGATGACACCTGAGCACAGAGATCAGACTGTTTGAGGTCTGGTCGCTACACAGTAGGGGCAGCAAGGCACATATTGTATTGTTGCCATAGAGGATAACAAGATGGGGTTTTTATCATATTGCATGAATTTATCCCTCTACATCATGTCATCTTGCTTCAAGTGTTACTCTGTTTTCATTAACTTAATACTCTAGATGCATGCTGGATAGCGGTCGATGAGTGGAGTAATAGTACTAGATGCAGGCAAGAGTCGGTCTACTTGTCTCGGACGTGATGCCTACACTACAAAAAAAGTCACATCCGTGAAATTTTGGGCCGAACAAAAAAAATTCTGTCATACATATGACACTTCTATGACGATAATTGTGACAAAACCCGGTATCATCATAGATGTGGTGGGCTCCTACTTCTATGAAAAAAAATCATGACAGAAAATGGGCTTTTCGTCCTGGGTGGGCCGGAGATGCAACTGCATGACATTCTTTGGGCCGTCCATGACGGAAAAAACCGTGGTAGAAGTGAGGGGGGAATTTCGGGGAGTTCCCGGTTACGGTGGGAGGTCGAGGGCCGAGCGATGCGCGTTTCTCTCGTACATGTACGTGCGTGTGTGCGAGGCGTTGGCTCTAACTGAACCCGAGGCGTTGGGCTCTAACTGAACCCGAGCGATTGCACTGTAGGCTACACGTTACTGAACCCGAGAGATCGATCGATGGCTATTAACTGAACTCGATCGAGCGATTTCGTCGCTACTGATGCTAACTGAAGCGGATCGATTGGATGAACAGTGAGCGTTGCGGGGGGTTTGGATGAACAGTGAGCGATGGTGTTGCCTCTGGATGAACAGGACCCCATGGTGTGGAGGGCTGGATGAACAGTAGACGGTGGAGGGGTGCCCGTGGAGTGGTGGTTGAACAGGACCCCGTGGTGTGGAGGGCTGGATGAACAGTAGACGGTGGAGGGGTGCCCGTGGAGGGGTGCTTGAACAGTAGCCGGTGGAGTAGCGCGCGATGGAGGCTGGATGAACAGGAGCCCGTGGAGGCTGGAGGAGGTCGACGGTAGCTCGTGGAGGCTGGAGGAGGTCGACGGTGGAGATGAATAGTATCCCGTGGAGTCCCGTTTTGCGGTACGCCACACCCCTCCCGATGAACAGGACCCCTGTTTTGACCGTAGGAGGTCCGTTTCGTCCGTTTTGCGGTACCCCTCCCGAGGAACAGGACCCCTGTTTCGACCGTAGGAGGTCCATTTCGTTCGTTTTGCGGTATGCCACACCCCTCCTGATCAACAGGACCCCCGTTTCGACCGTAGGAGGTCCGTTTCCTCCGTTTTTCGGTACGCCACACCCCTCCCGATCAACATGACCCCCGTTTCGACCGTAGGAGGTCCGTTTCCTCCATTTTGCGGTACGCCACACTCCTCCCGATCAACAGGACCCCCGTTTCGACCGTAGGAGGTCCGTTTCCTTCGTTTTACGGTACGCCACACCCCTCCCCATGAACACGATGCATTTTGTTGCCTCCCCATGAACACGACGCATTCTGTTGCCTCCCCATGAACACGACGACGACGCTGTTTCTCCGTTCCGACCCAGCCATGTACACGAGCCCTCGCCATACGCATGCGCGAGTAGGCGTTCGAGACCCTGCCCGTATGTACGTACCTGGTCGTATTTTCTTTCTTGCACCCTGGCCGCTATACGTACGTGTACATGCTACGTGCGCACCTCTACTACGACATGTACGTGCCTTTACTATGACACGTGCGTGCCTCTACATCGACCAGTATATATGTACGTACACGTTCACGACTAGAATGACAACACTACGTACGCTTTGACCAGGTGGGTCTCGACTGTCAGGCACTTCCTTGCCTGCGAAGATGTAGCTGGTGGGTCCCAGCAGTCAGGGGGCGAATCCTTTTGGTTTTTTTGCCCGGACGCACTTCCTTGCGTGCGAAGATGTAGCTGGTGGGTCCCAGCAGTCAGGGGGCGAATCGTTTTTTCTGCCTGGACGCACTTCCTTGCGTGCGAAGGTGTAGCTGGTGGGTCCTAGCAATCAGGGGGGAAACATTTTTTCACGAAATATGGTGGCCCGTCCGGTGGGTCCCTGCTGTCAGGTGGAGGAATCATTATTTTCCGCGTAATAAGGAGGCACGTCCTTGCTGCCGCTGTGGATCCAGCTGTCAGCCTCTCCACGTATAGTCCACATCCGATGAAAGTTGTTCCTTGACCATGTTGACCACGCGGCGCCGAGAGCACCAGGGCGGTGGACAACGGTGAGACCTAGGAAGGGGACGACGCGGAGCCGGTGAAGACGCGGCAGTGGATGCCCATGCGGAGAGGAGTATGAGGGTTCACTCGTTCGGCTGCGGTGTGAGGCTGCCGTCACCGCAGGGCCTGGCCAACGGTGGGAATAGTAGGAGGCGGTGAGGCCTCCGCGGCAGCACAGCCGACCACGAGAGGCAGGAGCAGGCGGCACGACCGGCAATGCTTTGGGCGGCTGCAGCAAGAAGACCAGAGGTTGAAGAAGCACTACGGTCGTTGGATGGACATCGTATGGTCACTGGAGCTAGAATCGTTCATATTGACTAAGTTGACAAAGCCCTCCGTCCCCGTCAACTTAGTAGGCCCACAAGTCAGCCTCCCACCAAGGTGGGTCCCAGCTAGTAGGGGGAGTATTCATTTTTTGTGCGCAATAAGGAGGCACTTCCAGTGGGTCCGAGCTAACAGCGGGGGGAACGTTTTTCTCGCGAAATACGGTGGCCCGTCCGGTGGGTCCCAGCAGTCAGGGGGAAATGTTTTTTTCGCGAAATAAGGTGGCCCGTCCGGTGGGTCCCTGCTGTCAGGTGGAGCAATAATTATTTTGCGCGTAATAAGGAGGCACTTCCTTGCGGCCACTATGGACCCAACTGTCAGCCTCTCCACGTACAGTACTCTTCTGATGGAAGTCGGTCGTTGACCACGTTGACCACGCCGCACCGAGAGCAGCAAGGTAGTGGACGACGGCGAGGACTAGGAAGGGGACGACGCGGAGCCGGGGAAGACACAGCAGTGGAAGCCCGCACGGAGAGGACTACGAGGGTTCACTAGTTCGGTTGGGGTGTGAGGCTGCCATCGCCGCAGAATAACAGGGGGTGTGGGTGAGTGGAGGGATGGCCTGGCCAGCGGTGGGAGTAGTATGGGGGCGGTGAGGTCTCCGCGGTAGCACGGCCGGCCACGGGAGGCAGGAGCGAGCGGCACAACCGCCGCTGCTTTGGGCGGCTAGACCAAGAAGACCAGAGGTTGAAGAAGCACTACTGCCGTTGGATGGACATCGTACGGTCACTGAAGCTAGAATCGTTTATATTGACTAAGTTCACAAAGCCCTTGGTACGCTCCAACTTAGTAGGCCCACAGGTCAGCCTCCGAAACGGTGCGCCCCAGATGTCAGGGGGAGGAATCATTTTTTGGGCGGCCGAAGCTAAGAATATCCGAGATTGAAGAAGAAGCACGACATCTGTTGGATAGACATCCAACGGCCACTGCTAGAACCATGTGTTGACTATAATAAGTTGACAAAGCCTTGCATATGCGTCAACTTATTTTTTTAGGGGACGCGTCACTTAGTAGGCCCACAAGTGTGTGGCAAAGAACTTATAGCCCATTTGCGTTTTGTAAGAATGTACAGCCCATTTTTGAATTCTAATGGAATTTACAACAGCCCATTTACAGTTTGTTAAAAGTACAGCCCATTTTCTAGCTAGGACAACGATTAATAATTTCAACCAACCGTTGAAGACATAATTCAATAAAATTTCCCACATTTTGATGGGATCGAAATATTTTTATCCCGAAATTTCTAGTCAGATTAAATATAAGTTTGTATTACGTAAAAATCCAATGAAACATTGCACGCGCAACAATGAAAATTTAAGATTTTCAAAATCCATAAATAATATTTTATAAACTAATTTCGTGTTTGGTGCATTTTTTTATAGTTACTGCCCAGTTTTTATAATTACATCCCATCTATTATTTTTTAAAGCTCATTTTCCTATTAAGCCTAATGCATCCCTCCTAGGAAAGATTTGCAGCCCAGCGGGGCGGAGAATAACAACTTGACCTTGCCTGGGTATTCCTCAAAAAGACGTATAGGTGGGCTAGCCATTCTCATCTTGAAAAAGTTAGTATCTGGGCTAGATATCTGGCCTGGGCTAGACAGGCCACGGCCCACCCAGTTAATACCCTGCTCTCCTATGAACAACAACGAAATCATCACCAAGAAAAACTCTGCAGTGCTAATGCCTCAAAAACACAAATACTGCTCCAGCTGCTTGGTCCCAGCTGTCGGCCGCACCTTGTGCAATTCTCTCGTTTATATTGACTACATAGGTTGACAATGGTGTGGGACCGTGATGTCAGGAAACCAGGAGAAAGCAAAAAAAATAGTTGTACATAATAAGGAGGCACTTGCGTACGTACGGCTATGGCCCTAGAGGGTCCCTAGTGTCATCCAGTCAAAATAAAGTCATCTCCTGAATCCTCATGTTCGTTGACGATGTTAACAATGCTCGGCGCCACGGCGAGCGCAACAACTCGAAGGACAATGGAGAGGGCCTCGCGGGCCCTACGGATGGTCTGATACAGCTCCCGCTACTCATTCAGGAAGCCAGGATCATCGGACACCTATGAGCACCTTCGAGAAACTGAGACGGCATGAAACGGTAAGGCCGCGCTTGGGAGCTCTGGTTTATTTCAAACCTGTATTAACATACAAGTGTAATTTACTTGTCATCGGAAACAACGCGTAAAATACATGCGTAATGAAACCGAGGGCTAACATCAAAAATATCAAATGCATGTCTTCTGGCTAACATCAATGATTAAACTTTGAAAAGCTTTTCCCATTCAAAATATGTAATGCCTATGATCATGGAGTCCTGTCGTAGCTTCTTGTACTTATTTGGGCACTTTTTGCCCAGGGCACTCCACGTGTTGTTAAATTACCAATGGTCTCTGTAGACTAGTCATGTCACCGGTGTCTAATAATACTCTGTAAAGCTTCTCGGTCATTCCTTCTGTAATGTAGCGCAAACAGTGCTTGCTTCTTTCTGCAAAGTGGAACGACCAACTGGACCCAGTAATGCAGCAGTTTGCCTTGGACACATTGGCTCCTTTTGTGCAGTTCAACTAAAATTGAAGTCGGAATAAAACCGAGCTTTCATTTTGATATCCCTGTAAGAAACAATTGGTATAAGGGAAACAATTACTGAGAAATAACAGTTGATGACTTGTACTCCCAGAAGAAAAGCATCTACTGATCTACTTTATCTTAATGGGAAACAAAGCAGGACAATGCCTTGTTTCAACATGTATAAAGAACGACAAAGCAGAAAAGTACCATTCCTAAAACAATGCAACTGATTCATTTTAACAGAGACATTATCTTAAAAATACCTTGGTTAAACATGTAGAAAGAACTACAAAGCAGGATAGTACCATTCCTAACAAGTGTTGCAGTTTTGAACTAAGATTCAGTAGTTAATTAATTCTGAGAGTGGCATTGCTTAATTTTACCAGCAGCATTAGATTAACGAAAAGCATAAACAGTTCCAGGGGAGAGTGGGCGCAACAATAGTATGTGCTTCCATCTACTTATAAAGGGGGTGATGCAGAGTTTTTTGTAACAAAGCAACAAGCATCATGTCTGGGTTGGTCCCATTTTTGTTCACTACTTAATGGGAAAAGACAGCAATACAATAGCTTCAATTCAACATTTATTTAAAACAGTACCAATACAGGTAGCAGAACATCTCAAAGCACACTGCACAATCATGTGAATGAAGGCCTGTACTGACCTTTCATGAGACGTACAAGATAAAATACGAATCTACCAACACGAATAGGAAATCCAATCTCGTTTTGTGCAGTTGCACTGAAATCAAGCAAAGTGTTTCGCGTAGCGAAGCAAAATGTCGCAATAGCAACAAGTTGAATAGATATATCTGTTTAAACAGAGGCAAAAAAGGAATCAGTTACTGGCTAATAAAGGAGGATGAAACATGCGGCCACAAAAATGGTAATCCCGCCAATCCCTAACAAGTGTTGCAGTTTTGAAATAAGATTCAGTGCTTAATTCTGAGAGTGGCATCAATTACTGGCTTATAAAGGGGGTGATGCTGAATTTATTGTAACAAAGAAATAAGCATCATGTCTGGGTTGGTCCCGTTTTTGTTCACTACTTAATGGGAAAAGACAGCAATACAATAGCTTCAATTCAACATTTATTTAAAACAGTACCAAAACAAGTAGCACAACATCTCAAAGCACACTGCACATCATGTGGTTGAGACCAAGATTTGAAATAACTCGCCACGAAGACTGGAAACAGATCTCGATCTTCTTTTGTGCAGTTCCACCAAAATTAAGCAAAGTCACCGGTGTGACATTCAAGTTGAACTGCACAAAACACTCCTAAAACATAAGTGTTTCGAGTAGCGAAGCAAAATGTCACAATAGCAACAAGTTGAATCGATACCCCTGTTTTAACAGAGGCAAAAAAAGGAAACAATTACTTGCCGATAAAGGAGGATGAAACAAACGGTGACAGAAAGAAGCATCTAACTTATCTTGGATGGAAAACAAAGTAGGACACTAGCATTTCTAAAACGGTTGCATTGATTCATATTAACAGAGGCATTCTCTTGAAACAACATTCGTTAAAAAATATAATTTACTTTTAACAGTGGCATTGCTTCAATTTTTCGGTGGCATTCCTAGATTAACAACAACAAAATAGCTGTATGGGACATGCCAGCACCATGTTCGTCCACACGTATAAATGGGTGATGCAGAGTATGTAGCCAAGCAGCATATATGCGCTGGTCCCATATTTGTTCTCTTTAAACCTTCTTCCTATGTGAGGGCAGCAAATCTAGTCCTGCACAAACTACCCGACTCCCCAGTTTCTTTCCCTTTTCAACAAAGAGATCGGTTCCTTACAGATGTGTGTAGTGGGTTACCCCTTTTTTCCCTTTTCGACCTACAAAGCGGCTGGATAGCCAGTCTATACTACTTTCCACCCCTCCTTTCCTCATTGAACCATGTCCTAGATTCTTGCTCTAGCCCACCGCACCCTTCTTTCCTCTTTGAACCAAGACCTAGATTCGACTATAGATCAAAAAAGATCCACATGCAGCTAGAGCAACGACGGTTTCAAAGAAACTTATACCTTAGGGTCGTTGGGATGTGGCAAGGCGTGCGGCGGGAGGCCGGATCTACCCACACTGCGTACGGCAGCAAAGAAGAAGGGGTCGGTGTCCCTCCCGCACAGGCACTGGGTGAAAGAGAACAGCGCAGCTGGCAGTGGATTTCCTCCCTCGCCAAAGGCGATAGAGTGAATGCTGCACCTCCTCCCCTTCCTGGTGCGACGAGATACGGACGCCTCCTTCACCAGCTATGAGGGGGGAGAGAGACAAGAGGCCAACGCAGTCTTGTTTAGATCTGGTGAAGAGAGGGTGAGAGACTGTGAATATAGCAAACCCTAGCAAATGAACGCTGAGCCTCCAGCGTGTAACATATATGTAGTGCGGCGAGCGTGTGGAGAGTGCAAACCCTAGCGAACAAGCGCTGAGGCTCCCGCTTATATATATACTATTGTAGTACAGACTGAGCTCCGGTGCCTTCACTGCACCTGCTTTTGGCTGCATGACAGGTGAGCCAGCCACATTTTGGGCCCACCTGTCATAAATCCAAAGGCAGGTGCACTAAGTCAATGAAGCTGCATCCATATAGTACTCTCGTGTATACGACTAATATATAGTGGAGTGGTGTCGGTGTACAAAAAGAGGGGTACACTTTTTGTACCCCTATAACTGTGCACGGGCAGTCTGAGCCACGGGCACCACCACACTGAGCAAGGCAAGGGAGGTGAGCCAAGGTAAGGCCAGAGCTCGAGAGAAGCAGAACGACGCCAAGACCAAGACCACAAAGAGCAAAGGAGACGAAGCGGACTCCCCCCGGCAAAATCCTTGCTGGGAGGCGGTTTTAACAAACCCGGCAAGACCCTTGCCGTGGCAGCTCGCCCCACACCTATGGAGTGAGTCACCCTTGAGTCCACTGCCCCCATGGGGCAAGGATTTGGGAGACATCCCCATGGTGGCATGCAGATCTTTGGGAAGACATTCAAGATCAGATACACCCTTTAGAAGATGATGATCCTTGGCGGGATCCCAGCCAAGGAGGACCACAAGACCCCTGGCAAGAGCCTTGTCGGGGATGACAGCAGGTGCCACGGCAAGGCCCTTGCCGGGGCCCCGGCAAGGCCCTTGCCAAGAACACCCGTAAGGCCACCATCAGGCCCACGCCAGTCAAACCTCCACCGTCGTTCGCATGCAGCTGCCGACCCAACCAGCTGGGCAGGCACCTGCGTGGTGGCATGCGGATCTTTGTGGAGACCCACCACTGCGCCACCTCAGCTGCCTGCCTGCCTACATGGCACCACGGGTGCCACTGGCCAGGGCGCGTGTCGACACAAGAGGGAGCGGTGACGGACGGGACAGGGCTCTCCCTCGTCCCTGATAAAGCAAGGACACCTGGGCAAGACGCATTAAATGCGCCTTGTCATGTACTGCGAGGGATAACCTCACATTACTGTACCCTTTCCACCTCCTGTGTGCCACTGTGGCAACCCCTTTCCTATAAAAGGAGGCCCGAGGCGACCAGGAGGGGGATTCGGCTTTTTGGAGCTCCTCACGGCCCATAGCTAGCTCAAGAACACATATATACAATCCACCAAAGCAGGAGTAGGGTTTTACGCATCCTCGCGGCCCGAACCTGGATAAACGAACCGTGTGCTATCTGTTTGATCCGCTCTTCTCATGACCCCGCGCCCCGCAACCGTAGTAGGGATTCTTGTGATCCCATAGGTGTCATTCCCACCGACATCTTTGGCGCGCCAGGTAGGGGGCGCAGTTGTGAGAATCGGCCCTAGCAGTTAGCCCGGCACTCCTTCATCTTCGTGACCCTTGAAGAAGAAAGGAGGCCAGAAGATCGACACTCGAGCGATCACAAACAGAAGCTAAGTTGCACTGAACCCTTATTTGTGCTACCCTTCTTATTTGAGGTTATTCCCCCCGGAGATATTTGCTTTGTATGAGAAACCTGCACGCCAGGGGGGTCTACCACGATCGGCAACGCCCTTGCCCTGTTTCGACTCTGCTCAACAGCTCAAGCGGCTGCGTCGAGAATGGCAGAGTAGCCTTCCGCGATCAGCAACGCCCCCGATTCTGGCTCGAGTCAAGCTCGACAGTTCGAGCGGCCGCGTTCAGAACGGAAAGGTGGCTCGTCCGGCAGCACGCGTACTCGACCGGCCATGGGGATCCGTCCCCAAAATGCCGCTAGGGGCTTCCGCGCCGGCAAGCCTTCCCGATTGACGTAGGGCAAGCATACAAAGAGGAATCGAATGGGGAAATAACATGCATGAAAATTAAGAGTACTTCAAAGTTATATTACATCACATCATAGCTGCGGTTCTAACTAAAGATAAAATTTGTCTTGGTCGAGAACCTGCAGCGGCGAAGAAGAACGGGATGCCTAATCCCGGCGCTGGCCTTCCACCCTCTTGATTTCGTCGATGCAGTCGGTGATGGGCTTGATGCGCTCCTTGAGCACTATGAGGTCAGCACCATCCGGCAAGCTCTTCATCGCGGCCACGAAGTCAAGATCGGGATTCCAGTACGCCATCTTGGTGAGGACCTTGGTCACGACCCTCCGGCAACATCGCCGGGCCTCCTCGGCCAGCATGGCCATCCTGTTGGAGTGGAGATAACCCAAGGCTCCGAGGACGCCCTCGAAGAACAGGGTCAACTTGGTGTTGACGGTCCCGCTGCGCTCAGGGGCGTACCTCACGTTTGGCATCCCCATGGTGGCCAACTGCGAGGTGACCCTACCGGCGACCTCCTCCAGACGGCTGATCCATCTGTTCTCGCCCGCCACATAATCCTAGTGGGAGGCGGCCTCGTTCGCCCGCAGCTGCTTCTCCTCCTCCAGGCTCCTGGTCAAGGTCTCCTCCCGAGCCCTACCCTGTGACAGCATCTCCTCGAGATCCTCCCAGCTTCAGCTTGAGGTCTCTGACGGAGTTTTGCACTTCGGAGAGCTCCCCAGCCCGGCTGATGACCGCTCCTTGCGCCTCCACCAAGGCGCTATTGAGCGTGCTCTTCTCGTTGGATAGCTTGAGGGCCTGCTCCTTTAGCTCATCCTGTGCCACCTCCAACTCCCTTACCTTGCCGGCATGGGCCAGAGCCTGGGCATCGAGTGCCTCCTTGTGCCTCTGCTCCAGCTCGCGAGTCCGCCGCACGACAAGGGCCTCGAGCTCCTCATCCTTGCCACGGAGCGCTGCGACAAGCTTCGCCTCACACGTGGTGAGGTCCTCTTCCTGGGAATCCAGTGCGGCTTGATGCTGGTTCCGGACAGCCTCGGCCGCGGCAGCCAAGTTCGCCGCCTGTTCTTGGGCCTTCTCGATGTCAGCCATCTTCATGGTGAGCTCGACATTGCGCTTGGCCAATTCCTCCTAAAGGTCCCTCTGCTCCTCGCGAGTCTGGTGGAACCAGGTCTGCGTCTCAGCAACGCGCACCTTGAAATCCACCTCCGCCTGGTCCACCGTTGCCATCCTGGACTTAACCTTGTCTAGACGGACACAGTAGAGCACTTGGAGTTTTCCGAAGTTGGCCCCCACAGCGCGGAAAAGCTGCTCTTCCGGAGAACCGTCACCGCCAATGCCCGGCTCACCGACAACCTCAAGCCCGGTGGCGGCAAGCACCTCGCCGTCAAAGACTTCCCCTTCGGCGGGCGCCCGGGAACTTGACGCCCCTGGGAGGTGGACGAAAAGATCGTCGCCCACCTTCAGATACCTGCCGGGGCCTGAGGTTGAGGAGGAGGAGGCTGATCATCAACCGCATCTTCCTCGGCGGTGGCCTTGTTGGCTTCCCCGGCAGGCCCACCGTTGGCGCCCTCGGCAGAAGCCTCCCCGGTCTCCTTGGCGGCCTCATCAGCGGCGACCTCGGCAGATCCTTGGCGGCCTCCTCAGCAATGTTCCCAGCAACGGTATCCACGTCCTCCATACCTGTTGAAGGAGGGTCTGGGTAGTAATGGGAGCATGGAAGCCAAGAAAAGAATAAGGGAAAAATAGAGACGAAGGACAGGCGACTCACCAGTGCCAGGCTGTGAAGCAGGAGTCCCCTCTCCGCCAACATTTGGCGCCATGGCAGAGCCACCAGCGCCCAAGTTCCCCTCTTCCTCCATGGGTGTGGGCACCGTGCCTGATGCCCTTGCCGGGGACGCCCCCCGCGGCGGCGTAGTCGATGGGGGTGGTGTGTTAGGAGTAGCCCTCTGTGGCTCCTCCTGCTGCCGCTCCCCTCGTGCAAACCCGACAAGGTCAGCATCATAGCATCGAGCACCTACCACATGTCGAGTAAGAAGAGGGTGACGAACTTACGCTGGGGGCTGCGCCGGGGGCTGCTGTCCGGGCTGCTCAGCACCACCAGTGGTGTCGTTGAAGCCCCAGCCGGGGGCTGGCTGCTCACCGAGGTCCTCGCCCTCTTCACCCTCTGGGCCAACGTCTTTGTCTCCCTATGGAAGCAAAATTGGATCAAGACAAGCGACCCAATTTGAGGAAATAGAAACGACAGTAAGGAACGGAGAACTTACTCGTCGTCCGTCTCCTCCTCTTCCACCAGTTTCCTTTTCCTCTCCGGGCTGAGAGGCCCGAGATCAAAAGGGAACTCCACATCATCATCCGAGTCGACGCCTGCTGGAGGAGGCGAAGGAGGCGGCGGGGTTTGTGCGCGCCCGGATGAGGAAGGGGCTGTCGCCTTCTTCTTCTCAGCGGCCCTCATCAGCCTCTTCGCTGCCGTGGCCCTCGTGTGGCGCCCGGACCCCCCCCCCCAGGGTCAATTGAGGCCGCGTAGCCCTGCCGGGCCGGACCGGCTCGCTGGAGCCAGACCGCCGCAGGACTCGCCCTCTTCCCCTGGCTAGTGTCGAGCCCGCCGCCACGCCCTCCTCCGAAGACGACTCATCGGCCGCGTCCTCGACAAGCGGAGCTCCGATGTCGGTGTTGCTGGCCTCCTCGGTGGCCGCCGCCCACCGGGTGAGCTCCTCTTCCTCCGCCGCCGTTGCGGCCTTGTCCTCCACGCCCCCGGTGCTGCCGGCCTCCATGGCAAGTTGTGCCTCCCTCGCCCTAGTGGCGATGTAGTCCAGCTCTGCCTGGGTGGTGTCCATGATAAGCCACCGCTCGGCGTCGGCATTGACGTACACCTCGGTCAAGGTGTCGAATAATTGCTGCATGTCCTCGTCCTTCGGCTCCTCCCAGCTCGGGACAGGGCCGTGTGCATTACAGTCCGGCATCATGGCGATGATCTTGGACCGACGCGAATTGTTGCACAACGGGACCACCCCCGCTGGCAGCTTGAAAAATGGCCCTTGAGGGCCTTGCGAACCTTTGCGGCAGCCCTCGCAGCCTTGTCGGTCCACTCGACCTCACCATCACGACCCACATCAAGCTGGAAAAGCCGCTGGCAGAAGTGGGCATGCGCCAGCACTGTGAAGTTGTGATCGAGGCTGGGGCGGAGTCGCATAATATCAGCCGGGTTCGTAAAGATCCAAGCTGGCCTCCCCTTGCTGTGCAACGGGGTGATCCGGCGGCGAATGAAGTCCGCCCCGATCATCTCAAGGTGAGTCCGGCCTGGGTGAGCTGGAGAATCCTGGTGGTGGCGACGGTGAGCCTCCCATCGGCGGCGTCGACATCGCTCCAATCGCTGGCGCGGACCGGCGGGTTTTCATCTTCAATCCAGGTGACGCAACCGGAGACGGCTCCTCCCGGCTGGATTCGAGGGAAGAAGTAATGGCAGAAGAGCGCCGTGTTGGGCTGCACCCCGGCAAAGCCTTCACAAAGATGCGCGAAGAAAGCCATGCACGCCACCGCATTCGGAGTAAAATCCAAAAGGTGAAAGCCGAAGGTGCGCATAACGTCGCAGAAGAAATCAGAGAAAGGGGGGCATAACCCACAAGAAAATTAATCAACGAAGAAGGGATACCAATTTGGGGCAGGATCAGCGCAAGCGGCAGGAATGACACGCGTCGTCGGATGTCCCGAATCCTCTCCCCCCATCTTCACTCCCCATAGGGGCTTGAAGGAAGCCCGGAGCTCTTGAACATCAACCGTCGAGGGGAAGAAGAAGGCGGACTTCGTCCAGTCCCCCGATAGCGCACTCTCCGGTGGCTCCATCGTCCCGGCGCCCTTAGCCACCCCCTTGCCCTTGGCGAATTTGGGAGCCATGGCGACCAAGATGTTCAGAGGGCTGAGGAAGGGGGATGGCGAAGCAACGACAGCGGGCGATGGCGGAAGATTAGGAAGGAAGGAAGAGAGGAAACGGCGGCTCTGAGATTGGAAAAGGCACGAGGAAAGAGGAGAAAGTGAGCAGCGCACCCGCAGTTATTCCTATCTTATGGGGGAAACAACGGGCCGCCTCCTTTCACATTAACTATGATGTGACGCATGCCCGCGGGAAGCAACCCCACGCATGCCGCCCACGTCACACACGCCTCCCCACGCCGCGCCACGCGCGGGAAGCGTGGGAAGCGCGGCGCGCGAAGAGACTTGCCGCGGTAAAAACTGCCCCGCCTGCTCGCGCACCGTTTTTGGGCCCAGCCCAACGACGCGATTGCGCTTACGTGTGGCCCAGGCCCGGGGGCTCCTGTCGGTGTACAAAAAGAGGGGTACACTTTTTGTACCCCTATAACTATGAATGGGCAGTCTGAGCCACGGGCACCACCACACTGAGCAAGGCAAGGGAGGTGAGCCAAGGTAAGGCTGGAGCTCGAGAGAAGAAGAACGACGCCAAGACCAAGACCTCAAAGAGCAAAGGAGACGAAGCGAACTCCCCCCGGCAAGATCCTTGTCGGGAGGCGGTTTTAACAAACCCGGCAAGACCCTTCCCGTGGCAGCTCGCCCCACACCTACGGAGTGAGTCACCCTTGAGTCCACTGCCCCCATGGGGCAAGGATTCGGGAGACATCCCCATGGTGGCATGTAGATCTTTGGGAAGACATTCAAGATCAGATACACCCTTTAGAAGATGATGATCCTTGGCGGGATCCCAGCCAAGGAGGACCACAAGACCCCCAGCAAGAGCCTTGCCGGGGATGACAGCAGGTGCCACGGCAAGGCCCTTGCCGGGGCCCCGGCAAGGCCCTTGCCAAGAACACCCGTAAGGCCACCATCAGGCCCACGCCAGTCAAACCTCCACCGCCATTCGCATGCAGCTACCGACCCAACTAGCTGGGCAGGCACCTGCGTGGCGGCATGCAGATCTTCGTGGAGACCCACCACTGCGCCACCTCAGCTGCTTGTCTGCCTACATGGCACCACAAGCACCGCTGGCCAAGGCGCGTGTCGACACAAGAGGGAGCGGCGACGGACGGGACAGGGCTCTCCCCCGTCCCCGATAAAGCAAGGACACCTGGGCAAGACGCATTAAATGCACCTTGTCATGTACTGCGAGGGATAACCTCACATCACTGTACCCTTTCCACCTCCTTTGTGCCACTGTGGCAACCCCTTTCCTATAAAAGGAGGCCCGAGGCGTCCAGGAGGGGGATTCGGCTTTCTGGAGCTCCTCACGCCCCATAGCTAGCTCAAGAACACAGATATACAATCCACCAAAGCAGGAGTAGGGTTTTACACATCCTCGCGGCCCGAACCTGGATAAACGAACCGTGTGCTATCTGTTTGATCCGCTCTTCTCACGACCCCGCGCCCCGCAACCGTAGTAGGGATTCTTGTGATCCCATAGGTGTCGTTTCCACCGACAAGTGGTTTTCTTATTCTCTCCATAACAATCGTTTTAAATTGTGTAAGTATGAAACGAAACTCTTTATTTAATGTACAGTGAAGAAAACTATACTACTTCCGATGAACTAACGATCCACGCCCACGCGTCCTGGTCACACTTCCTGTCCTTCACGTGTGGTACACTACCCTCCCTTAAGTGAACAACCACACATCCGCCAAATTATCGGAAATGTGTGAGAGTGTGTACAAATAAAGAATTTTAATTTCAATTGTCGGAAAGGTTTGAGAGTATTACAAAGTTTGACTTCAGTCAAATCTAATATGCGGAGTAAATAAAAATGGAGGGCTACTACGTCCATCCGGGTTTTTAGTCCACACCATTTTTTAAATCAAAGTTAATAGTTGGACAAATAAAATTACAGGGGAGCTGGAGACAAAGTTGTGAGAAGGCTTAGAAATCAATACAAAACTTATGCTCTTAGTACCAACGTCGATCCTTCTTCGAGGAAACATTTGGTTCATAGCCAATTGTGTGATAAAATTGCACCAACGTGAAAGAGGACTGCGTCTCCAACGCAACCAAGGTGAACTGACGAAGGATATCATCTTTGTTGGTAACAAGCAAAGAGAACTGATGGAAGACAGCTTGTTTTTCGTTGAAAATCGATCAGCTTCACCAGCCGACGCAACCATGAGGCGCAACCATGAGCATCGATAGGTCATCGTGGTGATGCATCATCCATTTGGCATCAAGTTTGGGTGAGGCACCTATTAAGTTTGACAAATCCTCACTGTGGTCTGTTTCTTCTCAGTAATCAAGCTGGAGGAAGGAAGAACCACGTGGCAGAGGACAGTGAGGCGGAACAACAATGGCCATCCAATTTTGTGCAGTTCCACTAAAATTGAGGAAGACATGCCTGGGTATGGAGACACGCATCGCTATCTCCAAAAATATAAAAAAGGGTTAGCAACGACATCTCAATTGTCAATAAGAATTAATGAAAAGTACAACAAACAGAAGCATCATAATTATCTTGATGGGAACTAAACCAGGATACCCGAGAAAAAAAGCATTTCTTCATTTAACCAGTGATAGTACTACCACCATATGGACAATGACCGCACAACCACCATGTACTTTTTGTCGAAACAACATGTATACCTCGACCGAGGCATAAATCAGGACAACTTTTCGAGTGGCATTTCCTCTATAATAGTACTAGTAGGTGATGTTGGACCAGCCGACGAACCCTAGCTACCATGCATGGGGAGCTGGGGAGTAGTCGCATAGAAGAAAACCCGCACGCAGCGACCTGGGGAGTTGGACCAGTACAAGAAGTTATACCTCAGGTGGGCGAGATGTCGTTTAGGCGGGCGGGCGTGATCTTCCCACACGACGGCAGCGAACAAGGGCACGGAGGATCTTCGTCCGCGCCAGCGCCGGCTCCGAGAGGACGGTGCGCATCGGCTTCCTCCATCGCCGACGGTGACAACGTCAGTGCTGCACCTCCTCACCTCCCGCAGCGCACGGGATTCTGCCGGATCTGTGACCACCGGTGAGGAGAGAGATAGAGTGGACACTGTCATCTTGTTTTGATATGGAGAGGGTGAGAGAGCGAGACGCGAGAAACTCTATCAAACAATAGGCTATAATGGAGTAAAAAAATCTCCATAGCAGTGGTTTTAAATAGAATATGTGCGTTCCCAGAAAAAAGAAATGAAAACTGACGGACATTGTTTTAAGGGTATGTCTAGGGCACATCTAGATGTGACATAGTTATGTCACATCTAAGTTGATGTCCACTCTGTTTGTGGTCTATTTTTTCCTAGTTTTTTTGTTTCTTGTTGCTACATTATATACTTGTGGGAGCTTAGATGTGATATCCTTAAATAACATCTAGATGTGAATTAGACAAATTGATTTTCTAACGTACCAAGAAAGAAAACTCGATCAAAAACACGCCCCCGCTTGCAGGTCACGAGAGTCGTCGCGCACACACACATAGACATAGACATGCATATCCGTGTTTACGTAAAATTCCATTTCCATCTCCATCTCCAATCATATTTGTCCAACTGGCACATTATTTACGTTGTTAATTATATACGCAGCAATATTAACGTACAACATCTCTTGTTTGCGCATGTCCGGACCGCTGCCACGGCCGGTCCTGACCAACCCAAAACCTCTTCATCACCCGCGCGTGCTTCCCGCCCGAAACGGTCAGTACCACATTCATGCCCGGCCAGAGCAGACGCGACCTCTCACTGGCGCCGGCATTGAAGGGCGCGCCGGCCGAGAGAGCGTCGCCCGCGCCGCTTCCGAGTGCACGCGGCTGCTGCGCGTTCAAAGGTCGCAATAGCCGGCTACAACATGCATGTAAAAAGTTCTTGGGAGTCCGTGCTATAGCTAGCTGTCCTCCCCCAACTCGTCAATCTCTTCCAGTAGTGCTAGTACTCCATGGCGTGATCCATCGACAAGCAGGCGGGAAAGTTATCGTATACTCGGTTTGCGGTGAGTGGCATGCCGAGCGACCGTGTGGGGTCGAGCCATGGAGGAGGGTGAGACACGAACACGACAGACGTGATTTAAACGTTGGTTTTACTCGATGGAGCGATCCAACGAAATGAAATGTTGGTTTCTCTCCGTTTCCATTTTTTCTCCGGAAAAATGGAAACTTTCCACTCCATTTTCATTCATATGCCAAGGTTGCCCCGTTATAACATTCCATCAAATACAAAGGAAAACTAACACGCATGCTGATGCATCTCAATGATTCACAGATCATGGCCAATATTTACTTCACAACTAAAGAAAAAAGTTGTGAGAGCGTGTACGAAAGAAAAACTACTGATGGGGTCACTACAACTTAAACCCTAAACCCTAAACATGATTTAATTTCCTGGCCAGGTAGAACCTGTCGAAGGAAAGACGGCTGGCACCCTCGGATCATACGATGCTTTTGTGCAGTTCCACTAAAATCGACCTGAGCATCCCTGATGGCAAAGATATTGAAGAAGTGTGATTAGAATAATAGTACTGGCACTAGTTCATGAGACATAAACTCATCACAAGTAGAAGCCGGTAGAAGTAGAGAAATATCGACATGGAGATGGAGCTACAGCAGTGGAGCAAGCCGGCTCCAAAAGGAAGATGGACTACCTGGGACGTTGGGCTATAGCTAGAAGGGCGGTTGGGACGCGGCATCGGCCCAATACCGCGGTGACCACCGATTGGGACGCACCGACTGTGGGTTTTCTCCCTCGGCGATGTCGACCGCGTCTACGCAGAACATTATTCCCTTCCCCCAGCTGCGGGATCAGGCCCGTCGTTCTATGCTTGTGAAGAGAGCAACCTAAGCAAGCAGGCTTGTAGCTTAGGCTCCTGCTAGTGTATATATAGTGGTTTTCTTTTTCTCTCCATATAAACCATTTTATATTGCGTACGTGTCATTCAAGAGTGAAATGATGGTTGCTTCTTCTGACTAACTTACTGTGTGATTTGACTGCTCCTTAGTGGCCCCTACACGTACTCCCCCTACGTGTATGCAACAGTCACACGTACACATGGACGCAAAAATGTGTGTGATGCCTAATGCATGCATGTCCGAGCACACGACAGAACACACACGGTCACGCTCAAGTGCTCAACCTACACGTGCATGCACACACATACTCGGTTAGGGTGAGCTAGTGACCGTATAAACACCGGAAAATATATATATTGAGCGCAATGAGCGTATTATGAAGTCCACTGACCGTATTTTTACAAATATACAGTGACAGGCAGTGTATTTATCTCGTTTGAAATTAAGTCATATTAACCAGAGAGGAGGCAGTATGGACTAGCGTTACTTTGTTGTCTCCCGTCAACTTGCCGAACGAGGAGAAGGTTGCAGGACGGGAGAAGCTTGCGCGCGGTGGCTCGCAGGACAAGGAGAAACTTTTGACTAATGCAAGCTCTCCCTCGCTCAGGCGATGGACGTGCAACAGTTAATCGGTGTCAGATTGCCAGAAGCATACACTATACTACTAGTGTTATTATTGTTCGACTTCCCGAATAGGCGAACAGCCAAGCGCAAAGTTTACTAGTACTACTACTATAGTCTATAAAGGTACGTACTATACTAGTATTAGGAACCGGATGGAGGAGCGTCTGCACTCTTATTATAATTTTAAAATGTGATAAAGCAATCTTCAACACATTTGGTTCTCTTCGAGGGTTCTCGCATGTGATAATGGAAGTTGATTGCATGGAACACTCGCCACGATTCTCTCTCAATTCTGGCACATATCCTGTTACAAATAGTAGCGCTCGGTAATATTTCCTCTTTTTTGTTATTCAGCATGTAAACAGGTCAGCAAACCTTGCGGCGCATCTTCGTGCGAACCGTGCTTGCTGCACTTTGAATGTGGCCGAGAGCTGGCTTGATGAAACACCTCGCTTCCTACTTCTTTTTTTGCGGGGTACCTCGCTTCCTAGTGACCAGTGTCTCGACTGATCGTCCTAAGAATGCTTATATATGAATAAAGATCTCTCATTTACCCGCAAAAAAGATTAAGTCATATTAACCGGAAAGGAGGGAGTATGGACTAGCACTACTTTTTGGTGTGTCCCATCAACTCTCAGAACGAGGAGAAGCTTGCAGGACAAGGTGAAGCTCGCTTACGCCTTTTGACTAATGCAACCTACCCTCGATGGACATGCATCAGTCCATTCGGTGTCAGATTGTCAGAGGCATACACTGTAGTACCCAACATGCAGAGTACCATCATTGTTCAACTTCACGAAGAGGCGAAGAGCCAAGCGCAGTAGTACGAGTAGTAGTACTACTAGAACCGCATGGTGGAGCGTCTGTACTCTTATTTTTTATCTCTGATAAAGTACACGTTTATTCTGGAGAAGGGCGGAAAACGGCAGCCCAACATGTAATGAATGATATCGATCAACCAACCATGCTCGAATATATCTTGGCCTCCGTGCGAGCCCGTCTGTGTGTTCTCGCTCCTCGTCTCTCTCAAGGAACGGCGGGTTGGCTCTTTGCCGTCAATTGAGATCGGTTTGCTCACACTCCTGTCCCACATGTCAGTGATATGCCAAGAGGAGGTGCGTTGACCGACTGGCCATACACGTACTTGGTTTTGCACCTTCATACTACTACTCCATCTGTCACAGTTTACAGGGCGCGCTTCATTATGATGCATTTCTCTCAATGCATTTCCACCACCAGAGAGACTTTAGGCGCGTCTGGTTTAATGCTCAATTAATTAGGGAATGGTAACCGCAATCAAGTCCACAATTTTCTCTCCATGTACTGTACTACTACGGAGTGGAGTAAGTGCATGCATGTGTGTACCCTGGGTGGAAGCACTACATGCATGTGTGTACGCATTATTCCCTCTAGTAATAGACGCCATGCTATAACTACCAATGCTATTTTTCAGGCCGATCGCTAGTCGCCTTGGTCCCATAGATTTTTCTTCTTATTTCTGAAACGCGATGTATAAACAGTGACGGATGGAGTAGTATGAGTGGATTCAAAGAAGAGCGTATTGATGGTTGCTTCTTTAGAGCAACTTACAGTGGGAAAGGTGGGGCTTATGATTTGACTGCTCATTATTCACTGTTTATGTGGCGCAACGACCGAGCTGAGTCTCCCATGCGGTTGTGCACTACCCCCATGGTTCTTAAATATACTTCGGAGTATTTGTCTTTCTAGAGATTTCAATGAGTGACTACTCAAATATTTGTCTTTTTAGAGATTTCAAATGGACTGGCACATACGGATGTATATAGACATATTTTAGAGTGTACATTCACTCATTTTGCTTCATATGTAGTCACTTGTTGAAATCTCTAGAAAGACGAATAGAATATTTAGGAACGGAGGGAGTACACATACGAAGCAAAATGAGTGAATGTACACTCTAAAATATGCCCGTTTGAAATTTGTAAAAAGACAAATATTTAGGAACAAAGGAGTATAATTTTGTGCATGGCACATGGACCCGGATGGTGAAGAGGCTTCTCGCAATGCTATCAAGCTTCCATCATTTGTTTCCATAATTGACGTACTATACAAATAATTTTCCAGCGACATGAAATTGTACAATGGTGTGAGCTTTCAGCTTTTGTTTCGCGTGTCTTGCCATCGATGCTCTTTCGGAAACAATAAAAAACTAACTTCCTTGCTAATGCATGTCAATTATTAGCAGATCAGAGCTAATAATTGTTGGAAATATGCCCTAGAGGCAATAATAAATATGTTATTATTATATTTCTTTGTTCATGATAATAGTCTTTTATTCATGCTATAACTGTATTATCCGGAAATCGTAATACACGTGTGAATACATAGACAACACCATGTCCCTAGTAAGCCTCTAGTTGACTAGCTCGTTGATCAATAGATGGTTACGGTTTCCTGACCATGGACATTGGATGTCATTGATAACGGGATCACATCATTAGGAGAATGATGTGATGGACAAGACCCAATCCTAAGCCTAGCACAAAGATCGTGTAGTTCGTATGCTAAAGCTTTTCTAATGTCAAGTATCTTTTCCTTAGACCATGAGATTGTGCAACTCCCGGATACCGTAGGAATGCTTTGGGTGTATCAAACGTCACAACGTAACTGGGTGGCTATAAAGGTGCATTACAGGTATCTCCGAAAGTGTCTGTTGGGTTGGCACGAATCGAGACTGGGATTTTTCACTCCGTGTAAACGGAGAGGTATCTCTGGGCCCACTCGGTAGGACATCATCATAATGTGCACAATGTGATCAAGGAGTTGATCACGGGATGATGTGTTACGGAACGAGTAAAGAGACTTGCCGGTAACGAGATTGAACAAGGTATCGGTATACCGACGATCGAATCTCGGGCAAGTAAAATACCGTTAGACAAAGGGAATTGTATACGGGATCGATTGAGTCCTTGACATCGTGGTTCATCCGATGAGATCATCGTGGAACATGTGGGAGCCAACATGGGTATCTAGATCCCGCTGTTGGTTATTGACCGGAGAACATCTCGGTCATGTCTGCATGTCTCCCGAACCCGTAGGGTCTACACACTTAAGGTTCGATGACGCTAGGGTTATAAAGGAAGTTTGTATGTGGTTACCGAATGTTGTTCGGAGTCCCGGATGAGATCCCGAACGTCAGAGGAGTTCCGGAATGGTCCGGAGGTAAAGATTTATATATGGGAAGTCCTGATTTGGTCGCCGGAAAAGTTTCGCACTTTATCGGTATTGTACCGGGAGTGCCGAAAGGGGTCCGGGGGTCCACCGGGGGGGGGGTCCACCTGCCCCGGGGGGCCACATGGGCTGTAGGGGGTGCGCCTTGGCCTATATGGGCCAAGGGCACCAGCCCCAAGAGGCCCATGTGCCAAGGAAATTTGGGGAGGGAAGAGTCCTCAAGGGGAAAGGCACCTCCGAGGTGCCTTGGGGAGGATGGACTCCTCCCCCCCTCTTGGCCGCACCCCTTCCTTGGAGGAAGGGGCAAGGCTGCGCCTCCCCCCTCTCCCTTTCCCCTATATATATAGTGGAGGGGAGGGAGGGCATCCATATCAGAAGCCCTGGCGCCTCCCTCCCTCCCGTGACACCTCCTCCTCTCCCGCAAGTGCTTGGCGAAGCCCTGCAGGATTGCCAAGCTCCTCCATCACCACCACGCCGTTGTGCTGCTGCTGGATGGAGTCTTCCTCAACCTCTCCCTCTCTCCTTGCTGGATCAAGGCGTGGGAGACGTCACCGGGCTGTACGTGTGTTGAACGCGGAGGTGACGTCCGTTCGGCACTAAGATCTCCGGTGATTTGGATCACGACAAGTACGACTCCTTCAACCCCGTTCTCTTGAACGCTTCGGCTTAGCGATCTACAAGGGTATGTAGATGCACTCTCCTTCCCTCGTTGCTAGTTTCTCCATAGATAGATCTTGGTGACACGTAGGAAAATTTTGAATTTCTGCTACGTTCCCCAACAGTGGCATCATGAGCTAGGTCTATTGCGTAGTTTCTATGCACGAGTAGAAAACAAAGTAGTTGTGGGCGTTGATTTTGTTCAATATGCTTGCCGTTACTAGTCTTATCTTGATTCGGCGGCATCGTGGGATGAAGCGGCCCGGACCAACCTTACACGTACTCTTACGTGAGACCGGTTCCACCGACAAACATGCACTAGTTGCATAAGGTGGCTGGCGGGTGTCTGTCTCTCCCACTTTAGTCGGATCGGATTCGATGAAAAGGGTCCTTATGAAGGGTAAATAGCAATTGGCATATCACATTGTGGTCTTTGCGTAGGTAAGAAACGTTCTTGCTAGAAACCCATAGCAGCCACGTAAAACATGCAAACAACAATTAGAGGACGTCTAACTTGTTTTTGCAGGGTATGCTATGTGATGTGATATGGCCAAAAGGATGTGATGAATGATATATGTGATGTATGAGATTGATCATGTTCTTGTAATAGATGATCATGGAGCCCCAAGATGGAGATCAAAGGAGCTATATGATATTGTCCATATCATGTCACTATTATTTGATTGCATGTGATGTTTATCATGTTTATGCATCTTATTTGCTTAGAACGACGGTAGTAAATAAGATGATCCCTCATTACAATTTCAAGAAGTGTTCTCCCCTAACTGTGCACCATTTCTACAGTTCGTCGTTTCGAAGCACCACGTGATGATCGGGTGTGATAGATCCTTACGTTCACATACAACGGGTGTAAGACAGATTTACACATGCAATACACTTAGGTTAACTTGACGAGCCTAGCATGTACAGACATGGCCTCGGAACACGGAGACCGAAAGGTCGAGCATGAGTCGTATAGTAGATACGATCAACATGAAGATGTTCACCGATGATGACTAGTCCGTCTCACGTGATGATCGGACACGGCCTAGTTTGACTCGGATCATGTAATCACTTAGATGACCAGAGGGATGTCTATCTGAGTGGGAGTTCATAAGATGAACTTAACTATCCTGAACATAGTCAAAAGATTTTTGCAAATTATGTCGTAGCTCGCGCTATAGTTCTACTGTTTTAGATATGTTCCTAGAGAAAATATAGTTGAAAGTTGAAAGTAGCAATTATGCGGACAGTAGAAAGCTTATGTCCTTAATGCACTGCTCAGTGTGCTGAACCCCAAACGTCGTTTGTGGATGTTGCGAACATCTGACTTACACATTTTGATGACTACATGATAGTTCAGTGCGTAATGCTAAATGGTTTAGAATTGAGGCACCAAAGACGTTTTTGAAACATCGCGGAACATATGAGATGTTTCGAGGGCTGAAATTGGGATTTTAGGCTCGTGCCCACGTCAAGAGGTATGAGACCTCCGACGATTTTCTTAGCCTGCAAACTAAGGGAGAAAAGCTCAATCGTTGAGCTTGTGCTCAGATTGTCTGAGTGCGACAATCACTTGAATCGAGTGGGAGTTGATCTTCCAGATGAGATAGTGATGTTTCCCCAAAGTCATTGCCACCAAGCTGCTAGAGCTTCGTGATGAACTATAACATATCAGGGATAGATATGATGATCCTTGAAATATTCGTGATGTTTGACACCGCGAAAGTAGAAATCAAGAAGGAGCATCAATTGTTGATGGTTGGTGAAACCACTAGTTTCAAGAAGGGCAAGGGCAAGAAGGGATACTTCATGAAACGGCAAATCAGCTGCTGCTCTAGTGAAGAAACCCAAGGTTGAACCCAAACCCGAGACTAAGTGCTTCTGTGATAAGGGGAATAGTCACTAGAGCGGAATTACCCTAGATACTTGGTAGATGAGAAGGCTGGCAAGGTCGATAGAAGTATATTGGATATACATTGTGTTGATGTATACTTTACTAGTACTCCTAGTAGCACCAGGGTATTAGATACCGGTTCGGTTGCTAAGTGTTAGTAACTCGAAACAAAAGGCTACGGAATAAACGGAGACTAGCTAAAGGTGAGATGACGATATGTGTTGGAAGTATTTCCAAGGTTGATCAAATATCGTACGCTCCCTCTACCATCGAGATTGGTATTAAAACCTAAATAATTGTTATTTGGTGTTTGCGTTGAGCATAGACATGATTGGATTATGTCTATCGCAATATGGTTATTCATTTAAGGAGAATAATGGTTACTCTATTTATTTGAATAATACCTTCGATGGTCTTGCACCTAAATAAATGGTTTATTGAATCTCGATCGTAGTGATACACATTTTCATGCCAAAAGTATAAGATTGTAATGATAGTACCACTTACTTGTGGCACTACCATGTAAGTCATATTAGTGTGTACGCATGAAGAAACTCCATGCAGATGGATCGTTTGGACTCACTTGATTTTGAATCACTTGAGATATGCAAAACATACCACATGGGCAAGATGACTGAAAAGCCTCGGTTTCAGTAAAATGGAACAAGATAGCAACTTGTTGGAAGTAACACATTTTGATATGTGCAGTCCAATGAGTGCTGAGGCATGTAGTGGATATCGTTATGTTCTTACTTCACAGATGATTTGAGTAGATGTTGAGTATATTTACTTGATGAATCACAAGTCTGAATTATTGAAAGGTTCAAGTAATTTCAATGTGAAGTTGAAAGATCGTCGTGACAAGAGGATAAAAGATCTATGATATGATCATAGAGATGAATATCTGAATTACGAGTTTGGCACAGAATTAAGACATTGTGGAAATTGTTTCACAACTAATACAGCCTGGAACACCATAGTGGGATGGTGTGTCCAAACATCATAACTGCACCCTATTGGATATGATGCATACCATGATGTCTCTTATCAAATTACCACGATAGTTTATGGGTTAGGCATTAGAGACAACCACATTCACTTTAAATAGGGCACCACGTAATTCCGATGAGATGACACCATATGAACTATGGTTTAGGGAAACCTAAGTTGTCATTTCTTAAAAGTTTGGGGCTGCGACGCTTATGTGGAAAAGTTTCAGGTTGATAAGCTCGAACCCAAAGCGGACAAAATGCATCTTCATAGGACACCCAAAACAGTTGGGTATACCTCCTAATTCAGATCCAGAAGCAATAGGGATTGTTTCTTGAATCGGGTCCTTTCTCGAGGAAAAGTTCGTCTCGAAAAGTTGAGTGGGAGGATGGTGGAGACTTGATGAGGTTATTGAACCATCACTTCAACAAGTGTGTAGCAGGGCACAGGAAGTTGTTCCTGTGGCACCTACACCAATTGAAGTCGAAGCTTATGATAGTGATCATGAAGTTTTGGATCAAGTCACTACCGTACCTCGTAGGGTGACAAGGATGTGGACTGCTTCAGAGTGGTACGGTGATCCTGTCTTGAAGGTCATGTTGCTAGACAACAATGAACCTACGAGCTATGGAGAAGCGATGGTGGGCCCAAATTCCAACAAATGGTTAGAAGCCATGAAATCCGAGATAGGATCCATGTATCAGAACAAAGCATGGACTTTGGTGGACTTGCCCGATGATCGGCAAGCCATTGAAATAAATGGATCTTTAAGAAGAAGACGGACGTGGACGGTAATGTCACCGTCTATGAAGCTCGACTTGTGGCGAAGAGTTTTTTCACAAGTTCAAGGAGTTGACTACGATGAGATTTTCTCATCCGTAGCGATGCTTAAAGTCCGTCAGATTCATGTTAGCATTAGCTGCATTTATGAAATCTGGCAGATGGATGTCAAAACGAGTTTCCTTACCAGTTTTCGTAAGGAAAGGTTGTATGCGATACAATCAGAAAGGTTTTGTCGATCCTAAGGATGCTAAAAGGTATGCTAGCTCCAGCTATCCTTCTAAGGACTGGAGTAAGCATCTCGGAATTGGAATGTGCGCTTTGATGAAATGATCAAAGATTTTGGGTTTATACAAAGTTCATGAGAAACTTGTATTTCCAAAGAAGTGAGTGGGAGCACTATAGAATTTCTGATGAGTATATGTTGTTGACATATTATGGATCAGAAATGACGTAGGATTTCTGGAAAGCATATAGGGTTATTTGAAAGTTTTTTTTAGTGGAAGGCCTGGATTAAGCTACTTGAACATTGAGCATCAAGATCTATGAGGATAGATCAAAACGCTTAATGGTACTTTCAAATGAGCACATACCTTGACATGATCTTGAAGGTGTTCAAGATGGATCAGTCAAAGAAGAAGTTCTTGCCTGAGCTGTAAGGTACGAAGTTAAGACTTAAAGCTCGACCACGGCAGAATAGGGAGAAAGGACGAAGGTCGTCCCCTATACTTCAGACATAGGCTCTACAGTATGCCATGCTGAGTACCGCACCTGAAGTGTGCCTTGCCATGAGTCAGTCAAGGGGTACAAGAGTGATCCAAGAATGGATCACAGGACAGCGGTCAAAGTTATCCTTAGTAACTAGTGGACTAAGGAATTTTCTCGATTATGGAGGTGGTAAAAGAGTTCGTCGTAAAGGGTTACGTCGATGCAAGCTTGACACCTATCCGGATAGCTCTAAGTAGAGATACCGGATACGTATAATGGAGCAACAATTTAGAATAGCTCCAAGTAGAATAGTTATTTGGAATAGCTCCAAATAGAGCGTGGTAGCTGCATCTAGGAGATGACATAGAGATTTGTAAAGCACACACGGATCTGAAAGGTTCAGACCCGTTGACTATAACCTCTCTCACAAGCATAACATGATCAAACCCCAGAACTCATTGAGTCTTAATCACATGATGATGTGAACTAGTTTAATGACACTAGTAAACTCTTTGGATGTTGGTCACATGGTGATGTGACCTGTCAGTGTTAATCACATGGTGATGTGAACTAGATTATTGACTCTAGTGCAAGTGGGAGACTATTGGAAATATGCCCTAGAGGCAATAATAAATATGTTATTATTATATTTCTTTGTTCATGATAATAGTCTTTTATTCATGCTATAACTGTATTATCCGGAAATCATAATACACGTGTGAATACATAGACAACACCATGTCCCTAGTAAGCCTCTAGTTGACTAGCTAGTTGATCAATAGATGGTTACGGTTTCCTGACCATGGACATTGGATGTCATTGATAACGGGATCACATCATTAGGAGAATGATGTGATGGATGAGACCCAATCCTAAGCCTAGCACAAAGATCGTGTAGTTCGTATGCTAAAGCTTTTCTAATGTCAAGTATCTTTTCCTTAGACCATGAGATTGTGCAACTCTCGGATACCATAGGAATGCTTTGGGTGTATCAAACGTCACAACGTAACTGGGTGGCTATAAAGGTGCATTACAGGTATCTCCGAAAGTGTCTGTTGGGTTGGCACGAATCGAGACTGGGATTTGTCACTCCGTGTAAACGGAGAGGTATCTCTGGGCCCACTCGGTAGGACATCATCATAATGTGCACAGTGTGATCAAGGAGTTGATCACGGGATGATGTGTTACGGAACGAGTAAAGAGACTTGCCGGTAACGAGATTGAACAAGGTATCGGTATACCGACGATCGAATCTCGGGCAAGTAAAATACCGTTAGACAAAGGGAATTGTATACGGGATCGATTGAGTCCTTGACATCGTGGTTCATCCGATGAGATCATTGTGGAACATGTGGGAGCCAACATGGGTATCCAGATCCCGCTGTTGGTTATTGACCGGAGAACATCTCGGTCATGTCTGCATGTCTCCCGAACCCGTAGGGTCTACACACTTAAGGTTCGATGACGCTAGGGTTATAAAGGAAGTTTGTATGTGGTTACTGAATGTTGTTCGGAGTCCCGGATGAGATCCCGAATGTCACAAGGAGTTCCGGAATGGTCCGGAGGTAAAGATTTATATATGGGAAGTCCTGATTTGGTCGCCGGAAAAGTTTCGCACTTTATCGGTATTGTACCGGGAGTGCCGAAAGGGGTCCGGGGGTCCACCGGGGGGGTCCACCTGCCCCGGGGGGGCACATGGGCTGTAGGGGGTGCGCCTTGGCCTATATGGGCCAAGGGCACCAGCCCCAAGAGGCCCATGCGCCAAGGAAACTTGGGGAGGGAAGAGTCCTCAAGGGGGAAGGCACCTCCGAGGTGCCTTGGGGAGGATGGACTCCTCCCCCCGTCTTGGCCGCACCCCTTCCTTGGAGGAAGGGGCAAGGCTGCGCCTCCCCCCTCTCCCTTGCCCCTATATATATAGTGGAGGGGAGGGAGGGCATCCATACCAGAAGCCCTGGCGCCTCCCTCCCTCCCGTGACACCTCCTCCTCTCCCGCAAGTGCTTGGCGAAGCCCTGCGGGATTGCCACGCTCCTCCATCACCACCACGCCGTTGTGCTGCTGCTGGATGGAGTCTTCCTCAACCTCTCCCTCTCTCCTTGCTGGATCAAGGCGTGGGAGACGTCACCGGGCTGTACGTGTGTTGAACGCGGAGGTGCCGTCCGTTCGGCACTAAGATCTTTGTTGATTTGGATCACGACGAGTACGACTCCTTCAACCCCGTTCTCTTGAACGCTTCCGCTTAGCGACCTACAAGGGTATATAGATGCACTCTCCTTCCCTCGTTGCTAGTTTCTCCATAGATAGATCTTGGTGACACGTAGGAAAATTTTGAATTTCTGCTACGTTCCCCAACAATAATTACATCACAACTGAAGACAGAGTTGTGAGAAGGTGTTAAATTAAAATTGATTCATGCTTTCATTGGCAGCAACGTCCCCTAGCTCTGTCTAAATCAACAAGGCATGTTGGGAAAAAAGTAGTTGTCTGGAGCATGCAACATTTCGATCATTTTGTGCAGTTCCACTAAAATAGAGTTGAGCGTCCCTGTTCCAAAGATATTAAGTGTGATTACGATAATAGAGGAATGCTGATGAAACAATAAAGACACAAATAGAAGTCAGTCACCTTTGCAGTCTCTCTTAAGACTAACTAGTTGGAGAAGATTAGGCTCGGAGTTGGATGAGGAGGATAGAGCAAAACCAATCTCCCTTTGTGAAGTCGCACTGAAATGTAGAGACGTTGCCCGTGTGACATTTTAGTACAACTGCACAAAACACTCTTAAGAAAAAAGTGATTTGTGCAGTTCACCAAAAGGTCGCAATAGCAACGAGGTGAAATGGATAGCCCTGTTTGCAAAAAAGAGGTAGAAAGGAAACAATTACTGGCCAATAACAGTTGATGACACATGTGACGACAAAAAAGAAGCATATTCCTTGTCCTAAGGGAAGATAACAACACGGTTGTGTTTGTCTAAAACGGTGTGACGACGAGAATGCAATATGGAAAGTACACCGGACGAGCTACGTTTTGGGCAAAGAACTATGGAAGATTCACATGCAGCGATGTGGGAAGACGGGCAGTGGAGCAAGGCCGGAGGGGATACCTGGAGGTCGTCGGGATGTAACTAGGTGAGCGGCGGCGGGCGGAATCTGCGAGCAGGTGGCGTAGGCCTTGCCGCGCCGGAGCTTGGTCAGAGAGAACGGCGTGTACCGCAGATCGGGACGTGCTGCCTCGGCGCCGTCGAACGGAGAAACGATGCACTTCCTCCCTTTCCCCCGGTAGACGGGATGCGGCCGGATCAATGACCAACGGTGAGAGAGAGAGGTCACCACACTCCCTTTCCCCCGGCGGACGGGATGCGGCCGGATCAGTGACCAACGGTGAGAGAGAGAGAGAGAGGCCACCGCAGCCTTGTGTGAGATACTCTGAAGAGCGACAAACCAGGCAAGCAGGCTCCATTGTATATAGTGAGCGGACTACCTTTTTCTCCATAAAAATCATTTTATATTCTGTGTACGTGCCATTGAGCGCTATAACTTTATTTAAAAATAACGCGGCAATGCGTCAAGTCGAACTTTGTTTCGTGCACGCGTGGTACACGACCTCCCTAGGTAAACAACCGCTACAGGCGTTCAAATTAACACGTGGGCTGCCATTTCGTAAAGAAATGAGCTCCACCGTGTACCCGCGTGGGTGTGGCTGGGCACGAAGCGTGAGTACGTGCATGGTGCACCTATTCTCTTCTTGTATACGTACACCACCTACATGGGGTTGTGTGAGAGAGATAGAAACCTAGAGAGATATAGTGTGTGGGTTCTTGAGAGTTTTTTGGGGGGGGGGGGTCAATCAAAAAATGTAACCTATGCAATGTGTGTGAAATAGAGTCCTGGATATAACATATATATAGAGGGGGCGATCCACGAGAAGAGAGTGGAGGTATCATTGGCTTGAGGTGTCCATAGAATCGAAGAGAGGGATGATGTGTGTGTGTGCGCGCGCACGATCGATAAAGAGTGCCATCGAATTTGTGTGTGTCCACGTCAATGATATAAGTGGCTGGCCTACTAGAACGTGAGATGGGACATGTGCAGTTTGTCTCTGTGGCATGGATACCTACCTGCAGCGCTCGACTATCGGTGTGTGGTGGGGGAAGAGGGAGGCCCAATTAACTATAGAGGTACAATGGCTGGTATATGTGTGGAGGAGGAGAGAGGCCTACCTCATGTATTAAGGAGATCGATCTGCCTCATGTATTAAGGGAGATCGATCGGCATCCATGCATATGTGCAGGAGAGGAATAAGGTTGGGAGAGAGACAGAGCTAGAGTGTTGGAGGGGGTGGTAGTGGAGTTGCTTCTAACAAATGGCGGGATAGGCTTGCTAGACAAACAGAGGGCACGCCCGCAATATCAATAAGAGAGGAGATGGCTTCTTGTTGTCTGTGCACGTGCGCGTGAGAGACGGGTCAGGAGGCATGCACGAATGATGAGGGGGGACGATGTGGCTGTGGTAAGCAGACGTAAATACATAGGAAGATCAACTGCCCTTTGTTAGAGAAAGGAGAGACATAACTTGTGAGGTACGTCGATCGATGAGGGGGTAGTTAAAGTTGATCTAGGTATATGTTGGGAGATCGATCGGTATACATGCATGTGTGTGTTAGAAGCAAATGAGGCACGAGGAGAAGGATAGAGAGAGAGGGATGCATGTAGGAGGTGGTATGAGAGGCACACTATATCGAGGGGGGAGTGTGCGAGTACAATAACGATGAAAAGAGTGGTGGGAGTGAGGTATGGACGGTGACAAGAGAAGAGGGGAAGCTTGTGTTTGTGCTAGGCACACCTGGCTAGAGAGGCATATCGATCGATGTGTGCCGTAAAGAAGGAGCTGGGGGGCCTACACACACCGTGGGTGAACGACCTAAAGTGAAAAGACGAATTTGCGCGATGGAGGTAGAGAATGCCGAGGGAGGGTGAGAGGAATGCGGGCGTGTGCATGCACAAGAGAAAGTTAGTGCTAGCTACAAAGATAAGAGGGTTGTGTGGATGTAAAAGACGAATAGAGATCATATATACTTCATTATAAAAAGAGAAATCGGATATTTGAAGAATTTATCATAGTGTTTCAAACCGACGCATGTGTGAATATATATAACGGTGATACACATGGTGTGGTTATGAACATGTTATACTACATTTAATATATTTTATCTCTACTCTTATAAAAAACGGAGTTGTTGATGATGGTGTGCCTGCCATCCTGCATTATAGGCCGTCCGATTTATATCTGGTAGATAGCAAGGAAACTATGATGGTTGAAGTTGGCAACAATCATGATTCTAGATTCTTATTGAAATAGAGAAACGAATTCAAATTTAGTTCGAATTGCAGCGGTAGTATAGACATTTGGAATGCACTAAAATGTTGGTATGAGTAGGTTACATGCATTATATAGCAAGCGAAAAAATTTAATCGGACATAACATGGATTCATACTCCCTCCTTCCATCTATATAGGGCGTAATGAGATTTTTAAGACCGCCTTTGACTATTGACAAGATTAATAGTACATGACATGCACAATGTGAAAATTATATCATTGAAAGAACCTTTCACAGACGAATTTAATGGTGTGCTTTGTGTAAGTTGCATGTCATATATCATTGCTCTAATATTTGGTCAAAGTTAGCATCGAAAAACGCATTAGGCCCTATATAGATGGAAGGAGGGAGTAGCTTTGAATAGCATTTGTATAGTAAAACGGGGCAAGACTCTCTCTTTGTGTGGTGTGAATAGTTTTATTTTTTCGTTTTCTTTTCGGTTGAGGGAAGTGCGAATTGATTTGGTACGTACAAGTACAATATTACTACACGTTAGGCTTGTCCCTAAAATTCAACCCGCATCTTGTTATATCCCGAAAATTCAGATATCGTGCTCCCAAAACTGGCGCCTTCACAACCCGCGCCTTGCTATCCCGAAATTACAACGCGCGCGAAAACTCCCTCCAGCTGCCAAATCCCAACACGTGAAATCCTCCTTCTAGCCCTGAGCCGAAAGGGCCGCTAGTTCAAATTGGTGGGGGGTACTTTTGTAACACACCCTACATTTTGGACAAGCGCGTCCCTAAGTCATGCTTCACCCCCTCCCATCGCCCCCTTTTTGCCATTCGAAATCCCAGGCCGCCATAACCTCTCCGCTCCAGCCGCGAAACCCCACCCTCCTCCGTCCGCCATGTCACCGCTGCCTAGCCGGAGCCTCTTCCCCGATGACGTCATCCATCGCAATAGCTCGACGTCCCTCGTCCACCTCCCCGGATGAGGATCCGTCGTCCATCTCACCGCCTCGCCAGTTCAGCCGCCTCGTCCTCCACCTCCATGGAGCTGCTCCGATGATCGCCTCGTCTATCACGGCTGCTCCATCCCCACAGCGCCGCCTTAACCTACTCCACCGGAACCGCAGCATCCTCACTGACTCCTCGGTCGATTTTCAGGGGTTGGGGGGCTCGCCGGAGTTAAGGAAGAACCACCCGCAGGGGGGACGGGGGCTCGACGGAGAGGTACCCCACTATCTATCTTAGGGTTTAGGGTGGGGGCGAGGGTTCTAGAGGGCTGGCCGGGGTGGTGGTGGCAAGTTGTTTCGGGGCGGCGAGGCGGCGCTGGGCCGGCGGTTCGGCCGGTGGTGGCTGGCGGCTCAGGGGGTGCAAGTTGAAGATGAACTGTAGGCCCTCCCTAAACTACATGCCAAGTGCCTCTCTGCTACCATTGCGTTCAGTTTTGACAGTAGCATTTAGATTCCACGGTAAATTTCAGTTTCGACAATTAAGTTCAGAGTCAACAGTTTTTATCTCATCTGTTGTAGTCAGGTGGTTTTTGGTGATGTTAATTTTACATCCATTTTACATCATCTATTGGAGATGCTATTAGAATCCCACTTAGATTGACGATGCCTATCTTGTGCTGCTTCAGCCTTGATGTCTTACGGCTCACCGGAGCTGCTCCAACGATAGAATGATCCATCACAACAGAGTAGTGCCATGGACGTCGTCTATAGATTCCTCAGATCTTCCTCCACACCTCCGACAGACACCTCTGCCTCAACTGCTTCAGTGACCAACCCAATGATGCTGAGGTCGACACGGCTACGGCAAAGAGGTTGTACACTTGTTGCATCACTTATTACTATACATTCACGTCGATCCACTAGGGCTGTTTTGGTTCAACGGAAAAACATCGATCCACTGGTTGTTACCATCACTCTAAATTTCTGCATGCTCCCTTACATAATCTCACCATATTTTTTCGTATGGATGTCAGATATTGTACACAGTCATGCTGAACATGTAGAGAAAAAGAGAAGAGTTTTGCACGACAATACAATGTCATGCAGACATCGCTTCATGGTGGGTTCAATGGCAAACCCTCCCCACCCCTCTCCAGATTGTAATCCAGAGGAAGATATCTCTTCTGAGGCGGATTCAGACGCCGCTGACCACTCCTATTTACCCCCCAAGGTGTTTGCTCTACCTTGGCATGATGATGTTAGTCATATCATGCATATGTTGCCTTGCAGTGCCTACTTTTGACATCATATATGTCATCTTCTTAGTTTAGACATGTTCTGTAATGCCACCTGTTTAGTTTCTATATCATATATGGGAATTATGCAGTCTCATGTCTTTTAACCAGCCATAATATATGTTAAATGTGCAATGCCATCCTGTTTAACCAGGCATCATATATTTGAATGATATCTTGCCCATCCTTTTCTTCATTACATTTCCATTTGTCGACAATGTTTGTACATTAAACTACTCTTCCTGTGAATCAGCCATTTGGGTGGGAGATGGAAAAATCTGGAGTGAAAACAAGGCCTTCAGAGCAGACAGTGCTACCTGTCGAAGCAGATCTCTTGTTGGGTCCTGATAGCTCCTCAAAGATGGATTCAGAGACAGATGACCAGTCCTATTCCCCCACTGAGGTGTATGCTCTAACTTGGCATGGTTATACTGCTCATATCATGCATACGGTGTCTTGCATTGCATAGTTTAGACATCATATACACAATATTCAACACCATGTTCTTAGTTCAGACATCATATCGAATGCCCTCTGTTTAGCATATAAATCACATATGTGAATTAAATGATGCGATCCTGATTACTTAGATAACATGTAGGTGAATTATGTCATGCGATCCTGTTTAGTTATTCATCATATCTTTGAATTATGTTATGCTATGCTATCCAGTTTAGATAGACATCATATATGTGAAATTATGTCATGCTATCCGTTTTAGTTAAACAATATACATGTCAACTATTTCATGCCCTCTTTTTTCCACACTATCTATTGCATCTGTCTCTCATACAATGTCTGTACATTCAACTATGTTTCCTGTTTATCAGCCATTTGAATTGGAGCGGGTGATGCCGGTATCTAGCGGACTAAAAACACGGTCTTCAAATAAAACAGTGCTACCTCTTGGTGGAGATAGCACCCCGGTTGTACATGCACAAGAACCAGCCCTACCACACATAACCCAAACTCTCGCAGATTGTACCCCTACTGCGATGGATAGAGAACCAACTTCACCCAATCTAACCCCAACCCCAGCCGATAGTAACCCAGTTCCTGTTGACACAGCACCATCTCCACCACAGAGCTCCCAAACAAGAGCAGTTGGTAAGGCAGCACCAGTGCCCAAAGGGCCAGTACTATCAGGGCGAACCCCAACTCCATCAGTTAGTATGCCTATTCCTGTGGAGGAAGCACAAACCAGCTAGTCGTAGTTTAGCATCTATCGCATTTGATGTTCTTAAATCGTATGTGTGTATCTTCCCATCTTGGAAATATTATACTGAAGATGAAGGAAAATGTCAGTTGCAGGTGTTTTTCCAAGAGTTATGTGTAAGTAATGTTATTCATGGCAATTACTTTGCTTCGTCCCATACATCCTACCTCCATGATGGTTATAATACAGCAAATTTTCCCATTTTTCTCTATAGAGAAGGACCGATTTGGAAACTCAGGATGAGGTAACCTGTGCTAATACCTCTGCTATCTTCAAGAATGCTTGGTGGCAGTATCGGAATTACCTGAAGAAAACGTACTTCACCGGCAAAGAAACTCATCAAATTCCCTTACGTTCTCCTGAGACACATTTACTGGACGATGACTGGGAACGCCTTGTTCTGTACTGGTCCCGAACCAAGAATGTGGTAAGGTCTATGAGCTCATTTTCTATTTTTAAGTATTATATTCTTGCGTCTTACTGTACTCTGTTCATGTAGAACAAGTGCCTAAACCTGAAGAACAACTGTTCTAATTTAAGATTCCATTGCTATCATAGTTCAAAAAAGCGCTAGGCGTTAATTGTGCGTTTTGCCACCGCCTTGCGCTTTACTGACCAAAGCGCATGCTTATGCGCAGTTATGCACAGATTATGCGTAGTTATGCGCAATGCGTTTTGCCAACGCCTAGAGCCTAGGCGCGCTTAAGCGCTCGCTTAGGCGCGCCTTTTTTAACTATGATTGCTTTGCTCTTGTATCACTGTATTTACTCATACAAACTTATTTTTAAATTGAAGGATCCAATCGAAACTCCAATGGCACAGCAGGTATGTTCACGCATGTTTCTTTAACAGGTTTGCTCTTATCAATAGCTCTGTTGATTTCAATTTCAATTGTGTATACAGTTGACTTTCATATCATGCACATTACTAGCATCACAACAGAGCCAATAGTGTTGTTGTACATGTAGACCCGTGGTACCCATCTGAAATCTTGTTGTGCCGTGTAGTTTCCCACGCTTTGTATTCTTTCACTGCTGCTTTGTCTTGAACTGATATGATTTGAACCGTGTCTCTATTTTGATTTGGCAAGACAATGCAGTGACCATAGGACATAGATATATGTTTGTTTGATGCTTTTATTATGTACTAGTACTTGGCAATAGAAGACTTGGTAGTTTAATCCTGTCCACCTTACTAATGAACTGGTTCACCGAAATGAGTTTCATATACTAGTACATGCTAAACTTGTTATGTGTCTGCTTGTTTCTTCTTTTAGAATGCTGACAGAATATTGGGGAAGAGTGCCTTATTAAGCAATGGTAAAGGAAGTAATGCAGATAAGGTTCAGGATAGTGACACATCCTTGTTGGTCTCCAACAAAGCTGATAAAACAGCTAAGGAAGACTATCTTGAAGACAGCGAGACAATCCCAAAGTCCTGTCTTGGTTTAGTGTTCGAGTTACTGGCCACTACTGCTTGCACAAGCTATTCAAACTCACTGTCTGAATCAGTTCGGTTTCTTGAGTCTCAACTACAAGCTGAAAGACATCGATCATTTGTGCTGCGACAAGAAGCGGAAGGACTGCGGAAGTCCCTGGAGCATTCAGATGCATACTTTCTGGTGCAATAGCAAGCGTTGGAGAATTTTAGCACCAAACAAGACAAAGCTAATCAGCTTGCTAAGATTATTGCCAGCATGGTGGATACCCAGGATAACGTTTCTTGAGCTCTTCTGAAGTTGTTTCAGTTATGCTCTTGTTTTGCTGCCACATTTATTTGCACTGGTGGCCAATTTTGACAGCCAGTGTATGTAATGCGCTGCTTTGTTCCCTATATTTGCACTAGTGGCGAACTTTGATGCCCAGTGGATGTAATATGTGTAATAGCGGTAATAGGCTAGCGTTAATTGCTTGCTTATTTATTTCCTTATTGTCTTGTTTAGTTGTTTGCTTATAGTCACTGCAATTCTTTTTCTGTTTTTTTCTAGTGGCCACAATAGCCTATTTTTGGTAACTAGGCCAAAATAATCATGGCAACACACGGACTGTTGTAACCATGGGCCTCCTGCAGGTCGTATGATCCATGGGCCTTCGTCTAGCCATAGGATCCATGGGCCTTCGTCCGGCTGTAGGATCCATCGGCCTTCTATATGGGCCTTAGGGTCCATGGGCCTTCTACGGGTCGTACGATCCATGGGCCTTCTACGGGTCGTACTATCCATGGGCCTCATATGGGCCGTAGGATCCATGGGCCTTCTACGGGGCGTATCATCATTTCGCCAATCATGGGTCGTACTATTCATGGACCATAACGGGCCATTAATAGGTCGTATTTGATAACTCTATGAAAATAGCCCAACGGGTTTTTTTTACATGAAAACAACCTAACGTATTAACGGTCCGCAAACGGGCCGACTATAACGACAGGCTGAATTTGGCCCACAAGCAGAAAATGACAGTAACGTGTCATATGTAACCGAATGCTGCAAATGAGCCCAAGAATCAATGGGCCCTGAGAAGGCCGAAAGATAACTTGGGCTGGAAACGACCCAATGGAATAACGGGTCGTTAATGGGTATAAAGTGATACACTGTTCATTACGGGCCAGTTTCACCACGGGCCGTTAATGGGCCAAGAGTTACAAAGGTCCTCATATGGGCCGAAAGAAGTCATGGGCCACACATGGCCAGAAGTTAAAATGGGCTGAATCATATTGGACGGCCCAGATGACGCTATTGGGCCTAATTCGGATAGGGCGTAACGGGCCCTGGGTTAGCGGGCTGTAAATGGGTTATATGCGAACAGGCCGTTAACAGGCTTTCCATGGGCCGGCCCGCCACCTTTTGACCAAGTCAAACGGGTCGGCCTTTTCACAGGAATGGGCCTCTTTTGGGCCGTGCCACGTGTCGCCGTATCATAGGCGCCTTCGGTCCAATGAGCGGATGACATCTGTCCCAACGGTGAGCCGACATGTGTTTCATCCAGCCAATGATGATTTTACATGTGGAAAATCCCCATTGGTCGGGGCTGTTAACGGGTTATCAGATCCAAAACCTAACCCGATAGCTTAACGGCGTTCTGTTACGGTGGATGCCACGTGTCGGTCACCCTTGACGAAAGAACTTCTGTGACACGCGATTTATCGTCATGGAAGCGGACACTTCCGTGATGATAATTTTGGTAATGTCATGGAACACTTCTATGACAGCACAGGTATGACTATCTTGATTCTTTCATAAAATTGTCATGGATGTACATGCATGAAAAAAAACGCAGCCTACTGTGACAAACACGTATCATCGGAAGTGTATTTTTTTGTAGTGCTATATACATGATCATACCTGGATATTCTCATAACTATGCTCAATTCTGTCAATTGCTCAACAGTAATTTGTTCACCCATCATAGAATACTTATGCTCTTGAGCGAAGCCACTAGTGAAACCTATGGCCCCTGGGTCTATCTTCATCATATTAATCTTCCAATACTTAGTTATTTCCTTTGCTTTTTACTTTGCCTTTATTTTACTTTGCATCTTTATCATAAAAATACCAAAAATATTATCTTATCATATCTATCAAATCTCACTCTCATAAGTGATCGTGAAGGGATTGACAACCCCTTATTGCGTTGGTTGCGAGGAGTTATTTGCTTTGTGCGGGTACTAGGGGACGCGCGCGCAACCTCCTACTAGATTGATACTTTGGTTCTCAAAAACTGAGGGAAATACTTACGCTACTTTGCTCCATCATCCTTTCCTCTTCGGGGAAATCCAACGCAGTGCTCAAGAGGTAGCAATATCTTGATCTAGTAGAATAAAAGTTTTTAGTATGATCTAGTTGTGAGTTTTGCTTTATGATCCTTCTATGTAATCGAGTCTGTGAGCTATATAATAAAGATTAGTGTTGAGTCAAGGGCTTGATTATTTTGCCATGATATTAAGTTAATAAAAGAAAAGAGAAAGAATAAAAAGAATAAAAGAGGTCATATGGATCTTCTGGAGAGTAATGAGCTGACATATAAACGTATGATGAATAAAAGTTGTTGAGAGTTGACAAACATAGTTTTGGTCATCGTTGCAATTAATAGGAAGTAATAAAGAAAGAGAGGTCTTCACATATAAATATACTATCTTGGACATCTTTTATGATTGCGAGCACTCATTAAAATATGACATGCTAAAGAGTTGACGTTGGACAAGGAAGATAATGTAATGGGTTATGTTTTCTTACATCTGAGATAAATTATATTGTCATGGATCATCCAACATAGTTGAGCTTGCCTTTCCCCCTCATGCTAGCCAAATCCTTTGCACCAAGTAGAGATACTACTTGTGCTTCCAAACACCCTTAAACCAGTTTTGCCATGGGAGTCCAACATATCTACCTATGGATTGAGTAAGATCCTTCAAGTAAGTTGTCATCGGTGCAAGCAATAAAAATTGCTCTCTAAATATGTATGATTGATTGGTGTGGAGGAAATAAGCTTTATACGATCGTGTGATATGGAAGAAATAAAAGCGACAGACTGCATAATAAAGGTCCATATCACAAGTGGCAATATAAAGTGACGTTCTTTCGCATTAAGATTTTGTGCATTCAACCATAAAAGCGCATGACAACCTCTACTTCCCTCTGCGAAGGGCCTATCTTTTACCTTTATCTCCTACCTTACATAAGAGTCATGGTGATCTTCACCCTTCTTTTTTCATTTTATCTTTTGGCAAGCACAACATGTTGGAAGGATCCTGGTATATATGGCTAATTGGATGTGAGTTTTCATGAACTATTATTGTTGACATTGCCCTTGAGGTAAAACGTTGGGAGGCAAAACTATAAGCCCCTATCTTTCACTGTGTCCGATTAAAACTCCATACCCATAAGTATTGCGTTAGTGTTAGCAATTGTGAAAGACTATATGATAGTTGAGTATTTGGACTTGCTGAAAAGCTCTTATATTGACTCTTTCCTATGTTATAATAAATTGCAATTGCTCCAATGACTGAGATTATAGTTTGTTACTTTTTTAATGAAGTTTATGATTCATACTTGAAATTGTGATTGAATTGTTACTTTAGCATAAGAGATCATATGACAACAATTATATAAGTTGTTGTTCTAAGAATGATCATGATGCCCTCATGTCCGTGTTTTATTTTTATCGACACCTCTATCTCTAAACATGTGGACATATTTTTCGATTTCGGCTTTCGCTTGAGGACAAGCGAGGTCTAAGCTAGGGGGAGTTGATACGTCCATTTTGCATCATGCTTTTATATCGATATTTATTGCATTATGGGATGTTATTACACATTATGTCACAATACTTATGCCTATTCTCTCTTATTTTACAAGGTTTACATAAAGAGGGAGAATGCCAGCAGCTGGGATTCTGGGCTAGAAAAGGAGCAAATATTAGAGACCTATTCTGCACAGCTCCAAAAGTCCTGAAACTTCACGGAAGACGTTTTCAGAATATATATAAAATACTGAGCGCAAGAAATTCACCAGGGGCCACACCCTGCCCACGAGGGTGGGGGCGCGCCCTACCCCCCTGGGTGCGCCCCCTACCTCGTGGGCCCCCTGGTGGCCCTCCGATGACCATCTTCTGCTATATGGAGTCTTTCGATGAGGAAAAAATCATAAGCCATCTTCCCGGACGAGACTCCGCCGCCACGAGGCGAAACCAATCTAGGGCTCTGGCGGAGCTGTTCTGCCGGGGAAACTTCCCTCTGGGAGGGGGAAATCATCGCCATCGTCATCACCAACGCTCCTCTCATCAGGAGAGGGCAATCTCCATCAACATCTTCACCAGCACCATCTCCTCTCAAAACCCTAGTTCATCTCTTGTATCCAATTCTTGTCTCCAAGTCTGGGATTGGTATCTGTGGGTTGCTAGTAGTGTTGATTACTCCTTGTAGTTGATGCTAGTTGGTTTATTTGGTGGAAGATCATATGTTCAGATCCTATAAGCATATTAATACCCCTCTGATTATGAACATGAATATGCTTTGTGAGTAGTTACGTTTGTTCCTGAGGACATGGGAGAAGTCTTGCTATTAGTAGTCATGTGAATTTGGTATTCGTTCGATATTTTGATGAGATGTATGTTGTCTCTCCTCTAGTGGTGTTATATGAACGTCGACTACATGACACTTCACCATTATTTGGGCCTAGAGGAAGGCATTGGGAAGTAATAAGTAGATGATGGGTTGCTAGAGTGACAGAAGCTTAAACCCTAGTTTATGCGTTGCTTCGTAAGGGGCTGATTTGGATCCATATGTTTCATGCTATGGTTAGGTTTACCTTAATACTTTTGTTGTAGTTGCGGATGCTTGCAATAGAGGTTAATCATAAGTGGGATGTTTGTCCAAGTAAGGGCAGCACCCAAGCACTGGTCCACCCACATACCAAATTATCAAAGTACCAAACGCGAATCATATGAACGTGATGAAAACTAGCTTGACGATATCCCCACGTGTCCTCGGGAGCGCTTTACATCATATAAGAGTTTGTCCAGGCTTGTCCTTTGCTACAAAAAGGATTGGGCCACCTTGCTGCACTTTATTTACTTTTGTTACTTGTTACTCGTTACAAATTATCCTATCACAAAACTATCTGTTACCTATTATTTCAGTGCTTGCAGAGAATACCTTGCTGAAAACCGCTTATCATTTCCTTCTGCTCCTCGTTGGGTTCGACACTCTTACTTATCGAAAGGACTACGATAGATCCCCTATACTTGTGGGTTGCTACCTCTTTTAGCACTGCGTTGGTTTTCCCCGAAGAGGAAGGGATGATGCAGCAAAGTAGCGTAAGTATTTCCCTCAGTTTTTGAGAACCAAGGTATCAATCCAGTAGGAGAGACTACACGCGAGTCCCTCGTACCTGCACAAAACAAATAAATCCTTGCAACCAACGCAAATAGGGGTTGTCAATCCCTATAGGGCCACTTACGAGAGTGAGATCTGGTAGATATGATAAGATAATATTTTTGGTATTTTCATGATAAAGATTCAAAGTAAAATAAAGGCAAAGTAAATAACTAAGTAGTAGGAGATTGATATGATAAAGATAAACCCGGGGGCCATAGGTTTCACTAGTGGCTTCTCTCGAGAGCATAAGTATTCTACGGTGGGTGAACAAATTACTGTTGAGCAATTGACATAATTGAGCATAGTTATGAGAATATCTAGGTATGATCATGTATATAGGCATCACGTCCGAGACAAGTAGACTGACTCCTGCCTTCATCTACTACTATTACTCCACTCGTCGACCGCTATCCAGCATGCATCTAGAGTATTAAGTTAAAACAGAGTAACGCCTTAAGCAAGATGACATGATGTAGAGGGATAGACTCATGCAATATGAAGAAAACCCCATCTTGTTATCCTCGATGGAAACAATACAATATGTGCCTTGCTGCCCTTACTGTCACCGGGAAAGGACACCGCAAGATTGAACCCAAAGCTAAGCACTTCTCCCATTGCAAGAAAGATCAATCTAGTAGGCCAAACCAAACTGATAATTCGAAGAGACTTGCAAAGATAACCAATCATACATAAAAGAATTCAGAGAAGATTCAAATATTATTCATAGATAGACTTGATCATAAACCCACAATTCATCGGTCTCAACAAACACACCGCAAAAAGAAGATTACATTGAATAGATCTCCACAAGAGAGGGGGAGAACATTGTATTGAGATCCAAAAAGAGAGAAGAAGCCATCTAGCTACTAACTATGGACCCGTAGGTCTGAAGTAAACTACTCACACTTCATCGGAGAGGCTATGGTGTTGATGTAGAAGACCTCTGTGATCGATGCCCCCTCCGGCGGAGCTCCGGAACAGGCCCCAAGAGGGGATCTCGTGGATACAGAAATTTACGGCGGTGGAATTAGGGTTTTGGCTCCGTATCTAATCGTTTGGGGGTACGTGGGTATATATAGGAGGAAGAAGTACGTCGGTGGAGCAACAGGGGGCCCACGAGGGTGGAGGGCGCACCTGGGGGGGCAGGCGCGCCCCCTACCTCGTGGCCTCCTTTTGATTGGCTTGACGTAGGGTCCAAGTCTCCTGAGTTGTATTCGGTGAGAAAATCACGTTCCCGAAGGTTTCGTTTCGTTTGGACTCCGTTTGATATTCCTTTTCTTCGAAACCCTAAAACAAGTAAAAAAACAGCAATTCTGGGATGGGCCTTCTGTTAATAGGTTAGTCCCAAAAATAATATAAAAGTGGATAATAAAGCCCAATAATGTCCAAAACATTAGATAATATAGCATGGAGCAATCAAAAATTATAGATACGTTGGAGACGTATCAAGCATCCCCAAGCTTAATTCTTGCTCATCCTCGAGTAGGTAAATGATAAAAATAGATTTTTTGATGCGGAGTGCTACTTGGCATAATTTTAATGTAATTCTTCTTAATTGTGGTATGAATATTCAGATCCGAAAGATTTAAGACAAAAGTTTATATTGACATAAAAATGATAATACTTCAAGCATACTAACTAAGCAATTATGTCTTCTCAAAATAACATGGCCAAAGAAAGTTCATCCCTACAAAATCATATGGTTTAGTCATGTTTCATTTTCGTCACACAAGAATGCTATCATCATGCACAACCCCGATGACAAGCCAAGAAATTGTTTCATACTTTAGTAATCTCAAACCTATAAACTTTCACGCAATATATAAGCGCGAGCCATGGACATAGCACTATAGGTGGAATAGAATATAATGAGGGGGGTTATGTGGAGAAGACAAAAAAGGAGAAAGTCTCACATCAACGAGGCTAATCAATGGGCTATGGAGATGCCCACCGATTGATGTTAATGCAAGGAGTAGGGATCGCCATGCAATGGATGCACTAGAGCTATGAATGTATGAAAGCTCAACAAAAGAAACTAGTGGGTGTGCATCCAACTTGCTTGCTCACGAAAACCTAGGGCACTTGAGGAGGCCCATTGTTGGAATATACAAGCCAAGTTCTATAATGAAAAATTCCCACTAGTATATGAAAGTGATAACATGAGAGACTCTCTACTATGAAGATCATGGTGCTACTTTGAAGCACAAGTGTGGCAAAGGATAGTAACATTGTCCCTTCTCTCTTTTTCTCTCATTTTTTGGGGCCTTTTCTCTTTTTTATGGCCTTTCTCTTTTTTTTCCTTTTTTTATATTCCTCACTTGGGACAATGCTCTATAAAATGATGATCATCACACTTCTATTTATTTATAACTCAATGATTACAACTCGATACTAGAACAAAGATGACTCTATATAAATGCCTCCGGCGGTGTACCGGGATATGCAATGACTCATGAGTGACATGTATGAAAGAACTATGAACGGTGGCTTTGCCACAAATACTATGTCAACTACATGATCATGTTAAGCAATATGACATTGATGAATGTGTCATGATGAACGGAATGATGGGAAGTTGCATGGCAATATATCTCGGAATGGCTATGGAAATGCCATAATAGGTAGGTATGGTGGCTGTTTTGAGGAAGATATAAGGATGTTTATGTGTGAAAGAGCGTATCATATCACGGGGTTTGGATGCACCAGCGAAGTTTGCGCCAACTCTCAATGTGAGAAAGGGCAATACACGGTACCGAAGAGGCTAGCAAGGATGGAAGGGTGAGAGTGCGTATAATCCATGGACTCAACATTAGTCATAAAGAACTCACATACTTATTGCAAAAATCTACAAGTCATCAAAAACCTCGGTACTACGCGCATGCTCCTAGGGGGATAGATTGGTAGGAAAAGACCATCGCTCGTCCCCGACCGCCACTCATAAGGAAGACAATCAAATAACACCTCATGTTTCAAATTGGTTGCATAATGTTTACCATACGTGCATGCTACGGGACTTGCAAACCTCAACACAAGTATTTCTCAATTTCACAACTACTCAACTAGCACGACTTTGATATTATTACCTCCATGTCTCAAAACAATCATCAAGCATCAAACTTCTCTTAGTATTCAACACACTCATAAGAAAGTTTTATTATTAATCTTGCATACCAAGCATATTAGGATTTTAAGCAAATTACCATGCTATTAAGACTCTCAAAATAATCTAAGTGAAGCATGAGAGATCAATAGTTTCTATAAAACAAATCCACCACCGTGCTCTAAAAGATATAAGTGAAGCACTAGAGCAAAATTATATAACTCAAAAGATATAAGCGAAGCACATAGAGTATTCTAACAAATTCCAAATCATGTATGGCTCTCTCAAAAGGTGTGTACATCAAGGATGATTGTGGTAAACTAACAAGCAAAGACTCAAATCATACAAGACGCTCCAAGTAAAACACATATCATGTGGTAAATAAAAATATAGCTCCAAGTAAAGTTACCGATAGAAGTAGACGAAAGAGGGGATGCCTTCTGGGGCATCCCCAAGCTTTGGCTTTTAGGTGTCCTTAGATTATCTTGGGGGTGCCATGGGTATCCCCAAGCTTAGGCTCTTGCCACTCCTTGTTCCATAATCCATCAAATCTTTATCCAAAACTTAAAAACTTCACAACACAAAACTTAAAGTAGAAAACTCGTGAGCTCCGTTAGCGAAAGAAAACAAAAGACCACTTCAAGGTACTGTAATGAACTCATTCTTTATTTATATGGGTGTTATACCTACTGTATTCCAACTTCTCTATGGTTTATAAACTATTTTACTAGCCATAGATTCATCAAAATAAGCAAACAACACACGAAAAACAGAATCTGTCAAAAACAGAACAGTCTGTAGTAATCTGTAGCTAGCGCAAGATCTGGAACCCCAAAAATACTAAAATAAATTGCTGGACGTGAGGAATTTATCTATTAATCATCTGCAAAAAAAATTAATTAATATAACTCTCCAAATAAAAATGACAGCAGTTCTCGTGAGCGCTAAAGTTTCTGTTTTTTACAGCAAGTTCAACAAGACTTTCCCCAAGTCTTCCGAACGGTTCTACTTGGCACAAACACTAATTAAACACAAAAAACACAACCAAAACAGAATCTAAATAATTTATTTATTACTAATCAGGAGCAAAAAGCAAGGAATAAAAATAAAATTGGGTTGCCTCCCAACAAGCGCTATCGTTTAACGCCCCTAGCTAGGCATAACAAGCACGAACAGATCTAGGTATTGCCATCTTTGGTAGGCAATTCTTCAATGAGGCATCTACCATCTTTAGGAGTTTCTTTATTTTTATTAATTATCAAGCTTTTAGGAACAAGATCGAAAAAATCATTTGTAACAAATGGTTCCTTAATGATAGCAAAAAGATTGGGATGAACACTTATAGATTTAAGATCCGCATTTTCCTTACTAGATGATTCACCCTTATTTTTAGGAACATACATAAGCTTGGAAACTTTAGTGGAGGAACTTGTAGTATTCTTTATGGAAGAAAAGGCGGTTCCCAGATTGGTAATAATATTCTCAAGTTTATCGATCCTAACGGAATCGTGATTTATTTTCTCATTAACTATGGGTTCCTTTTCTTTAATATCTTTAAAAGTAACTCCTACTTTAGATCCATATTGAGAGATTAGGTTGTGGATCTTTTTATCCAAATTTTCAATTAACTCTACGGTAGCAACCTTATTTTCAATAATTTCAAGCCTTTGCATTACATGCTCCAAAATTAATATAGTTCCATTAACCAAAAGAGGGGGGAGCCAAATAAATCTAACATAGCATTATAAGAATCAAAAGTATGGCTACCCAAAAAATTCCCTCCGGTAATAGTATCAAGAACATAACGGTGCCAAGGATAATGCCTACATAAAAATTGCGAAGGAGAATGGTAGTAGATTGCTTCCTAGCAGATTTATTTTGAGCATTGCAAATTCTATACCAAGCATCTTTTTTATTTTCACCCTCCCTTTGCTTAAAATTTAGAATTTCATTCTTGGGAGACAACAGAGAAGATAAGGGACTAGCCATAACGACAAGCAAGCAAACTAACACACAAGCAAACAAAAAGCAAGCGGACTAAAAGAGGCAAATAGAGAGGGAGGATAGAGAGAGAGGGCGAATAAAACGGCAAGGGTGAATTGGGGGAGAGGAAAATGAGAGGCAAAAGGCAAATAATGTAATGCGGGAGATAAGGGTGTGTGATGGGTACTTGGTATGTTGACTTTTGCGTAGACCTACCCGGCAACGGCGCCAGAAATCCTTCTTGCTACCTCTTTTAGAACTGCGTTGGTTTTCCCCGAAGAGGAAGGGATGATGCAGCAAAGTAGCGTAAGTATTTCCCTCAGTTTTTGAGAACCAAGGTATCAATCCAGTAGGAGACTACACACGAGTCCCTCGTACCTGCACAAAACAAATAAATCCTCGCAACCAATGCAAATAGGGGTTGTCAATCCCTATAGGGCCACTTACGAGAGTGAGATCTGATAGATATGATAAGATAATATTTTTGGTATTTTTATGATAAAGATGCAAAGTAAAATAAAGGCAAAGTAAATAACTAAGTAGTAGGAGATTGATATGATAAAGATAGACCCGGGGGCCATAGGTTTCACTAGTGGCTTCTCTCGAGAGCATAAGTATTCTACGGTAGGTGAACAAATTACTGTTGAGCAATTGACATAACTGAGCATAGTTATGAGAATATCTAGGTATGATCATGTATATAGGCATCACGTCCGAGACAAGTAGACCGACTCATGCCTGCATCTACTACTATTACTCCACTCATCGACCGCTATCCAGCATGCATCTAGAGTATTAAGTTAAAATAACGCCTTAAGCAAGATGACATGATGTAGAGGGATAGACTCATGCAATATGAAGAAAACCCCATCTTGTTATCCTCGATGGCAACAATACAATACGTGCCTTGTTGCCCTTACTGTCACCGGGAAAGGACACCGCGAGATTAAACCCAAAGCTAAGCACTTCTCCCATTGCAAGAAAGATCAATCTAGTAGGCCAAACCAAACTGATAATTCGAAGAGACTTGCAAAGATAACCAATCATACATAAAAGAATTCAGAGAAGATTCAAATATTATTCATAGATAGACTTGATCATAAACCCACAATTCATTGCTCTCAACAAACACACCGCAAAAAGAAGATTACATCGAATAGATCTCCACAAGAGAGGGGGAGAACATTGTATTGAGATCCAAAAAGAGATAAGAAGCCATCTAGCTACTAACTATGGACCCGTAGGTCTGAATTAAACTACTCACACTTCATCGGAGAGGCTATGGTGTTGATGTAGAAGCCCTCCGTGATCGATGCCCCCTCCGGCGGAGCTCCGGAACAGTCCCCAAGATGGGATCTCGTGGATACAGAAAGTTACGGCGGTGGAATTAGGGTTTTGGCTCCGTATTTGATCGTTTGGGCGTACGTGGGTATATATAGGAGGAAGAAGTACGTTGGTGGAGCAACAGGGGGCCCACGAGGGTGGAGGGCGCGCCTGGGGGGGGCAGGCGCGCCCCCCTACCTCGTGGCCTCCTATTGATTGGCTTGACGTAGGGTCCAAGTCTCCTGAGTTGTATTCGGTGAGAAAATCACGTTCCCGAGGGTTTCATTCCATTTGGACTCCGTTTGATATTCCTTTTCTTTGAAACCCTAAAACAGGCAAAAAACAGCAATTCTGGGCTGGGCTTCCAGTTAATAGGTTAGTCCCAAAATAATATAAAAGTGGATAATAAAGCCCAATAATGTCCAAGACAGTAGATAATATAGCATGGAGCAATCAAAAATTATAGATACGTTGGAGACATATCATGGGTCATCACCTGGCAAAATCCCTATGGTGAAGAATTCCTTCAAGTTATCTTCGGTGACTGTGGAAGGGACCCAGTTGTAGACAGTCAGTGCCTTTGACGGCATGATGATCAGAGGACAAACTGAAGGGATAGAAACGTGTCGGTTCAATTCAATGGTGAAATTAAAAGTAAAATGATGATGGTGCAAATAAGTAATGGCGGCTTAAGTAAGGGCTAATGTCATATGAGGAAAAAGTAAGCCGGCGTCATAAGCCGCCATGACTAAAGACATTTGAAGGAAACCAGAAACAGAATTGGCTAAGTGTTGAGGCAAACAAGTTTCCTAATTTCTTGATATTATTCCGGATCAAATGGTCGTTCAAAATGGAAAATATTCTAGACCTAAAAGTCTAGCACAGATGAGTTCGTGAGTTCTAATGAGGCCTTTTGTACCAGAAGAAGGAATCTACTAGTATCAAGGATGGGCACAAAACAACTACCGCACGAGTATATGTTCTTTTTGGATCAAGAAGAAGCTGCAATGGAAGAACTACGAAGAAACTGAGATGAACTGTAAAGAACAAGCAGAAAACCTAGAAACCCTAATGTGGATCTGAGGAACATGAAGGTGAACACTTACAACCACGGATCTTCTGCAGAGGACGCCGCCGTTCTCTGGACCGATTCAGGTTGATGTAGCGGCCAAAGTCGACGAAGACGAGGTGCTTCTGCGACGACGGTGGAGCTCGAGCAGCAGTAGGGTTGCGAGAGGAAGAAGACAAAGAAGGAGAAGAATGAGAAAGACCGGGGTGTGCCTATTTATAAGGGGATAAGCAAATAGGCAGGCGCAAAAATCAAGGAAGACCCAAATAATGATTATCCAACTAAACGGACGCCTCGATTCTTGGAAGACATTAAAAGATAAAGATCCGTTGAGGATGATGTCATGGCAGTTTTTCGTGTTTTCAGAAGATGACATCATGGCGGGTTATAGAATTTCTATGAAGAGAGGAAGATGGATTTCGTCTAAGTATTGAAGATTGACAAAGAACAAAGTTCAAGTCAACCTAGGGCCTAATGTTGGGGATATAGCTACTAGTTATGACCCGCCCAGGAGGGGCCGGGTCAACCCTAATGGCGGGTTACAAAAGAAGCCCAGTAAATATTCAAAGGTGATAGTTTGTTAAGACTTATAGAAGGCCTAAGCCCAGAGGTGGCTTAAGGCCCAATATTGTAAACCGCCGTATGTAAGGAAAGACTTGTAAAGAAAGACATATAAAAGAAGTCACCGTGTCGGACACGTTTTATGAGCCGGCCGGGACTCTGTAGGCCACCAGGCGTCAAACCATGTATATAAGGGGATGACCCGGCGGCGGCTTAGGACAAGAAACAACAACTCGAAGCCAGGCAAAGCAGATTCGCTCCCTGGTCATCGAAACCTCAGCAATTCCAACACAACTAGACGTAGGCTTTTACCTTCATCGCAAGGGGCCGAACTAGTATAAACCTCTCATGTCCTTTGTCCCGATTAACCCCTTTAAGCTTCCTAGTTGCGATGGCCCTACGGCTAAGTCCTTTTGCTAGGACATCTGCCATGACAATTCCACGACAGGTTTGTTAAGTTTTGTGTTATTGAAGTTTTCAAGTTTTGAGTTATCTTACGATGGGTGAAGGTATAAGGAGTAAGAAGAGCCAAAGCTTGGGGATGCCCATGGCATCCCCTGCTATTATCCAAAGAGAAGCAAGCAACTAAGCTTGGGGATGCCCTGAGTGGAGCCAAAATTATGTCATGTCTTGTTAGAATTGCTCTCTATGCTTCACTTAAATTTCTATGAGGTGTGGATTTGCTCTAGTGCTTCACTTATATCTTTTTGAGCACGGTGTGCTTTAGTATTTTTGGAGAAATGATCTCTTGCTTCACTTAGATTTATTTGAGAGTTAGTAAAATTTTCAAGAAATTCTCTCTTGCTTCACTTAAATTAATTTGAGAGAAAGAAATATTATGCTCATGATCGTCACTTATATCTGTTTGAGCTTATCAAAAGCAACACATGAAAATTAGTCCCAAAGTGATACATATCCAAGAAGGATATGATAAAAACTTTCATGAAGATCATTGGACAAAATAAACTTGATTCTAAGTAATAGTTTTGAGATATGATAATGTGATATGTGAGTCATGTTGATGAGTAATTATGCTTTAGTAAGAATATTGGTGTTAAGGTTTGTGATTCCCTATGCAAGCACGAAAGTCAATAGTTATGCAATGAAATTCCATCCTACTTGTGGTGCATTATTCGGTGTCAATTATGCTTAATGCTCGCTGATACGTCTCCAACGTATCTACTTTTCCAAACACTTTTGCCCTTGTTTTGGACTCTAACTTGCATGATTTGAATGGAACTAACCCGGACTGACGCTGTTTTCAGCAGAATTGCCATGGTGTTATTTTTGTGCAGAAATAAAAGTTCCCGGAATGACCTAAAAATCAATGGAGATTATTTTTGGAATATATAAAAAAACACTGGCGAAAGAATCCACGTCAGGGGGCCCACACCCTGTCCATGAGGGTGGGGGCGCGCCCCCCTGCCTCGTGGGCCCCCTGACGCTCCACCGACCTCAACTCCAACTCCATATATTCACTTTCAGGGAGAAAAAAATCAGAGAGAAGGATTCATCGCGTTTTATGATACGGAGCCGCCGCCAAGCCCTAAACTCTCTCGGGAGGGCTGATCTGGAGTCCGTTCGGGGCTCCGGAGAGGGGAATCCGTCGCCATCGTCATCATCAACCTTCCTCCATCACCAATTTCATGATGCTCACCGCGGTGCATGAGTAATTCCATCGTAGGCTTGCTGGACGGTGATGGGTTGGATGAGATTTATCATGTAATCGAGTTAGTTTTGTTAGGGGTTGATCCCTAGTATCCACTATGTTCTGAGATTGATGTTCCTTTGACTTTGCTATGCTTAATGCTTGTCACTAGGGCCCGAGTGCCATGATTTCAGATCTGAACCTATTATGTTTTCATGAATATATGTGAGTTCTTGATCCTATCTTGCAAGTCTATAGTCACCTATTATGTGTTATGATCCGTTAACCCCGAAGTGACAATAATCGGGATACTTACCGGTGATGATCGTAGTTTGAGGAGTTCATGTATTCACTATGTGTTAATGCTTTGGTTCGATACTCTATTAAAAGGAGGCCTTAATATCCCTTAGTTTCCAATAGGACCCCGCTGCCACGGGAGGGTAGGACAAAAGATGTCATGCAAGTTCTTTTCCATAAGCACGTATGACTATATTCGGAATACATGCCTACATTATATTGATGAACTGGAGCTAGTTCCGTGTCACCCTATGTTATAACTATTGCATGAGGAATTGCATCCGACATAATCATCCATCACTGATCCATTGCCTACGAGCTTTTCATATATTGTTCTTCGCTTATTTACTTTTTCATTGCTACTGTTACAATCACTATAAAACCAAAAATATCACTTTTGCTACCGTTACCACTACTATCATATTGCTTTGCTACTAAATACCTTATTGTGGATATTAAGTTTCCAGGTGTGGTTGAATTGACAACTCAGCTACTAATACTTGAGAATATTCTTTGGCTCCCCTTGTGTCGAATCAATAAATTTGGGTTGAATACTCTACCCTCGAAAACTGTTGCAATCCCATATACTTGTGGGTTATCAAGACTATTTTCTGGCACCGTTGCCGGGGAGCATAGCTCTATTCTTTGAGTCACTTGGGATTTATATCTATTGATCACTATGAAGAACTTGAAAGATCAAAGAACCAAGATCTTTCCCTCAACTACGAGGGGAGGTAAGGAACTGCCATCTAGCTCTGCACTTGATTCACCTTATGTTTTGAGTAAACTTGTGACACCTACACCTTCTATTCATTCTGATATGTCGCATGTTATTGATGATGCCACTTTTGATTTGCATGATACTTATGATGAAAATACTTCTATGCTTGATAATACTATGCCACTAGGTGAATTTCTTGATGAACAACTTGCTAGGGTTAGAGAGAATGAAATTATTAAAACTAATAATATTGATGAAAGTGATGATGAAGATTCTCCCCCTAGATATGAATTGCCTGTTGTGCCTGAGGGTTATGTTATGGATGAAGAAACTGCTAGAGACTTCTTAACTTGAAATAATAGATCTGATCTTAAGAAATTATTAGCTAAGCTTAAACAAAATTCTTTGAATGCTAGAATGAAATATGACCCTGCTTTTGCTACTTCACCTATCTTTATTACTGATAAGGATTATGATTTCTCTGTTGATCCTGAGTTAATTACTTTGGTTGAATCTGATCCTTTTTATGGCTATGAATCTGAAACTGTTGTGGCACATCTTACTAAATTAAATGATATAGCCACCCTGTTTACTCATGATGAGAAAACTCGCTATTACTTTATCCTTAAGTTGTTTCCGTTCTCATTAAAGGGTGAAGCTAAAACATGGTTTAATTCTCTTGATCCTGGTTGTGTGCGTAGTCCCCAGTATATGGCTTATTACTTCTCTACTAAATATTTCCCCGCTCATAAGAAACAAGCTGCCTTAAGGGAAATATATAATTTTGTGCAAATTGAAGAAGAGAGTCTCCCACAAGCTTGGGGGAGGCTTCTCCGATTACTTAATGCTTTGCCTAATCATCCTCTCAAGAAAAATGAAATACTTGATATCTTTTATAATGGACTAACCGATGCTTCTAGAGACCACCTGGATAGTTGTGTTGGTTGTGTTTTCAGGGAAAGAACTGTTGATCAAGCTGAATTGATATTGAATAATATGTTGAGTAATGAAAATGATTGGACACTTCCTGAACCAACTCCTATGCCAACTCCAAAGAAAAGGGGTATTCTATTTCTTAGTCATGAAGATATGCAAGAGGCAAAGAAATCTATGAAATAAAAAGGTATTAAAGCTGAAGATGTTAAGAATTTACCACCTATTGAAGAAATACATGGTCTTGATAACCCGACATAGGTAGTAAAGGTAAATTCTCTCTATAGACTTGATGAAGGTGATATTCCTCGTAATAAGTCTGCTAGCCAATGCTTAGATGAGTTTGATAATTTTATTGTTAAACAAGAAAACTTCAATGCTTATGTTGGTAGACAATTGGAACGCAATGTTGATATGCTTGAACACTTGAGTGATTATATGTCTAGAGTTAAAGGTGGACTTAAACTTATTAGTAAACATGCTTCTATGGTTACCACTCAAGTAGAACAAGTACTTAAGGCTCAGAATGATTTGCTTAATGAATTAAATAATAAGAAAAATGGTGGTGTTGTTAGAGTTATGACTAGAGGGGGTAAAATGACTTAGGAACCCTTGTATCTTGAGGGCCACCCCAAGAGAATTGAGAAAGATTCCCAGAGAACTAATGTTGATGCACCTGGTTCTTCTAAGAAGAAGAAGAAGAAGAAGAAAATTGATAGGACTTTGCATGCTTCTAGTGAACCTGTTGTAGACACACCTGAGAATCCCAATGATATTTCTATTTCTGATGCTGAAACACAATCTGGTAATGAACATGAACCTAGTGACAATGTTAATGATGATGCTCATGTCGATGCTCAACCTAGCAATGATAATGATGTAGAGATTGAACCTGCTGTTGATCTTGATAACCCACAATCAAAGAATCAATGTTATGATAAGAGAGACTTTGTTGCTATGAAGCACGGTAAAGAAAGAGAACCATGGGTTCAAAAACCCATGCCTTTTCCTCCTAAACCATCCAAGAAAAAGGATGATGAGGATTTTGAGCGCTTTGCTGAAATGATTAGACCTATATTTTTGTGTATGTGTTTGACTGATATGCTTAAAATGAACCCTTATGCTGAGTATATGAAGGATATTGTTACTAATAAAAGGAAGATACCGGAAGCTGTAATTCCACCATGCTTGCTAATTATACTTTTAAGGGTGGAATACCAAAGAAACTTGGAGATCCAGGAGTACCAACTATACCATGCTCCACTAAAAGAAACTATGTTAAAACTGCTTTATGTGATCTTGGAGCCGGTGTTAGTGTTATGCCTCTCTCTTTATATCATAGACTTGAATTGAATAAGTTGACACCTACTAAAATATCTTTGCAAATGGCTGATAAATCAACTGCTATACCTGTCGGTATTTGTGAGGATGTGCCTGTTGTGGTTGCAAATGTTACTATTTTAACGGACTTTGTTATTCTTGATATTCCCGAGGACGATAGTATGTATATTATTCTTGGTAGACCCTTTATGAATACTGCAGGGGCTGTTATTGATTGCAACAAAGGCAATGTCACTTTTCATGTTAATGGTAATGAGCATACGGTACACTTTCCGAGGAAACAACCTCAAATCCACAGTATCAATTCTATTGGAAAAATTTCAACAATTACTATTAGAGGTTTTGAATTTCCTCTCCCTACTGTCAAGAAGAAATATGATATTCTTATCATTGGGGACGTGCATATCCCCATTGAGGTAACCTAGTGCTATTCGAAATTTCCCCGGTTTCATGCAATTCGGAATGAGTTTGTTAACAAGACTTGATGAGCCTTGTTAGTGGATTCCTTTTGATGAGCATGAGATGGATGAAGTTAGAAAGCACAACTTTCTATACCCTCTTTTTACTTTATGTTATTTATATTAAATAAAGTAAAAATAATATTTTCTGTCTGTTTTCTGAATTATCCATGCAATGAAAAATACCCTGAAAATAAAAGTTCTCCAAATGCCCTAAAAATGAAATATGATTTTTTTTCCAGAATATTTAAGAATTATTGGCACTGAGAACACACTAGGGAGCCTCACCATGTGCCCATGAGGGTGGAGGGCGCGCCCCCTGCCTTGTTGACCCCACGTGGGTCCCCTACATTTATCCTTGCACCCACACACTTTGTCTTCCTCTAGAAAAAATCATCCACCAGCTCAAACTCGTGTTCTAGCTCGTCTTGCTGCCATTTTCGATCTCCTTGCTCAAAGCTCCATTCACAAAACTGCTTTGGGGGATTGTTCTTCGGTATGTGACTCCTCCAATGGTCCAATTAGTTTTTGTTCTAGTGCTTTATTTATTGCAAATTTTTGCTGCTTAGGTGACCCTGTTCTTGAGCTTGCATGTCAAATTTATGTGGTCAAAAGTAGTTTTAATGCATGATATAGCCTCTAGGCACTTGTAGGAGTAGTTTCTATCAATTTTGTTGAGTTTGGTTCACTTTTATTTTAAGTTACAAAAAAATTCAGAAATTTTTAGGAAAAGATGAAGAGATTTTTGAGGGGCTCATCGAGCCAAAGCTCCAAGGATAAGCCAAGTGAAGAGAATAAGAAGCCCAAGTATAATCTCCCTCGTACTGCGGAGGTTTGGCCAGGTGAATGGCCTTGTGATGAGTTCTTGAGAGAAGTCGGGATTTATGAAGATTTTTATTATTTGGCTGAGAATGCAGGCCTCACCGACTTCCACCACGACCAGCGCGAACAGTATCTCTTACTCACCAATATTTTTGTGCAAAATTTTCATTTCCATGCTAGGAGATCACCACCTTCGGTGGAGTTTTATTTATATGACGAGCATAAGGAGATGTCACTTTATGATTTTTGCCGTGTTTGTAGGATACCCTTTGAGGGCAGCATAGAGGAACCACATTGTAATGATGTGGAGGGATTTATTGGTACAATTGCTGTAGGGAAAACAAGGAAAGTTTCTGATGCAAGAATCACTAGCATACATTTTCCTGTTCTACGTTACTTTGCAATATTTGCTAGTAGATGCTTAATTGGTCGCGGGAACTGTGGAAATCTTAGTGCACCTGATATTGTTATTTTGCGCCATGCTTTGTTTCGTGATACCACTTTCAGTTTAGGCGCTATTGTTGCTAAACGGTTAAATCTGAACCGTACAAAGGGCCCCGTCTTAGGAGGCATCTTCCTCTCGCGCCTTGCTGCACACTTTAACATACCTATTAGGCATTATGAGAAAGAGGAAAAGTTGTTGCCGCATATTTTTCTAGATTATAAGAGCATGGTAGCACCTGATTTTATTGTTAAGAATAAGAAGAAGATGCTTAACTATAGACTGGTGTTTGATAAGAAACACGTTGAGACTATTACCTTTCCTGCTCCCTCTCTGTTTGACATATTTTCAGGCACATACCTTATTTTGTTGGAGGCCTTTCAGGCATACCAAAGCCTGACATCAGCTCCAGAGCCGGAGCCATTATCTGATCCTCACTGTCAGTCTGTTTATCAGTGGGATCCGGAGGAGATCGCCAACCAGTGGCACCCCAAAGACCCTCCTCAGTACACCGAAGAGGGCAGTTTTGATCCATGGGCATAGACCAACTTAGGCCAAAAGCCTAAGCTTGGGGGAGTACGTATTTCTCACCGACATTACATTCATGTTTACACACTCATTTCAGTTGTCGGTGCTCATACTTTTTCATTGTATCATCCATGATAGTTTATTTTATTTTCAAGCTTTCTTCTTGTGTGTTTGAAAAACCTTAATAAAAACCAAAAAAAATAGTCGTAGATTTTAGCTAGTTTACTTTCCATGCATGTAGTAGTAGTAATTAAAAACAAAACCCAAAAAAGATTTCTCGTTCTTCTTTTGCTTGTTGGGAGATTTCCCATGTAAATAGTTTTATTTCTTTTCTTGTTCTTTGGGGGTCGAGAGGAGAAGACCTTAATGAAAATGTTGAGCGGCTCTTATATGCATTATTGTTGATCTAACAAAGAGCCCATATTACCTTGTCTTCTCCCTTGAATTGAATGCTTGCAGATTCCATCTTAGTCCAATGCACGTGCACTATTATTATTATCCACACTATTTGGTTGTGCAAGTGAAAGGCAATAATGACGATATATGATGAATTGATTGAGATGAGAAAAGTTGGTATGAACTCGACCTCTCTTGTTTTTGTAAATATGATTAGTTGATCGTTCCTGATTCAGCCTATTATAAATGAAACATGTTTGCAATGAAAATTAGAGATTATAGTTGCTTATGCCATGCTTAATTTGCTAGGAGTTTATAATGGTTTACCTTGCGTGCCAACATGCTATTAAAATGGTTGTGATGTGGTATGATAGGGTGGTATCCTCCTTTCAACGATTCGAGTGCCTTGACTTGGCACATGTTCACGCATGTAGTTGAAACAAAATCAACATAGCCTCCACGATATTTATGTTCATGGTGAATTATATCCTACTCATGCTTCCATTCAGTGTTGATTAATTTAGTGCATGTTCATGACTGTTGTCGCTCTCTAGCTGGTCGCTTCCCAGTCTCTTTCTAGCCTTCACTTGTACTAAGTGGGAATACTGCTTGTGCATCCAACTCCATAAACCCCAAAAGTTATTCTATATGAGTCCACCATACCTTCCTATATACGGTATCTACCTGCCGTTTCAAGTAAATTATCCTTAGAGGAATAAGGATATGTTTCTCGGTTATGGAGGTGATAAAGAGTTCGACGTAAAGAGTTACGTCGATGCAAGCTTAACGCCTATCTGGATAGCTCTGAGTAGAGATACTGGATACTATAATGGAGCAACAATTTAGAATAGCTCCAAGTAGAACAGTTATTTGAAATGGCTCCAAATGTAGTGTAGTAGATCTACAAGATGACATAGAAATTTGCGAAGTACATACGGATCTGAATGTTGCAGACCCGTTGACTGAAACCTCTCTCACAAGCATAACATGATCAAACCCAGAACTCTTTGGGTGTTAGTCACATGGGGATGTGACCTTGAGTGTTAATCACATATCGATGTGAACTGGATTATTGACTCTAGTGCAAGTGGGAGACTGTTGGAAATATGCCCTAGAGGCAATAATAAATTGGTTATTATTATATTTCCTTGTTCATGATAATCGTTTGTTATCCATGCTAGAATTGTATTGATAGGAAACTCAGATACATGTGTGGATACATAGACGACACCATGTCCCTAGTAAGCCTCTAGTTGACTAGCTCGTTGATCAATAGATGGTTACGGTTTCCTGACCATGGACATTGGATGTCGTTGATAACGGGATCACATCATTAGGAGAATGATGTGATGGACAAGACCCAATCCTAAGCCTAGCACAAGATCATGTAGTTCGCATGCTAAAGCTTTTCTAATATCAAGTATCATTTCCTTAGACTATGAGATTGTGCAACTCCCGGATACCGTAGGAGTGCTTTGGGTGTGCCAAACGTCACAACGTAACTGGGTGGCTATAAAGGTACATTACAGGTATCTCCGAAAGTGTCTGTTGGGTTGGCACGAATTGAGACTGGGATTTGTCACTCCGTGTAAACGGAGAGGTATCTCTGGGCCCACTCGGTAGGACATCATCATAATGTGCACAATGTGATCAAGGAGTTGATCACGGGATGATGTGTTACGGAATGAGTAAAAGAGACTTGCCGGTAACGAGATTGAACCAAGTATCGGGATACCGACGATCGAATCTCGGGCAAGTATTGTACCGCTAGACAAAGGGAATTGTATACGGGATTGATTAAGTCCTTGACATCGTGGTTCATCCGATGAGATCATCGTGGAGCATGTGGGAGCCAACATGGGTATCCAGATCCCGCTGTTGGTTATTGATCGGAGAGTTGTCTCGGTCATGTCTGCATGTTTCCCGAACCCGTAGGGTCTACACACTTAAGGTTCGATGACGCTAGGGTTATAGGGAAAGTATGTACGCGGTTACCGAATGTTGTTCGGAGTCCCGGATGAGATCCCGGACATCACGAGGAGTTCCGAAATGGTCCGGAGGTAAAGATTGATATATAGGAAGTATGGTTTTGGCCACCGGAAGTGTTTTGGGCATCACCGGTAGTGTACCGGGACCACCGGAGGGGTCCGGGGGTCCACCGGGAGGGGCCACCAGCCCCGGAGGCTTGCGTGGACCATAAGTGGGAAGGGACCAGCCCCTATGTGGGCTGGGGCGCCTCCCACCAAGTCCCAAGGCGTCCTCAAGAGGAGAGGGGGCAAACCCTAGGCGCAGATGGGCCCTAAGGCCCACCCTAGGTGCGCCCCCCTCTCTCTCCCCCTTGGCTGCCTCCCAGATGGGATCTGGGGGCTGCCGCCACCCCTAGGGAGGGAACCCTAGGTGGGGGCGCAGCCCCTCCCCTCCTCCTATATATACTTGAGGTTTGGGGCTGCCCAACACATGTGATTTGCTCTCCCTGTTGGCGCAGCCCTACCCCTCTCCCTTCTCGTCTCTCGTAGTGCTTGGCGAAGCCCTGCTGGAGTCCCGCGCTCCTCCACCACCACCACGCCATCGTGCTGCTGCTGGATGGAGTCTTCCCCAACCTCTCCTTCTCCCCTTGCTGGATCAAGGCGTAGGAGACGTCACCGGGCTGTACGTGTGTTGAACACGGAGGTGCCGTCCGTTCGGCACTAGGATCATCGGTGATTTGGATCACGACGAGTACGACTCCATCAACCCCGTTCACTTGAACGCTTCCGCTTAGCGATCTACAAGGGTATGTAGATGCACTCTCCTTCCCCTCGTTGCTAGATTACTCCATAGATTGATCTTGGTGATGCGTAGAAAATTTTGAATTTCTGCTATGTTCCCCAGCATTTAGTTCATAATCTTTGCTGAAAACTTAATGCTAGCTTTACATATTTACTACAACAAGAGCAAATAGAGTTTGTAAAAGTTTTTCTTTATCACTTTCAGTTTATCAACTGAATTGCTTGAGGACAAGCAAAGGTTTAAGCTCGGGGGAGTTGATACGTCTCCAACGTATCTACTTTTCCAAACACTGTTGCCCTTATTTTGGACTCTAACTTGCATGATTTGAATGGAACTAACCCGGACTGACGTTGTTCTCAGCAGAATTGCCATGGTGTTATTTTTGTGCAGAAATAAAAGTTCTCGGAATGACTTGAAAATCAATGGAGATTATTTTTGGAATATATAAAAAAATACTGGCGAAAGAATCCATGTCAGGGGGCCCACACCCTGTGCACGAGGGTGGGAGCGTGCCTACCCCCTGGGCGCGCCCCCTGCCTCGTGGGCCCCCTGACGCTCCACTGACCTCAACTCCAACTCCATATATTAACTTTCGGGGAGAAAAAATTCGGAGAGAAGGATTCATCGCGTTTTACGATATGGAGCCGCCGCCAAGCCCTAAACTCTCTCGGGAGGGCTGGTCTGGAGTCCGTTCGGGGCTCCGGAGAGGGGAATTCGTCGCCATCGTCATCATCAACCTTCCTCCATCACCAATTTCATGATGCTCACCGCCGTGCGTGACTAATTTCATCGTAGGCTTGCTGGACGGTGATGGGTTGGATGAGATTTATCATGTAATCGAGTTAGTTTTGTTAGGGTTTGATCCCTAGTATCCACTATGTTCTGAGATTGATGTTGCTTTGATTTTGCTATGCTTAATGCTTGTCACTAGGGCCCGAGTGCCATGATTTCAGATCTGAACCTATTATGTTTTCATGAATATATGTGAGTTCTTGATCCTATCTTGCAAGTCTATAGTCACCTATTATGTGTTATGATCCGTTAACCCCGAAGTGACAATAATCGGGATACTTACCGGTGATGATCGTAGTTTGAGGAGTTCATGTATTCACTATGTGTTAATGCTTTGGTTCGATACTCTATTAAAAGGAGGCATTAATATCCCTTAGTTTCCAATAGGACCCCGCTGCCACGGGAGGGTAGGACAAAAGATGTCATGCAAGTTCTTTTCCATAAGCACGTATGACTATATTCGGAATACATGCCTACATTATATTGATGAACTGGAGCTAGTTCTGTGTCACCCTATGTTATAACTATTGCATGAGGAATCGCATCCGACATAATCATCCGTCACTGATCCATTGCCTACGAGCTTTTCATATATTGTTCTTCGCTTATTTACTTTTCCGTTGCTACTGTTACAATCACTATAAAACCAAAAATATTGCTTTTGCTACCGTTACCACTACTATCATATTACTTTGCTACTAAATACCTTGCTGCAGATATTAAGTTTCCAGGTGTGGTTGAATTGACAACTCAGCTGCTAATTCTTGAGAATATTCTTTGGCTCCCCTTATGTCGAATCAATAAATTTGGGTTGAATACTCTACCCTCGAAAATTGTTGTGATCCCCTATACTTATGGGTTATCACTCGCTTATGAGATTATTCGTTTCTTGGTTCGTCGCTTCTCAATCTTTTGCTAGCCTTCATTTTGCACTAAGTATGATCACTACTTGTGCATCCAAAACCCTTTAAACCAATTTTGCCACATGAGTCCACTATATCTACCTACATGTGGTATTCTTTTGCCGTTCTAAGCAAATTTGTATGTGCCATCTCTAATATTCAAAATAAATTTCTCTTTTCTGTGCTCGTACCGCTCGTGAGGCGGTGAGGAGTGGCTAGTATTTTTCATGCTAGATGTGTTATTCTCATGATGAGTGTTTATTCACTTGTCATTGCACGTGAGTAAGGCAAAGGTATTAGGGATGCCCAGTCCCGAAATGAAAAATGAATTTACTTTATGTTGTCAAATAATAAATTCCTTAGAAAGTGTTGGTATGGAAGGCACCTGTGGATACGGTTAGCCATGGAAAGTGAAAGTATGGTGGAAAAAGGAATAAACTTTAATTTCTGTTTGGGAACCGCCTATGATATATCTAGCAGGGAAAGTGTTGGGAACTCTAAGTTGTTTTCGTTGGTGGGAAAATTATGCTTCTCAAAATGTTTTTATCTCTGAATTTTTGCTTTGAGCTCTGGCACCTCTACAAATCCCTACTTCCCTCTGCGAAGGGCCTTTCTTTTACTTTATGCAATTTTTCTTTTGAATTTGAGTCTCCACCTTCTGTTATAAAGCACCAACTAGGAGGCACTATGATCGTACTTGAGCATTGGGTATAGTTAATATGCAAGTGTGTTTCATGAGTGGATCAATGATTGAGCATGATGGGCTAGGGATAGCTTATTTTAACGTTCATATTTTGAAAAACATAGTTGCTTGTTGGTTCGCTTGAGTATTTAAGTTATCATGTCAAAACTGGACTATTGCTTTGAATGATATAAAAGTCCAAATGTCCATGCTATAAAGAAAAGAATATGAGATGACATGTTAGGCAACATTCCACATTAAAAAAATTGTTTTTATCATTTACCTACTCGAGGACGAGCATGAATTAAACTTGGGGATGCTGATACGTCTCCAACGTATCTATAATTTTTGATTGTTCCATGCTGTTATATTATCATTATTGGATGTTTTATAATCATTTTATAGTCATTTTATATTGTTTTTTGGTACTAACCTATTGACATAGTGCCAAATGCCAGTTGCTATTTTTTGCATGCTTTTTACATCGCGGGTAATCAATATCAAATGGACTCCAAATGCAGTGAAACTTTTTGTGGATTTTTTTGGACCAGAAGACATCCAATGGGTCGGAGAAGCGCCTGGGGGTGCTTCGAGGGGAGCACAACCCACCAGGGCGCGCCTGGGGGCCCAGGTGGAGCTCTGAGGGGAGCACAACCCACCAGGGCGCGCCTGGGGGCCCAGGTGCGCCCTGGTAGGTTGTGCCCACCTCGGGTGACTCCCGAATAGCCTCTTTGCTCTGTAAATACCCTAATATTCCAGAAACCCTAGGGGAGGTCGATGAAAATCAATTTCAGCCGCCGCAGAGTCCAGAACCACCAGATCCAATCTAGACACCATCATGGAGGGGTTCACCACTTCCATTGGTGCCTCTCCGATGATGCATGAATAGTTCTGTGTAGACCTTCGGGTCTGTAGTTAGTAGCTAGATGGTTTCATCTCTCTTGTTTGATTCTCGATACAATGGTCTCTTGAAGATCCATATGATGTAATTCTTTTGTGGTGTGTTTGTTGGGATCCGATGAACTTTGAGTTTATGATCAGTTATATCTCTTTTTATCCATAAAAGTTATTTGAGTTTTTTGATCTCTTATGCAGGTCACAATTTTATAGGGTCTGCTAGAGATGCTCTTACAGCTGGGAATTGATCTGTCTCGCAGGGCAGTTACAGTAGTGAAACAATCTGTCACACAAGACAGTGATTTTAAACCCAAATGAAGTGACACACGTGTGGCACGAAGTAATATGGTCCAAATGTCTTCATTATCATCCATTTTGCCACATCAAATAGATGACGAAGGCGTGCCTTCAGCTCAATTCAATGCTTGTAGTTGTCGCTAGGTGGTCCACGTACCTGGTTGTAATTTTTATTACCTCTTGTATTATTTAAACTATCATTGATTGCAAATTTGTGTTGATAGCTTACCAAGATGACCACTTGGTGTTCTTTAAATAAGCCCTTATTGTTAGTGAGGATCAAGCAAATAAATAAATAAGCCCTTATTGTTAGTGAGGATCAAGCTAAAACCAAGCAATGTTATCTCAATCTCAGAATTCCGAGCTCGCATGGTCGGATCCACTCACTTCCTTCCGTGGGCTTGCTGTGTGCCAATGAAGCTTCTCCCCATCGTTCTCACAAACCAGCATATGCTGCCAACACCAGCTGATATTTTTTGGTTGTTGGGAGCACAGATTAAGTAATCCTCCCTACACCAACCATCTTCTACTTTATTCCGTCTGCGTGAGCTGTGAGCCACCACCATACGACCCTGTTCGCGACACTGGGACGCCACATGAATTGCACGACAACTCTGCAGCGATCGGACATGTATATGCATCTCGCATATATTACCATACATGAGGACATGAGTTCTATTCATGCACTAGCTGACTGATTAGCATCTTTAACGGAACTAAAAAAAAGTTGAAAACATCAGTACAGCATACATCTACCATGTCTCGAATTTCGAATCCAAATTCGGTCTATGGCTCGAAATGCAACATGAACAGAAAAATCTGACAGCAAATGGATCATTGTAAATTTAAATTGGTAATATTCACTATCTGGTTTATCCTTTTTTGTCTCACAATCTATGACCAAAACTGGATTGAAAAAAATTGGCATCATTGGTGTGCATTATGCATATATTTTGATTTTTTTTCCTTGATATTTGCAAGACAGAGCTTGTTGACGAGCTAGTGCATTAGTACATTAGAAGGGATGGCTCGCACTTGCGTGTTATACAACATGTGGAGAGTCCCCTGCCTCAATTTTTGGGTGAGAAATAATGAGGTGGGCACTTTTGAACAAATTGGGAGGTCCTCAGAGGTTCCATTGAATTGTGTTTTCCTTTTAGTTAATTATGAAGTTGTCCACGGCAATTCCCCCCACCCCCCTAAAAAAAGTGGCCCACACACACAAACCAAATCGAGGGACTAAGGTTACTCTCTAGTTACCTATAACCTTTTGAGGGTATTCCTCATATACCAGCACGAGACGCTTTAAAAGGCAAAGTTGCGCTATTCATCGAGGCCCCTCTAAGGTTGACCTTCATATGTGACAACAGAAGCATGAACATATACGTTATACCCTAGGAGCCTTTTGACTTTGTCTAGGCCAAATTAAATACATGCGGGTCTTTCTGTGAAGAAATAACAAGAACAGACATGGTCCTCCGTGATCACATATATAACATCATTTTCTACTCATGCCGCCACATGTTCTCTTGTAGCGACCCGCTGGAGGCTAAGCTATCGACTATTGCAGAGGGATAAACACTCTCCCGATTCCATATCGAAACCGATGATTGCTTGGAGGTTGGGAATATGACAATGAGTGTTGAGGACGTTCGCTTGCCTTATGCGTTCTTGGTATATGAAATCAAGGTACATACAAAGGTTAGTTGTGCTTGTAGTGCTCATATTCGACAATCAAAACTAAGTAAGCCATTTTATGTCAAACTTTGGAAGAATACATATACGGACTGCGGTTTGCAGACCGGATAACGTCAGAGACTTATGCCGCCATGGTTGTAATCTTCATGTGTTGAGTAATAGTACAAATGTCGTTTCTCGTAAAAAATTTAAGACAAATGGGGATGTATTTGGGGCTTTTCATGGAAATGCCCTAGGTGCAAGTGTGTAAACCGTCGGTGGAACTTGCTGAATTTCCACTTGTTTGTTATTATAGTATAAGAAACACGGAGTTTCAGCTTAAAAAAAAAAGGAAGACGGAATTTACCGGGAAAATCATTAACGGTAACGTGTTACCTACCGAACCAGCTGTCTTGCAGCTCGTCCCGTCTTCCTCCCTCGTCTTGACAGCCGACCCTCCCGCCACCGACACCACTCCTCTCTTCCCCCGGTCGCACGCGCGGTTGCCACTTCGCTTTCATCCCCACTCCCATTTTTATCTCCTCACCAGATCCCCGCCACCAGCTACCGCATTCCCCAAAGATCCAGATCACACCAGACGGGGGCAGCCCAGATCGATCTCCCGAGCTCCCGAGAAGAAGCGAGATCCAGATCGAGCTGAGCTGAGCTGAGCTGCTCGGACCGCCGGAGCTGAGCTGAGCTGAGCTGCTCTGACCGCCGGAGGGGGGAGAGCAAGAAGAGCAAGAAGATGAAGCGGAAGACGCGGAACAAGATCGTGGTGACGGTGCTGCTGCTGGGGGCGGCGGCGGTGCTGATCGGCGGCACGCTGGCGCTGATCCTGACGGCGGGGACGTGGAAGGTGAAGCTCAAGGAGTCGCAGGAGAAGGTGTGCAACAAGGGGTGGGAGTGCTCCGGCACCAAGTACTGCTGCAACCAGACCATCACCGACTTCTTCAAGGTGTACCAGTTCGAGAACCTCTTCGCAAAGCGCAACTTCCCCGTCGCCAAGGCCGTCGGCTTCTGGGACTACCAGGCCTTCATCACCGCCGCCTCGCTCTTCGAGAACCAGGGCTTCTGCACCACCGGCGGCATCGACATGCAGATGATGGAGCTCTGCGCCTTCCTCGGCCACGTCGGCGCAAAGACCTCATGTATGTAGTGCTTGTTCTTCTTCTTCTTCCTCATCTTCTTCTTCCTCCTCCTCTCCGGTGGCGGTGGCTCGATTCCGACGGATTGCTGCTTTTGCTCTGCTTCCTGTTGCTTCCCCTGCTTCGATTAGATCCAGGAGGCCGACTGATTGGGTCTTCTTGCAGGTGGATACGGCGTGGCCACCGGCGGTCCGACGGCGTGGGGGCTGTGCTACAACCACGAGATGAGCCCCGACCAGGGCTACTGCGACGACTCCTACACGCAGTGGCCCTGCGTCAAGGGCGCCGAGTACTACGGCCGCGGCGCCATCCCGGTCTACTGGTAAGCTCAAACCATTCAGTTCATCAATCGCAGCCATTCATGGCAGTTCTTGCGAACCATACCTTAATTGATCCATCCGAGTGGACAGGAACTTCAACTACGGCGCGGCGGGGGACGGGCTGAAGGTGGACCTGCTGCACCACCCGGAGCTGCTGGAGCAGAACGCGACGCTGGCGTTCGCGGCGGCCATGTGGCGGTGGATGACGCCCATCAAGAAGAAGCAGCCGTCGGCGCACGAGGCCTTCACGGGGGTGTGGAAGCCCACCAAGAACGACACGCTCAGCAAGCGCCTCCCGGGCTTCGGCGCCACCATGAACCTCCTCTACGGCGAGTCCATCTGCGGCCGGGGCTTCATCGACGAGATGAACGTCATCATCTCCCACTACCAGTACTACCTCGACCTCATGGGCTTCGGCCGGGAGCGCTCCGGCCTCAACCTCGACTGCGCCGAGCAGGCCCCCTTCAACCCCGCCCCCAAGAAGGACGACGAGCAGCAGCCCACCGGCGGCCAGAAGCCGTCGGGCTAGCACGCACCATGTTTGTATGCATGTTCAGATATTCTTGCCACGCCATTGCCTGCTCCCCGAGCTATGCTGAGCTGCTGATACATACTTCAGTGTGTGAGCTTTGGTGCCATTTTGGGTAGGGCTCTGTATGTGAATTGGGGAAACTGTGGCCTGGGTGTGTACCACGGTGTCCATTTTCAGTTGTTTTGTTTCATTTTTTTGTGTCACACATATGTCTAAAGAGGAGAATTCGAACTGAACATAGGCGACATATCCTACCATGACTCTGCTCAACTTTCTGTATATGTTCCACCTGAGTAAGGTATTGCTTGATTTATCCATGTATAAATGCCAGTCTGACCTGACCAAGGTGTTGCTTGATTGAGCCATTTGTGAGGGGCCATCTTTTAGCAAACGTGATCCAAGGAAGGAAAGGGCCAATCTATTAACAGCCGTTGTTTTGAACCTAGGAAAACGCTGTGTTTTGCGGCAGAATCATTGTGTTTTACATGCCTGAAAAAGCTAGAGAAGCTTGACGAAATTTTGCTATAAATGATACTGGTGTTGTTCATGTATAGATATCGAAGTTCTAGGGTTTAGAATCATACTCCCTTCATTTCTAAATACAAGACCTTTTAGAGATTTTACTATGGACTACAAACGGATGTATATAGACGTATTTTAGAGTATAGATTCACTCATTTTGCTCCGAATGCAGTCTGTATTGGAATCTATAAGAAGGCTCAGATTTAGGAATGGGGGAGTACTAGTGTTGTTCATGCATAGATGTGGAAATTTCGTTTCCTTGTGGAAAGGCATGGATCATGCAGGCAAATCCTATATGGCATGCTAGATGAGCATGACGAGCTCGGAGAATAACGCACCGCCACTGCTACAACTGTCATGTCTCGATAGATAATAGATGAGTCGACTCCGACATACAGCACAACACAATAGTCCCCTACCGACATTTCTGTATCTTACAAAGGAGAAAATAAAACGCATCTAATCTTGCATGACAAGGTCTCCTACATAAGCATAGCGGAACATACATGCTCCGAAAGGGTTCGACAGGGCTTCTCCGATACTACAACATTCAGTCAACTTGCTGTCCCAAATCGTCGAATTTTGGGTCGACCTCGAAGGTTCGTGCCTTGGTACACATATAAGGCCAATACGGACTCGCATTACAGAAAAAACCGGCTCCCGCATACAATGGAGAAGGAATATAGAGAGTCGAGGAAATCATCGATGCGGAGCACTGGGTACGTCAGACTGCAGCTTTTCAGGCAGTGGTGGTAGCATCTCCATTCTGAGCATCCTCTACCTTGGTTTCCGGCCCATCAGACACGTGATTGTTAGCATTTGCCTCTCCTGGTTCTGCTTTCCTCTTCCGGACCAGCTCCACATCTGCTGATCCAACTGGCTTTTCGTCGGCATGAGATGCTGGTTCTCTTGCCTTAGCCTCACTTGCAAGAGGAGCAGCCCAGGATATGGGGTTAACTGGGAGAAAAACACAAACATGAGATGGTCTGCACTTAACCAAATTGGTTTTGAAAAGCACCTGATAAAATGCACCAAGCAACCGTTACCAATTTCACGAATCAATGAAGGAATACATGTGCCAAGCAGTATGGTTCAACTAGTGTCTTGACCATGTGTACTAGCCAATACTTCTCAAGCAGATTAAAGGAAAATAGTTTTGAGTTCTCACGTTATAGTTGGAATACTTGGATGGATAATCATAATTCATGACTACCATTTACGACAAAGATATAATCTAGCAAAGCAGTAAGAAAAACTTTATATAGTACTCCCTCCGTTTCCAAATATAAGTCTTTTTAGAGATTCCAATACAAAGAACATACGGATATATATAGACATATTTTAGAGTGTAGATTCACTCATTTTGCTCCGCATGTAGTCTCTTATTGAAATATCTAAAAAGACTTATATTTAGGAACGGAGGGAGTATATTATGCTTTAACAAATCATGATGAGTTCATTTACACAGCGTACACACCTTCCACTGGTTGAACAGGCTTAGTTGTTGCTTCATCACTTGGACTTGCGTTCTTAGGGCGCTTTTTGACATAGTTCTGCCGCAGAGGTCTAGGAATCTGGAAGGAAAACTGAGCTAATGTTACACCCTGTGCACCATACTCTGGATTTTCTTGGAGGTACCTGCAAAGTATGGCATAGAAAGTTTAGACCATAGACAGATGAGTCGCACGTAGCAATTTTAGAGACAACAAAAGAGGCAGTATTGACCATGCACACATGTTGTCAGCTACAGACCCTTATCCACCGTTGGATCAGATAGGAGGTTTTTCATCCAATTCCCTTCTGTAGCACTACCCTAAAGCTGCAAGAGCCTCATAGGCAAGCAGCCAAGCACACACACGCTCATCGGCCCATGCACCTGAGTTGAATTTGTAAGCTTTTGCACGATGTTGCATACTTGCATGACACAAAACTAATTTGACACCATGCAATCATTGGCGACTTTCAGTCTGTCCCCGTGCACAAATTTGAACCTTTGAGTTTCTAGGGATCCATTAGTCCAATATTATACGCTATAAGAGGGATCCCATTAGTATCAGCACAAATAAGAGGGAACCCATTATCGTACGCCGTATAAAAGAGAGGCGCCTTAAAGTGCATCATAGGGGGTATGGTAGCGGTCTTAATTATTTGCCTAAAGTTTCCGGTTAAGTGTTCATAGGGACCCACGCATAAGACAGACTACAAAGCAGAATGATGTGCATAGCTTCCCACATATGTGCAAAATCTGTTTCTAGTTCACTATGGAATACCATTTTATGAAAAATGGTTCAGGAGTTTGCAATCCCAGTTCTCGTGTACCACTCATATGCATATATAGATATTATACTTCTTTATCAATTTAGATGTACTCCGTTAGTAGTAACTAGGTACTTATTAATTGCAATGTCCAGTTATAAAATATGGAGAAGAAAGCAGCATAAGATTTGCAATACAAGTGCTACTTCATGTTTTGACTTCAGACACAAATTTAAGGAAATAAATTACAGCTCAACAGATGAAGATTGATGTTGAAAGGGACATTTTGAGTAAATTTGCATCACGTACCGATCAACTTCAACCAGTGATCTCAGCTTCCTCGAAGTAGGAGAAGTGTAGTACCTGAAACCAAGATAAAGGGCATTACGGTAATTACAGCAGCTGTAGCAAGGGTACATGTTACATTACAATAATGAAATGAGGTTTTTTAGGACAGATATTGTCTATTACTCCCTCTGACGTTTTAAGTCTTTAGTGACCTAAAATGTCTTACATTTGTTTACAGAGGGAGTATATCATTACAAGAATGTTAAAAATGCAAGCCCAGAAATTTCCACATTAATCAAGAGGACAAGAGAAGATCTACCCTACCTATTTTGGTGGGTCCAAAATTATGACCATGTAGATTTATTAGTTTATTTGTGCAACCCTTATCATTTGCTAAATTCAGCAGAAGGTAGATGATTTAATTTACCACCAAAATATACCATTTGAATGAAAATGGAATGCTGTTCTGGAACAACATGAAATGTCCGTTAACTAAAGCCTCTCATCTTTGCAGCCTATATTACTTGTGTGATGAGAACTAAGTGGATCTTTCCACCTATTCTACGTTTTCAACCGCCTTCTGTCGCCTTAATTTCCATATGCGCCATACATGAATCCAATCAGCAGTTGTTTTTAGTGATGCTGCCGGATCAACTAAAGTTATTGGTCTCCTCTCCAATAATCGATAGCAATGTCAACGCGAAAAAATCTCCTCGAGAAAGATGTTTACACCGCAAAATGTCATCATGGAGTGTCAAACTGATAGGCTGTCAGCATAAACTAATCCTTTTATGAACTTGCTTCAGAATAGAATCAGGAGTTCAGGACAGCACTGAAACCTAGACTGACCATGCCAATGCACTATTAGCCAAGTGGCCAACTTACAAGGGGCTGGCAAAACTTCAAGGGATGGCAAAAACTGAAAAAATGTGCGGTATGATTCACTGATGCAGAAAATCAGTACTCCGCGGCTCAACACATAGAAGACTAATTATTCCCAGCCTCAAGAAGGCGACTACAGAAACATGTCGATAATAAATGGGCTCTCATGCTTACGGCCATATTTCCTTGGTTCATCCGAAGTAACAAGAAGCAGCAGAATTGGCTCTTTCATACAAGTTATGCACCGCCAAAGATGCTAAGGGTAACTAAGCAACTAGTGTGATATAAACTAGCACAAACTAAGCATCCATACAACAATCTAACATTTTGATGCGGAAAGGTCCCCTTCACTTCCCTGGAGTTCAGGGGGGGTCAACTCGGAGATCACCGTTAGGAAAAAGTAACATGATATGCTTGGTAGTTTCTATATTCCCGACTTGAACTCTTCGTAACTGAGACATAAATGGTTTATGTGTGCAACTTAGAAAAGGTGTGGTGTAGAATGTGCGGGTTAATTGGCTGATTTTCTGTTATTTCCATGCGCATTAAAAACTGATTTTAACATATAGAGATAAAGTGGCAGGCAATTAAAAAAAATCAATGTACTTGCAGAAATAGCCTGACAAGTAAATAAAGGCAGTGACAGAAAAGCATCACTCACACATCAGCAAATTTGGTGCCTCCTTCACCTCTTATTCTAATCTGCCTTTCCCATCCAGCAGGAGGCTGTGCAATATTGGGTTTGTCGATAGCCCAGAGTCTGCTTCCATCCTGAGAAATATCTTCTTGATCATCGCATGTTACATCAGGTTTCCATTCACGGGCTCGTTCGCAGTCAAAAGGTTCCTGTATAATATGCTCGCGTATTTCTTCATACTTCTCTTTCGTTGGAATAAGTCTCCATTTGAAGCACCTAGCACATTGGATAGTGAATGCCCCAATACATGGCGATCCACGGTATGACACGTTGGAAGCAGCTGATTGCTGCAATGGGGAACTGTCTTCTCCAAATTCATCTTGCACTTTATCTACTGTTTCAAACTTCAAACCAGGCGTTTTATCTGATGCAGTTTCAGACGGAAGCTCGTCATTCTCAAATTGGTGGCCGTCTGTACCAGACAAACTAGTACGGCTCTTCTTCAATGGTTGGGGAGATTTAGAACTGTCCATAGGTTCTGCAAGAGATTGCCTGCACAACTTCCAAATTATTAGGGCCTAAGTACCTGCAGTTGGTATCCATAATCATAAGAACTCCGTGATGTAACAAATATGATGTGGATGCAAATTTAATAGAAAGCAGATGCCCAGCCCACTGATAGATATCAACAAGAAGATAACTCGAATTAACTGCACAAAAAAGCTAAACAAAATGAAGTTGTTCTGTCTTCCAACAATAATTTTGAACGTTGTCCAACTATGTGTGATAATACCAGTATTAGCCACGAGGCTCCCAAGTACATAATGATCACGTAAGTGTAACTTGGATGAAATATTACAATCATTGTGCAAATTACATGCTCAGCCTTTGGACAAGTGTAAACAATAGAGTGAACAGAGAATGTTGCACATGAGATCGGATAATTTTTACTTCTGTAATACAATAGAAACGTAAAAACCAGATAGAGATGGACTTGTTCCGAACCCACACAAATTTAGAACGGATAACCAAGTGAAACATGATCGTTTACTAATCAATAAAAATTTCTTCAGGTGCATTTGCTAACCCAAGTTTGGTCTAATTTATACTGTATACTGTAGTACGTATAACACCCAAGAAAACCATCATGTTCCAAAAATACTTATCATTTTTCAAAGGAAAACAATACTCCCTCCATCCCATAATATAAGATGTTATTACAATTGATATATGAGTCTATTGGTTGTAATAACATCTTATATTATGGGACGGAGGGAGTACATATGATTTTTCAAGTTTTCAATCCCAATATTTAAAATGATATTAGCAAACTGGCAGTCAAAGTTTTTTTTTTTACTGAAGGTATGTCCAAAACGCCCCTTATTTGTGAACTGGGGGTAGTAGTTCAACAATAATGCAGTAACTTTAAGCCTCAGCTTAGCACACAAATTTGCAATCTTCTTGGTTTCCCTTTACAACAGATGAACAGGCTGTCAGTTGCAGATATTTTTCTTCACACTTCCAAATCATCCTTCAACAAGTCCTATTTTACTATAACATGTTAACATCTATAACTTCACAGTGGGTGTAACAGAAAAGAAATTTCAGTTGTCAGAGACACCTACATGAAAGTAACTTGAATTGCAGTGCAGGTCACTGCAGAGCAACACAAGCATCACTCCAACTAACAAACCAGATTGTTTTAGTAGATTGGTCCATGTATACATGCATATGCTCCCACACGCCAGTCCTCAGGACCAAGCATCTGTAATGACACTTTCCATGGTGGGGGCGTTTGTTTGGCTAGAAACAAGTACAACAGGGTCAGGTGAGGCTAAAGGAGGAGCATACAGAGTGGGAGTTTGGAAGTCAGGACGGTAGTAGCAACTATAAAATATATGGTTTGGAGAGTCGATTCTGCAGATGCAACCATGGATGGGAATGTAATTGATAAAATGCTAATCTGGAATCCAGAGGAATGTGGATGAGAAGTGCGCATGAGGAAAGGGCCAACAGTGATGCCAGTGCTAGAGTTTTAGATTTACAATATCGCTTAGTAGCTGCTTCTATAACTAGTGGATTCATAAATATATCCATCGTTTTGCCAAGTCATGTCTGTGTTACTAAGATGGCTAGTAAATGGTGTGTGCATAGCACGTAGGGGCAAAGTGCTTAAGAATTTACAACACTCGAAACAATTATATATATAATTTTTCTGGAACTTTTTTAATTGACCATACTAATTTTGCTTCCTTTCGTAAGAATTGGATGAGTGTAGAATGTCAAAGTACGGTAGGCGTGATTCAAAATGTAGCATGAATACCCAGCCAAGTGTAACGCAGAACTGCTGCTATATGCACGAAGACAGCAGATTGTGCTCCGGTGCATCGTAGCTGACTGTCATTAACCACTTTTATTTATTTTAGCTATTCACTAGTACTCTGTATGGGCCAACAGGGCAGGAAGCACGGTAGTGCAGTTCAATTGTGGTGTAGGCTTGTGAGTCGTTTCGACTGCCTTTTCCGCATGTGGGACCAGTGCTCTGTGCGAACGCAAGCCGTCAGATGAAATACAAACACAGCCCACATTGCAGGGATTCGCTCATGTCTCACCGTCCGATTCATTCAATCAATGGCCAAAACTGCTCCTACTTTAGCAGGAACACCTTAGATGCAGGCTAAATCCAGATTCAACAACTGGTGTACTATATATAGGTTAAACAATCTGGGCGGCTTAAGCGAACTGACTAGGTTAGAACACAAAGCACTCGCCGCAATTACACTTTCCACTACTACGTATGTACCAATAGCTAGAGCCCGATCTGGCAATGCAGTACCTTCGCCCGCTGCTGCATCCTGTCCAGCCGGCCACCGCCCGGATCAATGACAACAAGGCGGCAGATCTGGAAAGGAGGGAAGCGGGGGCGACGATTCCAGCGACTGGAAGGCTTTGTTTTGGCGGCAACGGTGCCCGCCGACGGACTCGCCAGAGGCGGCTTCAATTCACTATATTGTGGGGTTTTGAGCTTCACTGTCTTAATAGGTTCAACAAAAGCATGCACATCGCGCACGCATGAATACCCCCGACACGCTGAATGTTTGTCGGTATCCACAGCAGTCAAGGAAATTTGTACACAATAAGCAGATCTCCGCACCAGAGAGGGGCGGATCTAGATGGTGCGTTGGGTGTGCGCCCGGAAGCTGCCAAGGCCGGTGGGATTTAACTAATCGCTGGATGAAAACAACCTCGTACCTCGAAACCTAATGCCTGGCGATGCCGCGAAAGGGAACGCCGAATGGCTCGCGATCTCCCGACGGGGAAGGACGGGAAAGGGACGCGCGCGTGAGAGCCGGGGGTGCTGAGAGAGGGGGGCGGGGTCGGGGCAGTTGACGGCGACGCTAGGGTGCGGGCACGGCGGCAGCTCTGGGGCGCGGTGTAGGCTACGGGGGAGCTTTAGACCGTGCCGCCGTGCTGCTAGGTCATGGACTCGGGATGGGAGATAGAGCAAAGGTGCGGGGAAGGGGAGTACCTCTGAGGAGAGATCGAGGCCGGTACGGGCGGCTGGCGGTAGGGGTTGGAGAGCTCCGGTGGTGGTCGCCGCCGGCGGCGGCGGATGGGTTGGGGGATTAGAGGGCTGACTAGCCTTCTCCGTCCGCCTGCGTGACGCACTCACGCCCGATCGGCCTGAAAATAAAGCACGCGACCTGGTCCAAATGAGAAAAAATCCAGCCCAGGTGAAGAGAGAGAAAAAAAAACTCAGAGGCTTGTGAGGCCAACTCCACCGCGCGACCCTATCACGTCCACCCCCGTCCGTTTGGGGTAAAACGGACCAATAGCACACCCCAGCGCACGGCCTCAAACGGACAAATGTTCGGATTCCGTCCGTTTTCGACCCATCCCGGCCCAAACTTGCGCTCGGTTTGGGGTGAAACGGACGCGCGCGGACGGCTTGGACGCACGCCCTTGTCCCCCCTGCCCCGCCTGTCGGGGACACTAGCAGTCCCTTCGCTCCCAAACGCTTCCACCCTCTCTCTCTCGCCCCGCCCCACCGTCACCGCCGCCGCTATTCTTCGGCCGCCTCCTCACCGCGCAGCCTCCGGCCGTCCCTACCAAACCACTTCTCGACATGGCTGCCACCACGCCCGTGCTGTGGCCGTAGTTTTGGCCGTCGATCGGAGGTTTGGCCGTCGACATCTTTGCCGGCCGCAGAGGGGACAGGACCGCCGGCGACGCAGCACGGCGTCCTCGGCAGCTCCCGACGAGAGCTCCACAGCGGCCAGTAGCCGGCCGGCAACCATCCCTGGTGCGTCGAGGTGATCTTCGCCACCACGCCCGCAGGGTGTTCGGCATTTTGCCCACAAAGGTATGGACAGTGGAGATGAGTTTTTCTTCCATCACTTTCTTTGTTCATCGGACGATTCGTCGTCGGATGATGAAGATATTGTGGTGGATGCACTGGTCGTTCACGACCACATTCAACGGCAGCTTCCTCGGTACAGGGGGCCACTCTCTGGTCGTGCTCCCAACCTGAACCGCAACAGGGAGAGAGGGCACGCCCTGCTCTATGCCGATTACTTTGCCAACACCCCGCTCTTCAAGCCGAATAAATTCCGTTGCCATTTTCGAATGGCAAGGCATGTGTTCAATCGTATCCGAGAGGGAGTGGTTGCTCATGACCCATACTTCGAGTGCAAGACGGATGCCCTTGGCAAGCTTGGATTCTCCTCTTACCAGAAATGCACCGCGGCCATCCGCATGCTTGCATATGGAATTCCAGGCGATCTGGTGGATGAGTATGTGCGTATGAGTGAGACAACATGTCTGATGTCAATGTACAAGTTTTGCCAGGCTGTGATCGAGGTGTTTGGCCCAGAGTACTTGAGGCAGCCAACTGCCGCTGATACAGAGAGATTGTTGGCGACCAACGCAGCTAGAGGCTTTCCAGGCATGCTTAGCAGCATAGATTGTATGCACTGGGAGTGGCAGAACTGTCCATTTCCTTGGCAGGGCCAGTACAAAGGGCATGTCAAGGCGTGCACTGTCATATTAGAAGCGGTGGCATCACAGGATCTTTGGATATGGCATTCTTTCTTCGGCATGGCAGGTTCTCACAATGATATCAACGTGCTGCAGCATTCTCCAGTCTTCGCGAGGTTTGCAGAAGGCCACTCCCCACCTGTCAACTTTGAGAGCAACGGCCACCATTACAACAAGGGATACTATCTAGCAGATGGTATATATCCTCAGTGGTCAACTTTTGTGAAGACAATCTCGAAACCCCAAGGTGAGAAGAGAAAGAGATTTGGCCAAATGCAAGAGAGTGTTAGAAAGGATGTGGAACGTACTTTTGGTGTGCTTCAATCGCGGTGAGGTATCGTTCGAAACCCTACACTATCATGGGATGAAAGGAAGCTTTGGGAGGTGATGACTGCTTGTGTGATCATGCACAACATGATCGTCGAGGACGAGCGTGATGAGAGTATCTTCGACCAAGGATTTGACTATCAAGGTGAAAATATTGAGCCCCTACATCAAGACCCGGCCACATTTGAACAGTTTGCTCAATTCCATCGTGAGATGCGTGATTGGCACTCTCATTTGAATCTTCAAAATGACTTGGTTGAGCACGTGTGGGATCACATTGGCAACCAATAGATGTATTGGTCCATTTTATGTTTAGTCAAGACAATTTCGATTTGGTTGTAAAAATATTTTATTAAAGACAATTTCAATTGGGTTGTAAAACTATTTTAATTTTCAGACAAATATTTGGGTTGTAAACTAGTTTTGATGAAAATTTAGGCATTTTTGGCCCTGACGGACAGGATATGACAAAAGGATGCGTCCGCGCGGTGGGCGCACGGCCACCGCATCCCAGGACACGTCCGGACACGACCCCAAATCGCTACCCAAATAGACAAAATCCGGACAAAATGGACGTCCGTTTGGGGTCGCGTGGTGGAGTTGGCCTGAGGGCGTCTCCAACCCTCACCCGCAAACCGGCATCGGATGGTATAGCCGGTCATCCGACACTATCTGTATACTCCTACATTCCAAGTCGTATTTCAACATGATGCAAAATCTATCAAACACAACGAGATTTATCAAAATTCGGATAGAAAATAGCATAAATCATTCATACTTCCTCCGTTTCTAAATATAAGTCTTTTTAGGGATTTGAATATGGACTGCATACGGAGGAATACAAACGTATTTTAGAGTGTAGATTCACTCATTTTGCTCCATATGTAGTCTATATTAGAATCTCTAAAAAGGCTTATATTTATGAACGGAGGAAGTACATGTACAAATATGAACTATTGTTGATTGTTGAAACATCTTCATATGCAAATAAGTCTAATATAACAATAGTTCATATTCAGCGAGGAATGGTTCAGATTCAACTGGATTAACCGAATGTTCCACAAGTTTTTCATGAGCGGGTCATGTCCTCCCACACACACTGCCCCTTGAGCTTCATCCAACCATATATGTGTGTAAATGGTTGCCCTCTATCTCGTGGTACATCACGACAATGCCTGGGTGGTGGACAGAGAGGTACATCATCGTCGGAGGAGGAGGTGAACAACATGTAACGTTAATGACCCCTCCCCCCCAAGGCAATGATATCCTTATCCTATCTATTTTGGCGGTGGTACTGATTCAAAACATGCGCTGAAATGTTTCATTATCTTGCTCTATTCCTTTGTTCTTGCAAGAGAAAATCCATAAGAAATGGATCTAAAATTCTATACTTCTCTGAGGAGAATTATGCCCACCTGCCCTGAAATGTTTTGTTCTTCTGCTTTGATATTATTCGCCAATCTAGCTTGCAGAAGAAGATACTTCAATAGATATCTCTGACTTGCTCCGAAATATTATTGCTCTTTTGCTTTGATGTTTTTCTTTCGACGAGCTAACTTGCAGAAGAATATTTTTGATATGAAATGCTTCATTTTCTCTGCCCTGATATTACTTTTGTCAATCTAACTTGCAGGGGAAATTCTTCAGAAGATATTTTCGACAAACATTGAAACTTCTTAGTTCTTCTACTCTATTACCTTGTATCATTATTTCTTGCAGAAGAAAATCTGTCAGAAGTGAATCTACAAACTATGATAATCCGAGGAAAACATCACTCCTTATTTCTACAGCAAATCATTTCAAAGTCTTTGTATTCTTGAATAAATATTTTTCAAGGGCTTTGTCTTGCAGGAAAATATATTTCTCAGATATCACCAAATGCATTGATTGATCTCACTCAATCGAATCATCTCTCAACACATGTAGGATTTTCACTCTAGGAAAATCTTCACTAAGATGAATACATTAGGGGGGCATATTTTATCTTCGGATATTCTCTCAGCACATGTTTTCCTGCACATTATCAGTTACCCTTACAAATACCCTTTCGATGTGTTCTGTTTTGTCAGCAATCATCCAAAAAGGGGGAGATTGTTGCTGCAATGTCTTCCCCCCTTGTGTTTTGAAGATTGCTATCAAATACAGTAATGGACTGATTTGTGTGCTAGTGTACATTGAGAGAAATGGTCCATCACTACTGGAAATAGAGAATTTGCCATTAGTCAGCTCAGGTCTTTGTCGTCTGCTTATAAAAAACGGACGGCAAAGACTTGGCTGACGGCGAAGAGGCTAGTTGCCATCAGCCAGTTTTTTGCCATCCGTCAGCTGACGACAAAGAGGTGGGTGGGTTCCAGTGGAGGCCTAAACCCTAACAGCCCACCAACCCCACCTCATTGTCGTCCGCCAGCTGACGGCAAAGAATCTTTGCCATCTGCCGGCGAACGGCAAAGAATTAAGTATCTAACGGCCGTCCCGCCCCCTCCTCTCTATCTTCCTTCCCGACCCCCCACCCCAATTAACCGCCACCGTCCACCGCGCCCCCGACCCCCACCGCACCCCTGCCGCCTTGCCGCCCCGTCCACGTCGTCCCGCCGCCCGGCCTCCCCCCCCCCCCCGCCGCTCCCCCACCCCCACCCCGCCGCCTACAAGAGTCAAAGTATTCTTCCCTATTCCTTTTTATTTTCTCTTTTTGCAAGCACCATGTGGTGAGGAAAGATCTAGGCACATATATCCAGTTGGATATGGGTGGGCATGAGTTATTATTGTTGACATCACCCTTGAGGTGAATACGTTGGGAGGCGAAAATATAAGCCCCTATCTTTCTATGTGTCCGGTTGAAACTTTTTGCTCATGTGTATGCGGTGAGTGTTGGCAATCATAGAAGACTATATGATGGTTGAGTATGTGGACTTCCCAAAAGGCTCTGATACATGACCCTTCCTGAAAAGATGATGAATTGTAGTTGCAAAGTTGACTGAGAACATAGTTTGTTGGTTTTCAATAAGGTTTATGCTTTATACTTCAAAGTTGTAATGAATTGTTACTTGCTCATGAGAAGTTATATCATAAAAGTCATGTGATAAAGTTTAATGATAAAGTTTGTTGTTGTTATAATAATACGCATGATGCTTCTATGTCCGTATTATGTTTTTATCAACACCTCTCTCTCTCTCTAAACATGTGGACATGTTTTTCGATTTCGGTTTTCGCTTGAGGACAAGCGAGGTCTAAGCTTAGCGGAGTTGATACGTCCATTTTGCATCATGTTTTCATACTGTTATTTACAATGTTTTTATGCATAATAATGTCTTTTGGAGTATTTCTAATGCATTTTCTCTCATAATATGCAAGGTTTACACAAAGAGGGAGAATGTCGATAGCTGGAATTCTGGATCTAAAAAAGCTACGTCAGAGTTACCTATCTGATCGGCTGCCGATAGGAATCTCAGCAGCAGTTGGGCCCGCGCCATGGCCTCCGAAGCGGTACTTGGCATAGGCGATGATGATGTGGACCGCAACATCGCCCGGCTCCCGACGGTGCCGGCGGTGGCTGTGTCGGGCTCCCGTCGCCGGGAGCCAGTCGCTTGGATGGCGTGGTGACGAAGTGGTGGCACGTGTGGACCAGTGACCCCATTCGGAGCGTTGGCTAGGCTAGTTTGCTCCGGGGGTGGTGCATGTCCGGCAACCGCGCCCGCGACGGGGGCGGCCGAAGGATTGCGATTCGCCTCAGGGCGAACGTCACCGCCGTGGCTATGTCCCTCGGCTAGGGAGGGAGGGACAAAATGAATAATCTCTCTACCCGTACCTCATGGAGCGTGGTCGCCAGGATGTTTTTGGTGTTGTCCTTCTCCGATGCCTCCCGCTCCTTCTTCGGCCGTGGGAGATGTGGTGATGATGCCGCCTGTGCCAACCACGTCCCTCGCAGTGCCTGCATCCTCATGCGTCTCCGCATTCCACGCGGCGTTGGCGGTCGCGGGCGTCGAGGCCTTCGAGGGGACGGGTGAGCTACAACACTGGGATTCTTCTTGGGCGCCATAGTCGATGGAGCCGTTGACGATGAAAATGGCGATGAAGATGACGCGCTGCTTACGCTCTCGGGTTCGCGCAAGTGATCCCCCTACCTGGCGCGCCAAAGATGTGGTGGGAAACCACGAGCACCTATGGGGCCATGAGCCCCTTTTTGGTCCGGCGGGGGACGGACATGTTGCACGAAGAGCGGAGAAGCGCAACATAACACGACAGAGATCACATGGGCAGTTTTACCCAGGTTCAGGCCGCTGTGAGGTGTAAAACCCGACTCCTACTTTGGTGGATTGATGGTGGAGAACGTGGTGCTCTTGCCCGGCAAGGTTGCCTCGGGGAGAGAGTGGCTACGCGCGTATGAATGTGTGAGGGTCCGAATCCTTCCTACAGTTTCCATGGGCCTCCTTTTATAGATAAAGGGGTCACCACAGTGGAAAATTGATACGTCTCCAACGTATCTATAATTGTTGATTGTTCCATGCTATTATATTATCTGTCTTTGATGTTAATGGGCTTATTTATACACTTCTATATTATTTTTGGGACTAACCTACTAACCCAAGGCCCAGCGCAAATTGCTGTTTTTTTGCCTATTTCAGTGTTTCGCAGAAAAGGAATATCAAACGGAATCCAAACGGAATGAAACCTTTGGGAGAGTTATTTTTGGAACAAATCCAGAGGACTTGGAGTGGACGTCAAGCAACCAACAAGGAGGCCACGAGGCAGGGGGGCGCGCCTACCCCCGGGCGCGCCCTTCACCCACGTGGGCCCCTCGTGGCTCCACCGACCTACTTTTTCCTCCTATATATGTCCACATACCCCGAAAACATCCAGGAGCACCACGAAACCCTATTTCCACCGCCGCAACCTTCTGTACCCAAGAGATCCCATCGGATCTCGATCACGAAGGGCTTATACATCAACACCATAGCCTCTCCGATGCTGTGTGAGTAGTTTACCTCAGACCTTCGGGTCCATAGTTATTAGCTAGATGGCTTCTTCTCTCTCTTTGGATCTCAATACAATGTTCTCCTCGATATTCTTGGAGATCTATTTGATGTAACTCTTTTTGCGGTGTGTTTGTCGAGATCCGATGAATTGTGGGTTTATGATAAAGTTTATCTATGAACAATATTTGATTCTTCTCTGAAATCTTTTATGTATGATTGGTTATCTTTGCAAGTCTCTTTGAATTATCAGTTTGGTTTGGCCTACTAGATTGATCTTTCTTGCAATGGGAGAAGTGCTTAGCTTTGGGTTCAATCTTGCGGTGTCCTTTCCCAGTGACAGCAGGGGCAGCAAAGCACGTATTGTATTGTTGCCATCGAGGATAAATGTTGGGGAACGTAGTAATTTCCAAAAAATTCCTACGCACATGCAAGATCATAGTGATGCATGGCAATGAGAGGGGAGAGTATCGTCTACATACCCTCGTAGACCGTAAGCGGAAGCGTTATGAGAATGCGGTTGATGTAGTCGTACCGTCTTCACGATCCGGCCGATCCAAGTATCGAACGTACGGCACCTCCGAGTTCAGCACACGTTCAGCTCGGTGATGTCCCACGAACTCCGATCCAGCAGAGCTTCGAGGGAGAGTTCTGTCAGCATGACGGCGTGATGACGGTGATGATGATGCTACCGACGCAGGGCTTTGCCTAAGCACCGCTATGATATAACCGAGGTGGATTATGGTGGAGAGGGGCACCGCACACGGCTTGGAACAATCAACTTGTGTGTCTATGGGGTGCCCCCTGGCCACGTATATAAAGGAGCAAGGGGAGGGGGCCGGCGGCCTCATAGGGTGCGCCCAAAGGGGGGAATCCTACTCCTACTAGGAGTAGGTTCCCCCTTTCCTAGTCCAACTAGGAGGGGAAGGAAAGAGAAGGAGATGAGAAGGAAAGAGGGGGCCGCCCCCAAAGCCCTAAACCAATTCGGTTTGGGCCTAGGGGGGCGCACCACACACTTCCTTGCTGCCCTCTATTTCCACTAAAGCTCACGAAGGCCCATTGACCCTCCCGGTGAATTTCCCTAACTCTCCGGTACTCCGAAAAATACCCGAATCACTCGGAACCTTTTCGATGTCCGAATATAGTCGTCCAATATATCGATCTTTATGTCTCGACCATTTCGAGACTCCTCGTCATGTCCCCGATGTCATCCGGGACTCCGAACTACCCTCGATACATCAAAACACATAAACTCATAATATCGATCGTCACCGAACGTTAAGCATGCGGACCCTACGGGTTCGAGAACTACGTAGACATGACCGAGACACGTCTCCGGTCAATAACCAATAGCAGAACCTCGATGTTCATATTAGCTCCTACATATTCTACGAAGATCTTTATCGGTCAAACCACATAACAACATACGTTGTTCCCTTTGTCATCGGTATGTTACTTGCCCGAGATTCGATCGTCGGTATCTCAATACCTAGTTCAATCTCGTTACCGGCAAGTCTCTTTACTCGTTCCGTAATGCATCATCCCCCAACTAACTCGTTAGTCACATTGCTTGCAAGGCTTATAGTGATGTGCATTGCCGAGAGGGCCTAGAGATACCTCTCCGACAATCGGAGTGACAAATCCTAATCTCGATCTATGCCAACTCAACAAGTACCATCGAAGACACCTGTAGAGCACCTTTGTAATCACCCAGTTACGTTGTGACGTTTGGTAGCACACAAAGTGTTCCTCCGGTATTCGGGAGTTGCATAATCTCATAGTTAGAGGAACATGTATAAGTCATGAAGAAAGCAGTAGCAACAAACTAAACGATCATCGTACTAAGCTAACTGAATGGGTCAAGTCAATCACATCATTCTATAATGATGTGATCCCGTTAATCAAATGACAACTCATGTCTATGGCTAGGAAACTTAACCATCTTTGATTCAACGAGCTAGTCAAGTAGAGGCATACTAGTGACACTCTGTTTGTCTATGTATTCACACATGTACTAAGTTTCCGGTTAATACAATTCTAGCATGAATAATAAACATTTATCATGATATAAGGAAAATAAATAATAACTTTATTATTGCCTCTAGGGCATATTTCCTTCAGTCTCCCACTTGCAATAGAGTCAATAATCTAGTTCACATCTTTATGTGATTAGTTCACATCTCCATGTGACTAATACCCAAAGGGTTTACTAGAGTCAATAATCTAGTTCACATCGCTATGTGATTAACACCCAAAGAGTGATCATGTTTTGCTTGTGAGAGAAGTTTAGCCTACGGGTCTGCAACATTCAGATCCATATGTATTTCGCAAATTTCTATGTCTACAATGCTCTGCACGGAGCTACTCTAGCTAATTGTTCCCACTTTCAATATGTATCTAGATCGAGACTTAGAGTCATCTAGATCGATGTAAAAAGTTTGCATCGACGTAACTCTTTACGACGAACTCTTTTATCACCTCCATAACCGAGAAATATTTCCTTAGTCCTCTAAGGATAATTTTGACCGTTGTCTAGTGATCTACTCCTAGATCACTATTGTACTCCCTTGTCATAAATATGCTAAGGTATACAATAGGACTGGTAAACAACATAGCATACTTTATAGAACCTATGACCGAGGCATAGGGAATGACTTTTCATTCTTTTTTTATTTTCTACTGTGGTCGGGTTTTGAGTCTTTACTCAACTTCACACCTTGCAACACAGGAAAGAACTCCTTCTTTGACTGTTCCATTTTGAACTACTTCAAAATCTTGTCAAGGTATGTACTCATTGTAAAAACTTATCAAGCGTCTTGATCTATCTCTATAGATCTTGATGCTCAATGTGTAAGCAACTTCATCGAGGTCTTTCTTTGAAAAACTCTTTTCAAACACTCCTTTATGCTTTCCAAAAAATTCTACATTATTTTCGATCAACAATATGTCATTCACATATACTTATCAGAAATGTTGTAGTGCTCCCACTCACTTTCTTGTAAATACAGGCTTCACCGCAAGTCTGTATAAAACCATATGCTTTGATCACTTTATCAAAGCATATATTTCAACTCCAAGATGCTTGCACCAGTCCATAGATGGATCGCTGGAGCTTGCTCACTTTGTTAGCACCTTTAGGATCGACAAAACCTTCTGGTTGCATCATATACAACTCTTCTTTTAAAAAATCCATGAAGGAATACAGTTTTGACATCCATTTGCCAGATTTCATAAAATGCGACAACTGCTAACATGATTCGGGCAGACTTTTAAGCATCGATACGAGTGAGTGATACGTCCATTTTGCATCATGCTTTTATATCGATATTTATTGCATTATGGGCTGTTATTTCACATTATGTCACAATACTTATGGCTATTCTCTCTTATTTTACAAGGTTAACATAAGGAGGGAGAATGCCGACAGCTGGAATTCTGGGCTGGAAAAGGAGCAAATATTAGAGACCTATTCTGCACAACTCCAAAAGTCCTGAAACTCCATGGAATACCTTATAAAAATAATGAAAAATCCTCGCCAAAGATGAAGACCAGGGGCCCACACCCTTTCCACAAGGGTGGGCCCCCCCTAGGGCACGCCCCCCTACCTCGTGGGCCCCCTAGTGGCTCTCCGATGACCATCTTCTGCTATATGAAGTCTTTCGTCGAGAAAAAAATAGGAAGCAACCTTTCGGGACAAAACTCCGCCGCCATGAGGCGGAACCTTGGCGGATCCAATCTAGAGCTCCGGCAGAGCTGTTTTGCCGGGGAAACTTCTCTCCCGGAGGGGGAAATCATCGCCATCGTCATCACCAATGCTCCTCTCATCGGGATTGGGCAATCTCCATCAACATCTTCATCAGCACCATCTCATCTCAAAATCCTAGTTCATCTCTTGTATCCAATTCTTGTCTCCAAGTCCGGGATTGGTGCTAGTAGGTTGCTAGTAGTGTTAATTACTTCTTGTAGTTGATGCTAGTTGGTTTAATTGGTGGAAGATCATATGTTCAGATCCTTTATGCATATCATTACCCCTCTGATTATGAATATGAATATGCTTTGTGAGTAGTTATGTTTGTTCCTGAGGACAAGGGAGGAGTCTTGCTATTAGTAGTCATGTGAATTTGGTATTCGTTCGATATTTTGATGAGATGTATGTTGTCTAGCCTCTATTTGTGTTATGTGAACGTCGACTACATAACACTTCACCATTATTTGGGCCTAGAGGAAGGCATTGGGAAGTAATAAGTAGATGATGGGTTGCTAGAGTGACTGAAGCTTAAACCCTAGTTTATGTGTTGCTTCGTAAGGGGCTGATTTGGATCCATATGTTTCATGCTATGGTTAGGTTTACCTTAATACTTTTGTTGTAGTTGCGGATGCTTGCAATAGAGGTTAATCATAAGTGGGATGCTTGTTCAAGTAAGAACAGCTGCCAAGCACTGCTCCACCCACATGTCAAATTATCAAAGTACCGAACGTGAATCATATGAACGTGATGAAAACTAGCTTGACGATATTCCCATGTGTCCTCGGGAGCGCTTTTCCTTATATAAGAGTTTGTCCAGGCTTGTCCTTTGCTACAAAAAGGATTGGGCCACCTTGCTGCACTTTATTTACTTTTGTTACTTGTTGCTCGTTACAAATTATCTTATCACAAAACTATCTGTTACCACTTATTTCAGTACTTGCAGAGAATACCTTGCTGAAACCGCTTATCATTTCCTTCTGCTCCTCGTTGGGTTCGACACTCTTACTTATCAAAAGGACTACGATAGATCCCCTATACTTGTGGGTCATCAAGACTCTTTTCTGGCGCCGTTGCCGGGGAGTGAAGCGCCTTTGGTAGGTGGAATTTGGTAAGGAAAGATTTATATAGTGTGCTGAAATTTACTGTCACTTGTTACTATGGAAAGTAATCCTCTGAGGGGCTTGTTCGGGGTATCTTCACCCCGACCAGTAGAGCAAAGAGTTGCTCCTCAACCTACTGAACCTACTGAAAATGAAAATGAAAATACTTGCTTTGAAGTTCCTTCGGGTATAATAGAAAAACTGCTAGCTAATCCTTTTTTAGGAGATGGAACAAAACATCCTGATGAACATCTAATATATGTGGATGAAGTTTGTGGATTATTTAAGCTTGCAGGTGTATCCGGAGATGTTGTTAAGAAGAAGGTCTTCCCCTTATCTTTGAGGGGAGATGCATCGACATGGTGTAGGCTATGTGATGATATGAGGTCTTGGAATTACAAACGATTGAAATTGGAATTTCATCAGAAGTTTTATCCTATGCATCTTGTTCATCGTGATTGCAATTATATATATAATTTTTGTCCTCGCGAAGGAGAAAGCATCGCTCAAGCTTGGGGGAGGCTTAAGTCAATGTTATATTCATGCCCCAATCATGAGCTCTCAAGAGAAATGATTATTCAAAATTTTTATGCTCGGCTTTCTGGTAACAATCGCACCATGCTTGATACTTCTTGTGCTGGCTCTTTTATGTTGAAGACTATTGGATTTAGACGGGATTTATTGGATAGAATTAAACACAACTCTAAAGATTGGGACCTCGACAATGGTAAGGAGTCGGGTATGACACCTAAGTTTGATTGTGTTAATTCTTTTATGGATACCGATATTTTCCGTAAGTTTAGCACTAAATATGGACTTGATTCTGAGATAGTAGCTTCTTTCTGTGAATCTTTTGCTACTTATGTTGATCTCCCTAAGGAGAAGTGGTTTAAATATCATCCTCCCATAGAAGTAAAAGTAGCTACACCAATTAAAGTTGAAGAAAAGACTATCACTTATAATGATCATGTTGTTCCTACTTGCTATGTTGAGAAACCACCTTTCCCTGTTAGGATAAAGGATCATGCTAAAGCTTCAACTGTGGTTCATAAAAGCAATATTAAAACATATACACCTCCTGAGCAAGTTAAAGTAGAACCTAATATTGCTATTGTTAAAGATCTCTTGTCTGATAATATTGATGGGCATGTTATTCAGTTCTGCGGTGAAACTGCTAGAATTGCTAAACCTTGTGCTAAAGATAAAAATAGACCTGTGGTAGGCGTGCCTGTTATTTCTGTTAAAATAGGAGAACATTGTTATCATGGCTTATGTGATATGGGTGCTAGTGCTAGTGTTATACCTTATGACTTGTATAAAGAAATCAAGCATGAAATTGCACCTGCTGGGTTAGAAGATATTGATGTCACAATTAAACTTGCTAATATAGATACTATTTCAGCAGTGGGAATTGTTAGAGATGTTGAAGTCTTGTGCGGGAAAACTAAATATCCTGCTGATTTTCTTGTTCTTAGTTCCCCACAAGATAGCTTTTGTCCCATTATATTTGGTAGACCCTTCTTGAACACTGTTAATGCTAAGATAGACTGCGAAAAGAATGTTGCTACTATTGGCTTGGATGATATGACTCATGAATTTAATTTCTCTGAATTTAGTAAACAACACCGTGAAGAAGAATTGCCTAGTAAGGATGAAATTATTGGTCTTGCTTCTATTGTCATACCTCCTAGTGATCCTTTAGAACAATATTTGCTAGACATGAGAATGATATGTTTATGAATGAAAGAAGGGAAATAGATGAAGTATTCTTTAAACAGGAACCTATTCTGTAACACAATTTGCCTGTTGAAATCCTAGGGGATCCCCTCCACCTAAGGGTGATCCCGTGTTTGAGCTTAAACCGTTGCCTGATAATCTTAAATATGCTTATCTTGATGAAAAGAAGATATATCCTGTTATTATTAGTGTTAACCTTTCAGAGCATGAAGAAGAAAGTTTATTGAAAACTCTGAAGAAGCACCGTGCTGCTATTGGATATACTCTTGATGATCTTAAGGGCATTAGTCCCACTCTATGTCAACATAAAATAAATTTGGAAGCAGATGCCAAACCAGTTCGTGATCCTCAACGACGTTTGAATCCTAAAATGAAAGAAGTGTTAAGAAAAGAAATACTAAAGCTTCTGGAGGCAGGTATAATTTATCCCGTTGCTGATAGTTAGTGGGTAAGTCCTGTTCATTGTGTCCCTAAGAAGGGAGGTATTACTGTTGTTCCTAATGATAAAGATGAATTGATTCCACAAAGAATTATTACAGGTTATAGGATGGTAATTGATTTCCGCAAATTAAATAAGGCTACTAAGAAAGATCATTACCCCTTACCTTTTATCGATCAAATGCTAGAAAGATTATGCAAACATACACATTGCTGCTTTCTAGATGGTTATTCTGGTTTCTCTCAAATACCTGTGTCGGCTAAAAATCAATCAAAGACTACTTTTACATGCCCTTTTGGTACTTTTGCTTATAGACGTATGCCTTTTGGTTTATGTAATGCACCTGCTACCTTTCAAAGATGCATGATGGCTATATTCTCTGACTTCTGTGAGAAGATTTGTGAGGTTTTCATGGACGACTTTTCCGTCTATGGATCTTCTTTTGATGATTGCTTGAGCAATCTTGATCGAGTTTTGCAGAGATGTGAAGAAACTATTCTTGTCTTGAATTGGGAAAAGTGCCACTTTATGGTAAATGAGGGTATTGTCTTGGGGCATAAAGTTTCTGAAAGAGGTATTGAAGTTGATAACGCCAAGGTTGATGCTATTGAAAAGATGCCATGTCCCAAGGACATCAAAGGTATAAGAAGTTTCCTTGGTCACGCCAGATTTTATAGGAGGTTCATTAAGGACTTCTCAAAAATTTCTCGGCCTCTGACTAATTTATTACAAAAAGATATACCATTTGTCTTTGATGATGATTGTGTAGAAGCATTTGAAATACTTAAGAAAACATTAGTCTCTGCACCTATTGTTCAGCCACCTGATTGGAATTTACCCTTTGAAATTATGTGTGATGCTAGCGATTATGCTGTAGGTGCTCTTCTAGGGCAAAGAGTTGATAAGAAATTAAATGTTATCCATTATGCTAGTAAGACTCTAGACAATGCTCAAATAAATTATGCTACTACTGAAAAAGAACTTTTAGCAGTTGTATTTGCTTGTGATAAGTTCAGACCTTATATTGTTGATTCTAAAGTAACTATCCACACTGATCATGCTGCTATTAAATATCTTATGGAGAAGAAAGATGCTAAACCTAGACTTATTAGATGGGTTCTCCTGCTACAAGAATTTGATTTTCATATAGTTGATAGAAAAGGAGCTGAGAACCCCGTTGCAGACAACTTATCTAGGTTAGAGAACGTTCTTGATGACCCACTACCTATTGATGATAGCTTTCCTGATGAATAATTAAATCTCATAAGTACTTCTTGTAGTACTCCTTAGTATGCTGATTATGCTAATTACATAGTTGCTAAATTCATACCACCTAGCTTCACATACCAACAAAAGAAAAAGTTCTTCTATGATTTGAGACATTACTTTTGGGATGACCCACATCTTTATAAAGAAGGAGTAGATGGTGTTATTAGATGTTGTGTACCTGAGCATGAACAAGAACAGATCCTACGCAAGTGCCACTCCGGAACTTATGGAGGACACCACGCGGGAGATAGAACTGCGCATAAGGTATTGCAATCAGGTTTTTATTGGCCTACTGTCTTCAAGGATGCCCGTAAGTTTGTCCTATCTTGTGATGAATGTCAAAGAATTGGTAATATTAGTAGACGTCAAGAAATGCCGATGAATTATTCACTTGTTATTGAACCATTTGATGTTTGGGGCTTTGATTATATGGGACCTTTTCCTGCCTCTAATGGATATACACATATTTTAGTTGCTGTTGATTACGTTACTAAGTGGGTAGAAGCTATTCCAACTAGTAGTGCTGATCATAACACTTCTATTAAAATGCTTAAAGAAGTTATTTTTCCAAGGTTTGGAGTCCCTAGATATTTAATGACTGATGGTGGTTCACATTTTATTCATGGTGCTTTCCGTAAAATGCTTGCTAAATATGACGTCAATCATAGAATTGCATCTCCGTATCACCCACAGTCTAGTGGTCAAATAGAATTGAGTAATAGAGAACTCAAATTAATTTTGCAAAAGACTATCAATAGGTCTAGAAAGAATTGGTCCAAGAAACTTGATGATGCATTATGGGCCTATATAACTGCATATAAAAATCCTATGGGTATGTCTCCGTATAAAATGTTATATGGAAAAGCATGTCACTTACCTCTTGAACTAGAACATAAGGCATATTGGGCTATTAAAGAGCTCAATTATGATTTCAAACTTGGCGGTGAAAAGAGGTTATTTGATATTAGCTCTCTTGATGAATGGAGAACCCAAGCTTATGAAAATGCTAAGTTGTTTAAAGAAAAGGTTAAAAGATGGCATGACAAAAGGATACAAAAGCGTGAGTTTAATGTAGGTGACTATGTATTGCTATACAACTCTCGTTTAAGATTTTTTGCAGGGAAACTTCTCTCTAAATGGGAAGGCCCCTATGTTATCGAGGAGGTCTATCGTTCTGGTGCCATAAAAATTAACAACTTCGAAGGCACAAATCCGAAGGTGGTAAACGGTCAAAGAATCAAACATTATATCTCAGGCAATCCCATAAATATTGAAACCAATATTATTGAAACCGTAACCCCGGAGGAATACATAAGGGACACTTTCCAGAATGTTTCAGACTCCGAAAAGGAATAGGTATGTGGTACGGTAAGTAAACTGACTCCAAAACAATTTTTAAGGCAATATTTCTCCATTTTGGAATATTTAGAAAAATAGAAAATTAAGTAGCAGTCCGGGAAGGACACGAGGGCCCCATGAGGGTGGAGGGCGCGCCCCCTACCTCATGAGCACCTCGTGTGCCTTCCGGATTCCGTTTTCTTGCATGATACGTATTTTGGTCGGTAAAAATTCATTATATATTCTCCTGAAGATTTTGACTCCAGTATCACGCAAATATCCTCTGTTTTTGTTTCGAGCTGTTGCTGCTACAGATTAGAGCAAGATGTCTTCTCAAGAGTCAGCCGAGGAGAGCCGGGTATCTAATCCGGCACCGGAACCAAGGGCAAACAGCGACCCTGACCACTTTGGGCCAGCAACGGAGGAAGAGATGGAGGCTGACTTAATGAGGGTAGATGCCATGGAGGATCAAGAAGTCACCTCTCGCTTCCGAGCTGGGTTCACAATGGGGGAACTACAGAGCTCAGCTATTCCAAACTCAGTTATCCCTTCGAATGTTAGATTTCTTTCTTAGGAAAATATGAAGAGGAGTCTCACTTGTTCTCCCACAACTATGAAACACCCTTGGGTGCAAGGAGCTTTAGCCATCACAGGAAAGCTTCATAAGGAAACAATGGACCTCAAGCAGCAAGTCAACAAGCTCGAGGAGGAGAATCGTATCCTGAGAGGAATCATCGCCAAGAATATTTCACCAACAACAAAGAAGGAGACATAATCACATTGGTATGGGCACTCCACTTGGCAACCGCCAAGCTTGGGGGAGGTGCCCCGGTATTGTATCACAATCATAACTCCTATCTTTACCGTTTTCCTTAGTTCGATCCTATTAGTAGTATTTGATCTAGTAGAATAAAGTTCATGGCATGATCTAGTTTTAAGTTTTGCTTTATGATCTCTCTATGTAATCGAGTCCGTGAGCTATATAATAAAGATTAGTGTTGAGTCAAGGGCTTGATTTTCTTGCTATGATCTTGGGTGAATAAAAGAAAAGAGAAAAAGAATAAGAAGAAACAAAAGTTCGTATTGATCTTATTGATAGTAATGACTTCACATAGAAAGAGTGTGATGATTAAAAGTTGTTTGGAGTTGGCAGACATAGCTTTGGTCATTGTTGCAATTAATAGGAAGTAATAAGGAAAGAGAGGTTTCACATATAAATATACTATTATTGACATCTTTTATGATTGGGAGCACTCATCAAAATATGACATGCTAAAGAGTTGATGTTGGATAAGGAAGACAACGTAATGGGTTATGTTTTCTTATATCTGAGATAAAGTATGTTGTCATGGATCATCCAACATGTTGAGCTTTCCTTTCCCCCTCGTGCTAGCCACATTCTTAGCACCAAGTAGAGATACTACTTGTGCTTCCAAACACCCTTAAACCAGTTTTGCCATGAGAGTCCACCATAACTACCTATGGATTGAGTAAGATCCTTCAAGTAAGTTGTCATCGGTGCAAAGCAATAAAAATTGCTCTAAATATGTATGATTAGTGTGGGAGAAATAAGCTTTATACGATCTTGTGATGTGGAAGTAATAAAAGCAACGGACTGCATAATAAATTTTCATATCACAAGGGGCAATATAAAGTGACGTTCTTTCGCATTAAGATTTTGTGCATCCAACCATAAAAGCGCATGGCAACCTCTGCTTCCCTCTACGAAGGGCCTATCTTTTATTATTATCTTCTACCTTATGCAAGTGTCATGGTGATCTTCACCTCTCCCTTTTTCATTTTATCCTTTGGCAAGCCCAGCATGTTGGAAAGAACCTGATATATATCCAATTGGATGTAGGGGGGCATGAGTTATTATTGTTGACATTACCCTCGAGGTAAAAGGTTGTGGGGCGAAACTATAAGTCCCTATCTTTCTCTGTGTCTGATTAAAACTCCGTAACCACAAGTATTGTGTGAGTGTTAGCAACTATGAAGGACTAGATGATAGTTGAGTATGTGGACTTGCTTTTTAGCTCTGACATAGACTCTTTCTGATGTTATGATAAATTGTAATTGCTTCAATGACTGAGGTTATAGTTTGTTGGTTCTCAATAAGGTTTCTGATTCATACTTTTGTATTATGAATAGATCATCACTTGAACATAAGTAATCATATGACAATATCTACATATGTTGATGTTATGAGAATAATCATGATGCCTTCATGTCCGTATTTTATTTTTATCGACGCCTCTACCTCTAAACATGGGGACATATTTATTGTTATCGGCTTTCGCTTGAGGACAAGCGAGGTCTAAGCTTGGGGGAGTTGATACGTCCATTTTGCATCATGCTTTTATATCGATATTTATTGCATTATGGGCTGTTATTTCACATTATGTCACAATACTTATGGCTATTCTCTCTTATTTTACAAGGTATAAGGAGGGAGAATGCCGGCAGCTGGAATTCTAGGCTGGAAAAGGAGAAAATATTAGAGACCTATTATGCACAACTCCAAAAGTCCTGAAACTCCACGGAATACCTTATAATAAATAATGAAAAATCCTCGCCAAAGATGAAGACCAGGGGCCCCACACCCTTTCCACGAGGCCGTCGTCAAGGCAACTCCAGCAGCACGGAGTAAGAGGCACACGACCCAGTGCACGACGGCAAATGGACAGCGTCTCCGGCATTAGGGAGGAGGGCGCTGTGAAATTGGTGCGGTGGGGGCGCCATGGAGGAGGGGCTGAGGTTTCACGGCTCGGGAGAAGGGAGCTTCCGGGGAGAAGGTGATTTGGCGCCCATGAGGTATGAATGGGGGGATTGGGAGGGGAGTGGAACCATGTTTTACGGATGCATTTGTCTGAAATGTGAGGGGGAGTTACAGTTCTACCCCTGCCTTTAGGCTTCTTGGCTTGAGTTTGTGTACTAAGGGTCAGGGATAGTAGAGTAACTTTGCTTCTCCCCAAATAGTGGGCGGGAGCGATTTCGGGCGAGGAGGGCATGTTTTGAAATATAGTGGGCGCGAGCGATTTCGGACAAGGAGAGCGTGTTTTGAAATAGTGGACGCGAGCTATTTTGGGCGAGGAGAGCGTGTTTTGCCGACCATGGTTTATGAAATATTCGGCACATGTCATTTCGGCCTAGGAGAAGGCGCGCTTGGATGAAGTTATGAACCTACCCTCGATGCACAACGGGCCAATTAATGCGTCTCCCACATAGGACGGTAATTTCACCTCTCCCATTTATTTGCTCGGGCGAATTCCACCGAGCAGAGGATGTTTAATGGTTCGTTCAAAATTTGGGAGAACGAGCATCCATGTCTACCTTACCAAGTCGATTCGAATCAAATTTGAAAATATTAGCTTGCCACTTCTTTTTTAGATGGAGAGATGATGCTCGGGAGTAATGTGTTTTTACATGCTCGTTGCTAGCGATTTACTATATAACAAATGGTTGACCCACTCAAAAACGGGAATCAAACCCAAAATGATATCTCGATTCAGTGAAATAGCTCGTTCACCAGGTCAAAATAGTGAACTAAATCCAAAATTGAACACCTCAATCGAATAGCATGTTGTACAGTATTATAGTACTCCATGAACATGTTGAAAGTCAAATTAATGAACTTGTTTGATATACACATATATCCATTCATGTGTGGATTGCAGACAACATGTTCTCCAATTTAAATATTTGAATGCAAATTTATATCGAAACATGGTTTATATCAGTCTTTGATGCATAAAACGCGACCTCCCCCTCTCCCGTACTCCCTCTCTCTCTCTCGCCGACAATCTTCAATTCTGTCGCACACATCCAACACACAGACCTTGTTGGTCCTCTCTCTTTCTCTCTCTCTCTCTCTCTCTCTCTCTCTCTCTCTCTCTTTGTGTGTGTGCGTGGGTGGGGGTCTTTCTAGTTCGCATGCATATATACTCCATCTATAGGTCTCTCTCGCACACTATGTATGATTCTCTAGTCCAAGCTAGATATCTTGGGTGCACTCATCGTACGCACACAAATTCCTTGGCTCGTTGCCCGTAACTCTCTCACGCACCACTCTGTCGTCTCGGAGCTCTTCCCCCTCTCTCTCAAACTCTCCATCTACTCGGGTCACACATACACATGCATATCTCACTCGCACTTGATAGGCCCATCTAAACTCTATCTCTCTCCCTTGTTCTCTCTCCGTCTCACACGCATACACACAGTCTCATGCCTAGATAGCCAAGTATGATGGTCTCTCACTCAATTGTAGGCACACACAGTCCCCCCTATATGTATATGACCAGCTAATCTTAGTCTCCATCACAAACATGTGCATGGTCTATCTCGATTTCTCTCGGGGCATCTTTCTATCGTGCACGCACCTCCCTCGATCTCCCACCCATATTGTCCCCTCATGATCTCGAGGGGGTCTCTCTATCACAAACACACCCTCTCGCCCTCCCCATGCGTCCATGTTCTCCATGTGTCCCTCTCGACCTTTGTTCCTTGTTGGCCAGACTTCTATTGGACATGTGCTATAGGGGTGTCTCTCTCCGTTGCAAACAATCACACACTAGCTATCTTCGTGTATCTCCTCGCCTCGCTTTTCTATCTCGGAGATGCATGCGTGATATGTTCGCCTAAGAAACGAAGAAACACACTCTCTCTCTAATTTATCGTTTGTTGTCACTTTCTCTTTCACACACATACTCTTTTTGCACACTTACTCATTCTCCTTCACACACACTTGATCCCTCTCGACTTAGGCACTCTCCTCGGTCCATAGCATATTGATTTATTGAAAAGTTAAACATCACAAAGTTTGACCATGTACGTGGAGAAAAACAATTACATCTGGAACGACAAACATATACCATTAGATTCACCATGAGATGTAGTTTCGTATGATGTATCTTTGGTATTGAAGATATAAATAACACTTGTGTAAACCTGATCAAAGTTTCCAAAGTTTGACTTCTAAAAAAAATTACATGCACTGCATTATCAAGCGGATGGAATATCTCTTTCCCCCTCTCAGCTATCTGACGCACCACTCAGCCTTATCAGGGCTCCTCAATCTCTCTCAAACTTTATATCTCCCTGGTTTACACATACACATGTCTCACTCGCGCTATACATATAGACCCATCCAACACTTTCCGCCCTTGTTCTCTCTCTATGTGACATGCACCCCCTAATAAGTACCATAACCCCTCACTCCATCATAGGCGCAAGCACTCCCCCCTAAGTATGAGTATCTCTCACTAGCTGTCAGGAACACACGCATTGTCTCCTTCCATCCATACGTCTATCTCGATATCTCTCGGGGTATCTTTTATCACGTACACACCTTGTCACTCGATCTCCCACCCATGTAGTGTTGGGTTTCGTAGTAATAATTTCAAAAAAATTCCTATGCACACGCAAGATCATGGTGATGCATAGCAACGAGAGGGGGAGAGTGTGATCTACGTACCCTTGTAGATCGACAACGGAAGCGTTAACTTGGTTGATGTAGTCGTACGTCTCCACGGCCCGATCGATCAAGCACCGAAACCACGGCACCTCCGAGTTCTAGCACACGTTCAGCTCGATGACGATCCCCGGACTCCGATCCAGCAAAGTGTCGGGGAAGAGTTCCGTCAGCACGATGGCGTGGTGACGATCTTGATGTTCTACTGTCGCAGGGCTTCGCCTAAGCACCGCTACAATATTATCGAGGACTATGGTGGAAGGGGGCACCGCACACGGCTAAGAATATGATCACGTGGATCAACTTGTGTCTCTAGGGGTGCCCCTTGTCTCCGTATATAAAGCCTCAAAGGAGGGGGGCCGGCCGGCCATCATAGGGCGCGCCAGGAGGAGTCCTACTCCTTTCGGGAGTAGGACTCCCCCCTTTCCTAGTTGGAATAGGATTCGCGGAGGGGGAAAAGAGGAGAGAGAGAGGAGGAAGGGGGGCCGGCCCCCTCTCCTTGTCCTATTTGGACCAAGGGGAGGAGGGGCGCGCAACCCATCCCTGGCCACCTCTCCTATCTCCCACTAAGGCCCACTAAGGCCCATATACCTCCCAGGGGGTTCCGGTAACCTCCCGGTAAACCGGTAAAATCCTGATTTCACCCGGAACGCTTCCGATATCCAAATATAGGCTTCCAATATATCAATCTTTATGTATCGACCATTTCGAGACTCCTCGTCATGTCCGTGATCACATCCGGGACTCCGAACAAACTTCGGTACATCAAAATGCATAAACTCATAATATAACTGCCATCGTAACCTTAAGCGTGCGGACCCTACGGGTTTGAGAACAATGTAGACATGACCGAGACATGTCTCCGGTCAATAACCAATAGCGGAACCTGGATGCTCATATTGGCTCCTACATATTCTACGAAGATCTTTTATCGGTCAGACCGCATAACAACATACGTTGTTCCCTTTGTCATCGGTATGTTACTTGCCCGAGATTCGATCGTCGGTATCCCATACCTAGTTCAATCTCGTTACCGGCAAGTCTCTTTACTCGTTCCGTAATACATCATCCCGCAACTAACTCATTAGTTGCAATGCTTGCAAGGCTTCAGTGATGTGCATTACCGAGAGGGCCCAGAGATACCTCTCCGACAATCGGAGTGACAAATCCTAATCTCGAAATACGCCAACCCAACATGTACCTTTGGAGACACCTGTAGAGCTCCTTTATAATCACCCAGTTACGTTGTGACGTTTGGTAGCACACAAAGTGTTCCTCCGGCAAACGGGAGTTGCATAATCTCATAGTCATAGGAACATGTATAAGTCATGAAGAAAGCAATAGCAACATACTAAACGATCGGGTGCTAAGCTAATGGAATGGGTCATGTCAATCAGATCATTCAACTAATGATGTGATCCCGTTAATCAAATGACAACTCTTTGTCCATGGTTAGGAAACATAACCATCTTTGATTAACGAGCTAGTCAAGTAGAGGCATACTAGTGACACTCTGTTTGTCTATGTATTCACACATGTATTATGTTTCCGGTTAATACAATTCTAGCATGAATAATAAACTTTTATCATGATATAAGGAAATAAATAATAACTTTATTATTGCCTCTAGGGCATATTTCCTTCAGTCTCCCACTTGCACTAGAGTCAATAATCTAGATTACACAGTAATGATTCTAACACCCATGGAGCCTTGGTGCTGATCATGTTTTGCTCGTGGAAGAGGCTTAGTCAACGGGTCTGCTACATTCAGATCCGTATGTATCTTGCAAATCTCTATGTCTCCCACCTGGACTAGATCCCGGATGGAATTGAAGCGTCTCTTGATGTGCTTGGTTCTCTTGTGAAATCTGGATTCCTTCGCCAAGGCAATTGCACCAGTATTGTCACAAAAGATTTTCATTGGACCCGAAGCACTAGGTATGACACCTAGATCGGATATGAACTCCTTCATCCAGACTCCTTCGTTTGCTGCTTCCGAAGCAGCTATGTACTCCGCTTCACATGTAGATCCCGCCACGACGCTTTGTTTAGAACTGCACCAACTGACAGCTCCACCGTTTAATGTAAACACGTATCCGGTTTGCGATTTAGAATCGTCCGGATCAGTGTCAAAGCTTGCATCAACGTAACCGTTTACGATGAGCTCTTTGTCACCTCCATATACGAGAAACATATCCTTAGTCCTTTTCAGGTACTTCAGGATGTTCTTGACCGCTGTCCAGTGATCCACTCCTGGATCACTTTGGTACCTCCCTGCTAGACTTATAGCAAGGCACACATCAGGTCTGGTACACAGCATTGCATACATGATAGAGCCTATGGCTGAAGCATAGGGAACATCTTTCATTTTCTCTCTATCTTCTGCAGTGGTCGGGCATTGAGTCTGACTCAACTTCACACCTTGTAACACAGGCAAGAACCCTTTCTTTGCTTGATCCATTTTGAACTTCTTCAAAACTTTGTCAAGGTATGTGCTTTGTGAAAGTCCAATTAAGCGTCTTGATCTATCTCTATAGATCTTAATGCCTAATATGTAAGCAGCTTCACCGAGGTCTTTCATTGAAAAACTCTTATTCAAGTATCCCTTTATGCTATCCAGAAATTCTATATCATTTCCAATCAGTAATATGTCATCCACATATAATATCAGAAATGCTACAGAGCTCCCACTCACTTTCTTGTAAATACAGGCTTCTCCGAAAGTCTGTATAAAACCAAATGCTTTGATCACACTATCAAAGCGTTTATTCCAACTCCGAGAGGCTTGCACCAGTCCATAAATGGATCGCTGGAGCTTGCACACTTTGTTAGCTCCCTTTGGATCGACAAAACCTTCTGGTTGCATCATATACAACTCTTCTTCCAGAAATCCATTCAGGAATGCAGTTTTGACATCCATCTGCCAAATTTCATAATCATAAAATGCGGCAATTGCTAACATGATTCGGACAGACTTAAGCATCGCTACGGGTGAGAAGGTCTCATCGTAGTCAATCCCTTGAACTTGCCGAAACCCTTTTGCGACAAGTCGAGCTTTGTAGACAGTAATATTACCGTCAGCGTCAGTCTTCTTCTTGAAGATCCATTTATCTCAATTGCTTGCCGATCATTGGGCAAGTCAACCAAAGTCCACACTTTGTTCTCATACATGGATCCCATCTCAGATTTCATGGCTTCAAGCCATTTTGCGGAATCTGGGCTCACCATCGCTTCTTCATAGTTCGTAGGTTCATCATGATCTAGTAGCATGACTTCCAGAACAGGATTACCGTACCACTCTGGCACGGATCTCACTCTGGTTGATCTACGAGGTTCAGTAGTGTCTTGTTCTGAAGTTTCATGATCATTATCATTAGCTTCCTCACTAATTGGTGTAGGTGTCACAGAAATAGTTTTCTGTGATGCACTACTTTCCAATAAGGGAGCAGGTACAGTTACCTCGTCAAGTTCTACTTTCCTCCCACTCACTTCTTTCGAGAGAAACTCCTTCTCCAGAAAGTTTCCGAACTTAGCAACAAAAGTCTTGCCTTCGGATCTGTGATAGAAGGTGTATCCAATAGTCTCCTTTGGATATCCTATGAAGACACATTTCTCCGATTTGGGTTCGAGCTTATCAGGTTGAAGCTTTTTCACATAAGCATCGCAGCCCCAAACTTTCAGAAACGACAACTTTGGTTTCTTGCCAAACCATAGTTCATAAGGCGTCGTCTCAACGGATTTTGATGGTGCCCTATTTAACGTGAATGCGGCCGTCTCCAAAGCATAACCCCAAAACGATAGCGGTAAATCAGTAAGAGACATCATAGATCGCACCATATCTAGTAAAGTACGATTACGACGTTCGGACACACCATTACGCTGTGGTGTTCCGGGTGGCGTGAGTTGCGAAACTATTCCGCATTGTTTCAAATGTACACCAAACTCGTAACTCAAATATTCTCCTCCACGATCAGATCGTAGAAACTTTATTTTCTTGTTACGATGATTTTCAACTTCACTCTGAAATTCTTTGAACTTTTCAAACGTTTCAGACTTATGTTTCATTAAGTAGATATACCCATATCTGCTTAAGTCATCTGTGAAGGTGAGAAAATAACGATATCCGCCACGAGCCTCAATATTCATCGGACCACATACATCTGTATGTATGATTTCCAACAAATCTGTTGCTCTCTCCATAGTACCGGAGAACGGCGTTTTAGTCATCTTGCCCATGAGGCACGGTTCGCAAGTACCAAGTGATTCATAATCAAGTGGTTCCAAAAGTCCATCAGTATGGAGTTTCTTCATGCGCTTTACACCGATATGACCTAAACGGCAGTGCCACAAATAAGTTGCACTATCATTATCAACTCTGCATCTTTTGGCTTCAACATTATGAATATGTGTGTTACTACTATCGAGATTCAATAAGAATAGACCACTCTTCAAGGGTGCATGACCATAAAAGATATTACTCATATAAATAGAACAACCATTATTCTCTGATTTAAATGAATAACCGTCTCGCATCAAACAAGATCCAGATATAATGTTCATGCTTAACGCTGGCACCAAATAACAATTATTTAGGTCTAATATTAATCCCGAAGGTAGATGTAGAGGTAGCGTGCCGACCGCGATCACATCGACTTTGGAACCGTTTCCCACGCGCATCGTCACCTCGTCCTTAGCCAATCTTCGCTTAATCCGTAGTCCCTGTTTCGAGTTGCAAATATTAGCAACAGAACCAGTATCAAATACCCAGGTGCTACTGCGAGCATTAGTAAGGTACACATCAATAACATGTATATCACATATACCTTTGTTCACCTTGCCATCCTTCTTATCCGCCAAATACTTGGGGCAGTTCCGCTTCCAGTGACCAGTCTGCTTGCAGTAGAAGCACTCAGTTTCAGGCTTAGGTCCAGACTTGGGTTTCTTCTCTTGAGCAGCAACTTGCTTGCTGTTCTTCTTGAAGTTCCCCTTCTTCTTCCCTTTGCCCTTTTTCTTGAAACTAGTGGTCTTGTTGACCATCAACACTTGATGCTCCTTCTTGATTTCTACCTCCGCAGCTTTCAGCATTGCGAAGAGCTCGGGAATAGTCTTATTCATCCCTTGCATATTATAGTTCATCACGAAGCTCTTGTAGCTTGGTGGAAGTGATTGGAGAATTCTGTCAATGACGCTATCATCCGGAAGATTAACTCCCAGTTGAATCAAGTGATTACAATACCCAGACATCTTGAGTATATGCTCACTGACAGAACTGTTCTCCTCCATCTTGCAGCTATAGAACTTATTGGAGACTTCATATCTCTCAATCCGGGCATTTGCTTGAAATATTAACTTCAACTCCTGGAACATCTCATATGCCCCATGACGTTCAAAACGTCGTTGAAGTCCCGGTTCTAAGCCGTAAAGCATGGCACATTGAACTATCGAGTAGTCATCAGCTTTGCTCTGCCAGACGTTCATAACATCTGGTGTTGCTCCAGCAGCAGGCCTGGCACCCAGCGGTGCTTCCAGGACGTAATTCTTCTGTGCAGCAATGAGGATAATCCTCAAGTTACGGACCCAGTCCGTGTAATTGCTACCATCATCTTTCAACTTTGCTTTCTCAAGGAACGCATTAAAATTCAACGGAACAACAGCACGGGCCATCTATCTACAATCAAACATACATAAGCAAGATACTATCAGGTACTAAGTTCATGATAAATTTAGGTTCAATTAATCATATTACTTAAAGAACTCCCACTTAGATAGACATCCCTCTAATCCTCTAAGTGATTACGTGATCCAAGTCAACTAAACCATGTCCGATCATCACGTGAGATGGAGTAGTTTCATTGGTGAACATCACTATGTTGATCATATCTACTATATGATTCACGCTCGACCTTTCGGTCTCCGTGTTCCGAGGCCATATCTGTATATGCTTGGCTCGTCAAGTATAACCTGAGTATTCCGCGTGTGCAACTGTTTTGCACCCGTTGTATTTGAACGTAGAGCCTATCACACCCGATCATCACGTGGTGTCTCAGCACGAAGAACTTTCGCAACGGTGCATACTCAGGGAGAACACTTCTTGATAATTAGTGAGAGATCATCTTATAATGCTACCGTCAATCAAAGCAAGATAAGATGCATAAAAGATAAACATCACATGCAATCAATATAAGTGATATGATATGGCCATCATCATCTTGTGCTTGTGATCTCCATCTCGAAGCACCGTCGTGATCACCATCGTCACCGGCGCGACACCTTGATCTCCATCGTAGCATCGTTGTCGTCTCGCCAATCTTATGCTTCCACGACTATCGCTACCGCTTAGTGATAAAGTAAAGCATTACAGCGCGATTGCATTGCATACAATAAAGCGACAACCATATGGCTCCTGCCAGTTGCCGATAACTCGGTTACAAAACATGATCATCTCATACAATAAAATTTAGCATCATGTCTTGACCATATCACATCACAACATGCCCTGCAAAAACAAGTTAGACGTCCTCTACTTTGTTGTTGCAAGTTTTACGTGGCTGCTACGGGCTTAAGCAAGAACCAATCTTACCTACGCATCAAAACCACAACGATAGTTTGTCAAGTTGGTGCTGTTTTAACCTTCGCAAGGACCGGGCGTAGCCACACTCGGTTCAACTAAAGTTGGAGAAACTGTCACCCGCTAGCCACCTTTGTGCAAAGCACGTCGGGAGAACCGGTCTCGCGTAAGCGTACGCGTAATGTCGGTCCGGGCCGCTTCGTCCAACAATACCGCCGAACCAAAGTATGACATGCTGGTAAGCAGTATGACTTATATCGCCCACAACTCACTTGTGTTCTACTCGTGCATATAACATCAACACAAAAAACCTAGGCTCGGATGCTACTATTGGGTTTCGTAGTAATAATTTCAAAAAAATTCCTACGCACACGCAAGATCATGGTGATGCATAGCAACGAGAGGGGGAGAGTGTGATCTATGTACCCTTGTAGATCGACAACGGAAGGATTAACTTGGTTGATGTAGTCGTACGTCTCCACGGCCCGACCGATCAAGCACCGAAACCACGGCACCTCCGAGTTCTAGCACACGTTCAGCTCGATGACGATCCCCGAACTCCGATCCAGCAAAGTGTTGGGGAAGAGTTCCGTCAGCACGACGGCGTGGTGACGATCTTGATGTTCTACTGTCGCAGGGCTTCGCCTAAGCACCGCTACAATATTATCGAGGACTATGGTGGAAGGGGGCACCGCACACGGCTAAGAATATGATCATGTGGATCAACTTGTGTCTCTAGGGGTGCCCCTGTCTCCATATATAAATCCTCAAAGGAGGGGGGCCGGCCGGCCATCATAGGGCGCGCCAGGAGGAGTCCTACTCCTTTCGGGAGTAGGACTCCCCCCTTTCCTAGTTGGAATAGGATTCGCGGAGGGGGAAAAGAGGAGAGAGAGAGGAGGAAGGGGGGCCGGCCCCCTCTCCTTGTCCTATTCGGACCAAGGGGGGAGGGGCGTGCGGCCCATCCCTGACCACCTCTCCTATCTCCCACTAAGGCCCACTAAGGCCCATATACCTCCTGGGGGGTTCCGGTAACCTCCCGGTAATCCGGTAAAATCCCGATTTCACTCGGAACGCTTCCGATATCCAAATATAGGCTTCCAATATATCAATCTTTATGTCTCGACCATTTCGAGACTCCTCGTCATGTCCGTGATCACATCCGGGACTCCGAACAAACTTCGGTACATCAAAAATGCATAAACTCATAATATAACTGTCATCGTAACCTTAAGCGTGCGGACCCTACGGGTTCGAGAACAATGTAGACATGACCGAGACACGTCTCCGGTCAATAACCAATAGCGGAACCTGGATGCTCATATTGGCTCCTACATATTCTAAGAAGATTTTTTATCGGTCAGACCGCATAACAACGTACGTTGTTCCCTTTGTCATCGGTATGTTACTTGCCCGAGATTCGATCGTCGGTATCCCATACCTAGTTCAATCTCGTTACCGGCAAGTCTCTTTACTCGTTCCGTAATACATCATCCCGCAACTAACTCATTAGTTGCAATGCTTGCAAGGCTTCAGTGATGTGCATTACCGAGAGGGCCCAGAGATACCTCTCAGACAATCGGAGTGACAAATCCTAATCTCGAAATACGCCAACCCAACATGTACCTTTGGAGACACCTGTAGAGCTCCTTTATAATCACCCAGTTACGTTGTGACGTTTGGTAGCACACAAAGTGTTCCTCCGGCAAACGGGAGTTGCATAATCTCATAGTCATAGGAACATGTATAAGTCATGAAGAAAGCAATAGCAACATACTAAACGATCGGGTGCTAAGCTAATGGAATGGGTCATGTCAATCGGATCATTCAACTAATGATGTGATCCCGTTAATCAAATGACAACTCTTTGTCCATGGTTAGGAAACATAACCATCTTTGATTAACGAGCTAGTCAAGTAGAGGCATACTAGTGACACTCTGTTTGTCTATGTATTCACACATGTATTATGTTTTCGGTTAATACAATTCTAGCATGAATAATAAACTTTTATCATGATATAAGGAAATAAATAATAACTTTATTATTGCCTCTAGGGCATATTTCCTTCATGTAGTCCCATCACGATCTCCAAGGATCTCTCTATGACAAACATACACTCTCTCCTCCCCATGTTTGCATTTTCTCCATTGTTTGTCATACCCCTCTTGGCCATGTGCTAGGGGTCTTGCTCTCTCGGTTGCAAACAATCACACACTATCTCCTCATCCTTGCTTCCGTTATCAAAGATGCATGTGTGATATGTTCGCATAAGACACACACATTTTTTCTTGACTTTTATCGAGTGTTGTCCATGTCTCTTTCATACACGCACACACACTTTTTTCACTCACTCTTTCTATTTCACTCTCTCTCTCTAGTTAGGGACTCTCACGTCCATAAGCATATGGATGTTTTGAAAAGTCAAACCTCAGAAAAGTTTGACCAGGTATATGTGGAGAAAAACATTTACACCTGGAAAGATCATTAGATTCATCACAACATATACTTACTTCATACTTGGTATTGTAGATATAAGTAATTTCTTTATAAACTTGGTCAAAGTTTCAAAAGTTTGACTTTTAAAAAAATGTTGGAACTACATTATCGAGCGGAGGGAGTAGCTCTTTCTCTCTCTCTGCGCTATCTCTCACGAGCCTGCCCTCTCACACGAACACTCTATACCGACGGATTATACACTCACTGTGTCAGCGTATAGCTCCGTATATTGTTTAGTTGACCGGTCAACCAGTCCACATGCTGCCTTGTCAGCTCGTGTTCTGTATCTTCGTGTGCTGGCCCATGTGGCAGTGGGTGAAAATAAGTAAACTAGAGGCCCATCTGATACGCGGTGAAGTAAAAAAAAGTTGAAACCACTCGGGGTAGCACCCTGCACGCTAGTAAATTGAGGGCGCTTTGAGGACACACTTCTTCCGCGTGGAGGACACACTCGCGCACAATTCACCACTGCACAGCGGCATGCATAGAAGGACGCACTCGCGCACACCCAACACACAACACACACCATCACACGTGTACACCAGCGTCGCCGCTGGTTGAGATGGACGGCGAGGCAGCCAACAAGCGGAGGCGGCTCGAGCCAAAACTGCATCCGGCGAGCCTGGACTTCATCAGCAGCCTCCCCGACGACATGATGCTCATCATCATCGGCCTCCTTCCCACCAAATCTGCTGTGCGGACCGCCCTGCTCTCCCGGCGGTGGCACCCCCTCTGGCATCGCGTCCCCCTCAACCTCACCGTCGACAGCTGCCTCTGTGATGGGGATTGCAAACGCATGGCCGCAGTCTCCAAGATCCTTTCATCGCACCCTGGGCCAGCCAGATGCCTTGACATCCGCATGTTCAGTACCAACTGCAAGGTCCAACCCAATTTCGACGAGTGGTTCTTATCCCCCGCCCTAGATCAGCTCGAGGAGCTCAGCTTTGAAGCTGGACGATGTCGCTCTCTACCGCTGTCCATGCTCCGCCTCACGCCAACACTGCGCCGCACTAGCTTCAGCTCCTGCTATCTTCCCCAGATTAATGTCGCGCCCGCCCTTCTTCTCCCTCAACTCAAGCAGCTCGACCTCTTCAACGTTGTCATCTCGAAGAAGGCTATGGAGCACCTGCTCCGCAACTCTATTGCGCTTGAGTACCTTCGTCTTGAGCAGATCCACGGGTTCATTAGCCTCCACATCACCTCGACGAATCTCCGATGGATTTATGTGTCTTGCTAGCCCCGCAACAAGACATCAATTGGGAAGAGATTACTCCAGCTGTTCCACGTTATGGTCATTGAGAATGTGCCTTTCCTTGAGAGATTACTTGTATCAGATCTTGAAGGTCCAACAAAAATCAGGGTCATTGATGCGCCGAAATTAACAGCGTTGGTGCACTCGTCTGCCAAATTCTCCAAACTCTTTATTGGATCCATAATCGTTTAGGTACAACACTCATCTTCTTCTCCGTCTTCTTGAAATTCACATTTTTAAATTTCTTCTTGATGTATTTATGACTGTCTTCCAGAAAATGATTCCCACAAGCTTGACCCAGTCTATGTGCATAGTGAAGATCTTGGCAATAAAATCTACCGGCCCCAATCTGGATCAAGTTGTTGGATTCCTTACATGCTTTCCGTGCACGGAGAAGCTACTCATCGAGGTGAAACTTCTTTCCTATTAGTAAACGTTAATCACAACGTAGCTCAAATTTTTCGTAATTTTCCCAAATTACGATGACAAGTGTAGTGTTCAAAACTGCATCTATGCACTGCACCGAAAGAAATGTTTTTAGTATTTTTTCTCACGTGATCACCTGCATCATTTTTTTGTTGTACTACTATAGTAGCCTAGGCTAGTCATAGTGGAAAGTAACTTAGACTACTCCAGTAACTCTATGGTTACCCTAAGAGCAAGTACTACCTCCGTCCTGGTTTACTCTTCCTATTTTGCAGTATCAAAATTTGACCATAGATTTAACTGACAAAATGTTAATGCATGTCACTAAGAACTATATCGTTGGATCCGTATTTGAACATAATTTCAAATGGTGTAACTTTTAGTGACATGCATTGGCATTTTCTTACGTAAATCTATGGTCAAAATTTTATACTAAGTAAGAGGTAGTACAAAAGTGGGCTATAATGGCTGTCGGTGTCAAAACTGGCGGATCTCGGGTAGGGGGTCCCGAACTGTGTGTTTATGCCAGATGGTAACAGGAGGCAAGGAACACGATGTTTTACCCAGGTTCGGGCCCTCTCGTTGGAGGTAAAACTCTACGTCCTGCTTGATTAATATTGATGATATGGGTAGTACAAGAGTAGATCTACCACGAGATCAAGGAGGCTAAACCCTAGAAGCTAGCCTATGGTATGATTGTTGTATATGGAGTTGATGTCCTACGGACTACAATCCTCCGGTTTATATAGACACCGGATAGGGTTAGGGTTACATAGAGTCGGTTACAATGGTAGGAGATCTTGAATATCCGCATCGCCAAGCTTGCCTTCCATGCCAAGGAAAGTCCCATCCGGACACGGGATGATGTCTTCAATCTTGTATCTTCATAGTCCAGGAGTCCGGCTGAAGGTATAGTCCGGCTACCCGAACACCCCCTAATCCAGGACTCCCTCAATGGGCCTCCACTATGTAGGGCAAAACACGTGCCAAATTCACTTGTGATGCATTTGACATCGATGCCCCTCCATTGCTTACCTGGTGCCCCAATCTGGATCACCTACTTTGCTCCGGTGCCAAATTAATAACTCGCGCAATGAAAAAACACTTGCGTGGGAGAGAGAGAGGATTGAGGCAATAAAAACACTTGTTTGGGAGAGTGAGAGGCTGGTGTAGTTGGTTTGATTGATTTTTTTATACATGTGGGTCTGTGTGCATAGCGGTGCCAACTCTCTCACATCGCGAGAGCGGTGCCAAAATCTTTTGATTTGACATCGATGCGTATAATGTGGCATACTTTTGTGAAATATGGCATCGGCCACATAGTGGAAGGAAACAAATTCCCAAGATCTTCACGTACTCCTAGGTAAATGAGAGGAAAGAGAAAGAGAGAGAGAGGGAGAGTGAAAAAATATCACTAGCTAGCCAACCCTATCGTATGAGCGAATGATATTGGTACCTCTTGATGACATGGCAATCTTATATAGCCAGCTTCTCTAATATGTTCTCTTCTTTTGCAGATAAAAAAAGACCCGAAAGTGAAAAATGTGCTGCACTATAACAATCTCATCGAATGCCTTGATCTCCATCTTACAGAAATTGATTTGATCGACTACCGAGGCAGCACATCTGAGATTAAATTGGCTAGGTTCTTTGTTCTGGAGGCAAGTGTGCTCAAGGTAATGAGGTTTGGCATTCTCTGGCACAACAATGAATGGTGTGCTGATCACTGCAAGCGTCTAAGCCTAAATGACAAAGTCTCCATAGAAGCTGAATTTGTTTTTGAAACATCAAGTGGCCAGAGACTCGAAAACTTATTTGCCCATTAGTGACTTATCAGGGCGGTGGATTTTAGTTTGTACGATAATGCTGCATCCACCTAAAGTAACGAAATTTCTTACGTAAACTTCCTAGTAATTTCCTCTTCGTAGGTGCAGCATTACTCCTAACATTTGTAATATCAGTTTGAAACTTGTAATATTGCCGTGTCCTATTCGTGCGTTTTCAAAATCCTACGAATCAAACAGGTCATGAGTTGGTGATGATGTTGTGCCTGCCATCTTTCACCAATAGCCGTCGGATCTAGATTTGACGCATACAAAACAAACTTCTCCAGTTTTGCAAAAAGATGCCCGCACTTGTTCCCTATTTACAAACAACTCCTTGTCTCTCACAATCAGCCTTATCTCCTGCCCACCACATCTAGAAGGCAATGGGAAAATCTGGCGCGATGGCCGCTGCCGGCGCCATCCACCCCCCCAATCTTAGTGTTCCGTGCAATGCATGGGCATCTACGCACGGGAAATTATGTCGAACACAACTAGTTGTAAGCAGGCTAGGTCTACAGCCATGATGATAGTGACTGCAGACGGTGAGGCTGACTATAGTATGCCAAACACGACGCCTATACTCAGGTGTCATCTCCGGCGTAGGGTCTTGTCACTTCACTGTGAGGAGCAGCACGTAATAATTTGACCAATGGGTAGTACAGTGCTACTACATTGGTAGTACTACTACTAATACTAGCACCACCGTCTGGATTTAGTAGTACTACCACGCCCATCTGGATTTAGTATTTGACTAGCAATATCTAGTAATGCATGTCACAAAAAATGTACTACTCCCTCTGTAAATAAATACATGGTGTATTGTTTTATTCCTGTCGGCGAGATAACTTAATGTATTTTTGCTACTTAATAGGATTACATGCAATGAACTAACCACTGCATGTGATGTTTGGTAGTCTCAAGTCATTGAAACCATGCACGGGCACGGAGGGGGACGCAACTTCATTGACTTACTGCACCTGCCTTTGGGTGTATGACACGTGGGCCCAACGGGTGGCTGGCCAACCTGTCATACAGCCAAAGGCAGGTGCAGTAGAGGGGCGAGGAGTAGATGGCCAACACGCACGTGAATTCAACGCAGTCTGCACTTCTCATATAAAGGCTCCCGCCAGTCCAATCTACGAAATCCTATGCACCTACGCACCCAAGGGAAAGAGTGATCACTCCAGTCGCAAGATTAATTGACTAGAAGCTAGACCCATGGAGGCAATGAGCGCGAGCATCAGCCGGCTGTGCCAGATGGTCCACGATGCCGGCCTACGGCCTGGCACCGAGGAACGTCTCCAGGTAGTGCTTGAGGCCGCCAGGGCGAGGGGCCGCTTGGACGACAACGTCGTCTCCTTGTTCGACGAGGTCCTCGTTGGCTTCCTCGACAAGTTCACCGTCGTCAGGAAGCTCGCGGATGACCTTGACGTACGCCTCCAGCCCACGCGCCCAGGCTCTGTGATGCCTGCCACCGTCAACGGCCTCTATGGTGACAACCTCTTCGACGCACTGGTGGCCCTGCGACTGCCCGTCGTCACGCTGGAGAATGTCCACGTCAAGGTCGCGCTCGCCGTGCAACGCCTGGCGCAGCAAGACACCATCGACATAATCACCCACATCTACGTGCAAATCGTACACAAGGACTACTACATGCAAGAGGAGGACGATAGGACGCTGGCCTTCTTGGACCGCAAGGCAACTTTGGACGACATTGTTCAGAAGCACGTTGATCTTGCCGCCAACGCCGCTGCTCCTCACACGTCGGTTGGTGACCCGGTGCACTAGGGCGTGAGGATGTCGTTAATGGATCCGTATGTATCTTTATCTTTCCGTCAAATCCATGTAGTAGTATATGGTACTACTAGTAATTATCTTACCTTTCGCATCAACTTCATAATTTTCCTACGTACTCCATGCATGAACCGCGCCAGAACCAAACTTCTCATTACTCTGGGAAAATCGTTATTTCTATCTATCGGTCACGCCATGGAGCAGAACCAAATTTTACAAGTTACAAGTTCAAAAGGAAAAGCCTGCCGTGTTCGAGTAGCACCCCCACACGGTTGGTCCGGCACGCCGCTCAAGGGGGAATGCGTGTTGTGTTGCATTTTCACTTACAAGTGGGACCGCAGTTGAGCAAACTGACTATCGACAAACCCCCACCCCGCCCACCGCGTGATGGCTGAGAAAACAGGAGGGAGAAGAGATGGCTGTAGCACGGACTCCAAGAAAATTGGTGTCGGATGGGACTCGTGTGGGTGGCGTGTGCCGTACTGCTAGACATGAATGCTAGTTATGGCCCATACCACCCCACTATATCGAGGTGCTGGTTACGTAGAACAAATTTCCTGGAGTCCGTGCTCAGCCCTCCTCTATCTCTCTTCTCAGCCATCCAGCAGACGCGTGGAGCCCATCGTCTGTTTGCTCATATGCGGTCCCACATGTCAGTGAAAATGCAAGAGGACCCACTGAACCTGCACATCTTTCACCTCGACGTGCTGGTGATGAAAAACAAATCCAATAAAGATCTTCGGTGGCCGCTTTTGGAGTTACTCAAGAGTAGTAAGATTCTATTTACAGTTTAACCCAAGATGCACGTCACGTGGCTTCAACTACCACTCTATTTTCTTGCATGACACGACCTGGATGCTGGATGTCCCACGTGTCGGCAAAAGGAGGAAGAACTCGACCAAATCTTCGGTTGTGATCTCGGATTAGACTAGTTGTGCTAACTTAAAATTTTATTGTGTAGAATGGATGCACGTTTTGGTATTGGGAAGAAGAGTACAACGGCATATTGATAGAGCGCAATTTAGTAGATGTTCTAGCACTTTTAGCTAGCATAGAGGCTAGAGATGAGACTAGTGCACTTGTTGATAGAATAGAGGCTAGACCCGTCTACTTCTTTACACTCAAAGAAGAAAGAAGCACGTAGGATCAAGCCTCCATAGATCAACAATGAATGCATCGAGAAGGCACTAATCCAACTTACATGAGCAGTTATGGAAGTTGGATATCTTCTAAAATGTATTCTTGTGGTTCTTGTTTTTCTAGTCAAAATTTTGGTGATCTATTTCCATGTACCAAAAAATCAATGATGAAAAAAAGATGTGTGTTTGCAAAGAAAAATGTACGCGGCCGGGATGCGTCCGCGCGTTCGGCGCACGGCCACCGCATCCGACCGGACATGACCCCATTGCCCTACCCAAACGGACAGAATCCGGGCAAAACGGGGGTTCGTTCGGGGTCGTGCATTGGAGTTGGCCTTACAAGTGGGACCGCAGTTGAGGAAAACGACTATCGGCAAAGCCCCACCTCGCCCGCCGCGCGATGGCTGAGTTAGAGAAACGACGAGGTTGAAGAGATTGATGTAGCACGGACTCCAACAAATATGGTGTCAGATGGAAGTCGTGCTGGTGGCGTGTGCCGTACTCCTGGACGTGAATGCTTGTTCTGGCCCATGCCACCCTACTACTCCTACTACTTATAGTAGTAGTATCGAGGATTTGAGGTGCTGGTTATGTACAACGAACACATTAACATATGGCCCACCTCACACTGTGGCCAAATTTCCGGGAGTCTGTGCTAGGTACAATTATGTATTCGGAAAATGTTTTTTGCCTCGTCGCAGCACCCACTCAGAGAAGCGACTCGAAAGCCATTCATAAATTTAGTAAGTTTATCACAGGCATATCATTTTATTACATACAACAGGTCATCAACCCACAACGACAACGTGGATACATTATAAATACTAAAGTTTTCATCACACAACAAATAACAAGCAATGAAATGAACTTCAACTCAACCAATCCTCGTCGTTGGAAACACTTGCTTTGAACCACAAGTGATTCTCTGGGAATGGCCAGCTACTGTCAATCTCGAGACCAACGCAGGACTGATCATCCAGGCTGAAGCGACCTACTATATCACGACCAGGGTAGGGAACCACCGCAATGTCCGACGTATAGATATAGTTGCTTCTCATAAATGGTAGTAACGTTGTGTCAATAGCAGTTTGATCGCCTTTCACCATCATTGGATAGTTTTGTCCAAGGAAGAGCGAGTTTGCTCCAAGACTATCAATACGGTACCAGGGAGAAGGTGTTGGCGCTAGCACAGTAGTATCCATCCCGAATACCATACAACGGGTGTTGGAATAGGTCCGGAGAGTGCGACCATGGGAGACAACACCTGATTCCTTAGTAGTAACATCAGCAGTGGGCTGTATACAGACAAGAAGGAGTGATCCATCGGAAGTTGCCAGGCGCCACTGAGTATATCGGCCCTCCTTGTCCTCATCTCCCCCTTGGTTATAAATTTTTTGAAGTATAGGTGGTGGAATGTCCACAGGACCTTGGAAACACAAGAAGAAGGTTAATTAGTAGAGAAGGGAAACTTGCTAACTCGCATGCATGTGGATGAAACAATTATAATTACGGTGGAAGACAAACGTACCGAAACTACGAGGATCCCATGCAAAAACAGTGCCACGAGTGGTGGCAGCTAACACAAGACCCTCGTATTCAATTGCATCACAGTACACATCCGTGTATAGAAACTGATTTTTGAGCAATATCCATCCAGTCGAACCACGACGGATAGCAACAAACTTGTCGAAGATAGCAACAACTTGATAGTTCTTGTAATTCCAAGAGCGGTTGGGAACTCGAGAAATTGCTATGTTCCGTAGACGACAATCCCCATGATCATATTTGAACGTACGTAGATCATCTGTGTGCTCAACCTCAGGGCACTCGGAGATTTTTGGAAGTGGAATTTGCTGATGAGTGTACACATTCACAAGTTTCCACTTGCAATTGTACCCAATATAAACAACCCAATCTCCATTTGCGCCTGCCCAAGCCTTGCCCTCAAGCAATGGCATCTTAACATCATACGTATCATTATCAAGCGGCATCAACTTGCACAAGCCGAGGCTTCCCTCGCCCCCGCACCAGTCAGCAGCACTACAAGAAATATGTCAACTAGCGACCTTCTGTCAGTGACCCTGGAAGAATTGGTCATAGATCCATGACCATTTCAGACCAATTGGTCAAAAGCTGTTCGGGGGGCTCCAAACCCTAAACTATAATGACCATTTTGGTCAGAAAGGTCATAATTTCCTTACACGAAATGGTCATAAAGCAGATAGCACTGCTCCTGTGCCTTATTTCTAGCTGATCATGACCAATATAGATGGTCATAACCTTGTAAATTGTGGTGGGTTGCTATGACTAGACGCCACCTCATCAGTTTTTCCTATGTGTCATGTCCATGTGGCAGTTTTTGCCCTAGGTTGTGAAGCAACCTATATTTCTGTCATTCCCAAAATTCCCAAAAAAATCTCATAAATTCTTTGGGTCATATATTCGTCAAATATGTAAAAAACCTTCCTTGCCTAGTTCAAAAATAATTCAAAAATATTCATTTTCCTATTATGTTCAGAAAACACTTTGTGAAGGAAGTACCACTTTGGCATGTCCAAATGGTATCCATTTTCTACAGTGCTTTCCTCTACCCAAATAACCATTCTCCACCAATGCCAGCTCAATCCATTCATTATTTTGAGCCGAGCTTCAACATTCGTATTTATGTCCAGTCTGGTAGTTTGCAAAGCAAGTACCACCTAGGCTCCTCCTTTTGAGCTGAAAATTTGTGAAGACGGTCTCTTAGTAACTGATCATCCTCAGCCAAAACTCACGCCCATTAGCCATGTACATTTCCCGTACCGCTAATCAAACACTTGGCTGCTAATTCATGTTTGAGCATCGATCGGTCTCCTCGTGAGAATCTTATGTTGTAATTTTCTTCCTAGCACCTACCTGGGGAGTGCCCAACCCACTAGACATGCCTAGGCTGCCCAGAACACATGGCAACGCCATGGTCATGCGGTGACCACGCGGCGGGCATGCGAGTTTACGCGCTCTAGAGTTGGGGGCCCCGGCCACCGCCCAAACCTCGACGTATCGCCACCAAACCATGTATTTATGATTAAATAGGTACTTATGTAACTATAAATGATTTTTGGAAAAAAATAAATAGTAAACTATGAGGCAGCTGCAGTTCAAATTTGACCCGCTTCCAACTGAATCGGTGGGAATTTGTCTTTTTCACCAGAGGTGGATCAAAACTTTTGACACCCAACCATTTTGTCAATTGTGCATTAAATATGGCCTAGTATTTTAGAAAATTGATTTGGTCCAATTTTGCAACAAAATATATGGTAGGTCCTTCACAAAAAAACTCATTTCGGGCACTTAGGAAATGGAAAATGTATTTTCCGTGCAAAGAAAATGAAAACTCCCTTAGGCAACATTGTTTGGAATTTCAAGATGCACCCTTGTGCACAATATGAGATCATTTGAACAAACTATGCCAAGAATGTGGCGATAAGATTGATCATTTGGCTTGAAAGCCATGAATCTTCACACATGATAGCTCATTTCTGAGAACACTTTTTTAAAATAATTGCCGTATTACAAGTTTATTATTTTTCCTGGAAACATGGTCACATATAATGACACAATGCGAAGGTTTTCCAATTTTTTGTTTTTTTTTTGAATTTTTTATGCCCGTTTCAAAATGCGGTCAAAACGGCGGGCTTGACCGTTCCTAGCTAGTGGTTGAATCTTGGATCTTTTTGGTGTTTCTATGATTAAATAGATACTTATGTACCTAGAAATGATTTTTGGAAAAATTAAAGAGCAAACTATGAGGCAGCTGCAGTTCAAATTTGACCCGCTTCCAGCTGAATCGGCGGGAATTTGTCTTTTTCACGAGAGGTGGATCAAAAATTTTTACACCCAACCATTTGGTCAACTGTGCATTAAATATGTCCTAGTATTTTAGTAAATTGATTTGGTACAATTTTGCAACAAATCTATGGTAGGTCCTTCACAAAAAAACCTCATTTCGAGCACTCGAAAAATAGAAAATGAATTTTTCATGCAAAGAAAATGAAAACTCCCTTAGGAAACATTGTTTGGAATTCCAAGATGCACCGTTGTGCACAATATGAGATCATTTGAACAAACTATGCCATGAATGTGGCCATAAGAGTGATCATTTGGCTTGAAAGCCATGAATCTTCACGCATGATAGCTCATTTCTGAGAACACTTTTTAAAAATAATTACCATATTAAAAGTTTATAATTTTTGCTGGTAACTTGGCCACATATGATGACACAATGCGGAGGTTTTCCAATTTTTTGATTTTTTTTGAATTTTTTATGCCCGTTTCAAAATGCGGTCAAAACGACGGGCTTGACCGTTCCTAGCTAGTGGTTGAATCTTGGATTTTTTTGGTGTTTCTCTGATTAGATACTTATGTACCAAGAAATGATTTTTGGAAAAATTAAAGAGCAAACTATGAGGCAGTTGCAGTTCAAATTTGACCCACTTCCAGCTGAATCGGTGGGAATTTGTCTTTTTCACGAGAGGTGGATCAAAACTTTTTACACCCAACTGTTTGGTCAATCGTGCATTAAATATGTCCTAGTATTTTAGAAAATTGATTTGGTACAATTTTGCAACAAATATATGGTAGGTCCTTCACAAAAAAACCTCATTTTGGGCACTCGAAAAATAGAAAATGAATTTTCCGTGCAAAGAAAATGAAAACTCCCTTAGGCAACATTGTTTGGAATTCCAAGATGCACCCTTGTGCACAATATGAGATCATTTGAACAAACTATGCCATGAATGTGGCCATAAGAGTGATCATTTGGCTTGAAAGCCATGAATCTTCACGCATGGTAGCTCATTTCTAAGAACATTTTTTTTAAAATAATTACCGTATTACAAGTTTATTATTTTTTCTGGTAACTTGGTCACATATGATGACACAACGTGAAGGTTTTGCATTTTGTTGATTTTTTTTTTGAATTTGTTATGCCCATTTCAAAATGCGGTCGAAACGGCGGGCATGACCGTTCATAGCTAGGGGTTGAATCTTGCCAAAATTTTGTTGGATCTCTGATTAAGTAGATACTTCTTTACCTAAAAATGATTTTTGTAAAAAATCATGAGCAGACTATGAGGCACCTCTAGTTCAAATTTGACCCGCTTCCAGTTGAATCAACATAGTTTTATCTTTTTATAAAAGGTGGATTGAAACCTTTTGGCACCCAACCATTTGGTAAATTATGCATTGAATATGGACTAATATTTTATAAAAATATTTTGGTCCAATTTTGCAACAAATATTTGGTACGTCATTCACAAAAAAACGCATTTTGGACACTCAAAAAATGGAAAACAAACTTTTTTGCAAAAAAATGAAAAATTCCCTAGTCAACATTGTTTGTCATTCAAGATACAAACTTGTGCACAATGTGAGACCATTTTTTTTATTTTTTCATGTGTAAAAGTAGAAGAAAAACAAAAGAAAATACACAAATCACATATACTCTATTCCCATTGGTGGAGTTGGTCTGACACGGATTGATGACATGGCGCCCATCCATCCATCAATCATCCCACATCCATCCATCCATTTATCTATAGAGAACAAAAAAGAAAAAAGAAAAAAGAAAATGAAAAGGGGAAACCCCACAGACCCACCCACCCCGATCCATCCATCCCACACCCCCTCTCGTCTCCCACCCACCCCGATCCCATCCCTCCCAAACCCTAACCCGCACCCGCACTCCTCCTTCCTCGGCTCCTCGCTGCCGCCACCTCCTCCCCATCCCGTAGCGGCGCCCACCGCGTCACCTGCCGGCCGCCCTCGTGGGTGGCTGTGTCCACGGCAACGACGGAGGCCGCGGTCGGTCGTCTCCCAATCCGCCTCTCTCCCTAACGCCAGACCCAATCCGCCACCGTCCTCTTCTCCAGTCGCACCGGCGACCTCCAACCTCATCGCCGGCAGCCCCTCCCCTTTCCTCCTAGATCGACTCGAGCTGCTCATGTCGTGGCCAGATCTGGCAGGAACTCCCTCTAAGGGAGTCCTGGATTAGGGGGTGTTTCGATAGCCAGACTATACCTTCAGCCGGACTCCTGGACTATGAAGATACAAGATTGAAGACTCCGTCCCATGTCCGGAAGGGACTTTCCTTGGCATGGAAGGCAAGCTTGGCGATACGGATATGAAGATCTCCTACCATTGTAACCGACTCTATGTAACCCTAATCGTATCCGGTGCCTATATAAATCGGAGGGTTTTAGTCTGTACGACGACATACACATCTACAATCATACCATAGGCTAGCTTCTAGGGTTTAGACTCCTCGATCTCGTGGTAGATCTACTCTTGTACTACCCATATCATCAATATTAATCAAGCAGGACGTAGGATTTTACCTCCATCGATGTAGCGACCAGACCTCAAACAGTCTGATCTCTGTGCTCCGGTGTCATCCCTGGATCAGTAATGCTGACACCACACGGTACTCGGAGGATTTATAACAGAGTAGCAATCACACACTTATTACATCGAGGGTCTCCATAGAGAATTTATTACAATAAATATGGCTTAAGGCTATCTAATAACGATAACAGCGGAAGGCTTGGAAGATAAGTGAGTCCATCAACCCCAACAGCATCACTGAGTATAGAACCACGACCTAAAAACTCCTTAATCGTCGTCTAAAAAGTCTGCAACATTAACATTGCAGCCCGAAACGGGTCAGCACATGGAATATGCTGGCAAGGTAACACATAGAGAGTAATGGAATGAAACAACTATACGATATGCATATTTGGCTGCTGAAAAGCTCTATGGTTACAGTTTTGCGTAAAGCCAATTTTCCCCTACTTCAAAGGAATAAATTTATTTAACTATCATGGTAGTTGTTAAACATTGAGAATGGTTGACAACATTCTCAATCCCAATTAAGCATCATCATCAAACAAAACCCAATCGAATTAATTTTAGAGTAACATGTTGAGATTCACATGAAAATCCAGGTACTAGATACTCAAGATGTCCATAACCGGGGACACGACTAATCATGATTAGTTTATTACACTCTGTAGAGGTTTGCGCACTTTTCCCTACAAGACTCGATCGCATCCGTTTGGTTTCTCGCACTGCAAGGTGTTTGAGAAGATGATGACCGAGACATAGTCTTTCAGAAGCGCTAGCACCTTACGATCGGGTAGACCGTACCACCTACATCCCCTACATCTGCTAGTCTACCACTGTAAGAGTTCGCACGACTTAGTCAACTATGCTAGAGCCCATAATAGCTTGTGGCTGCACACGGAAGTTTCTAGTATGAATAGTCTCATGATCCCTTTGAGTCTGGGTGGCGGTCCAAAAGAAAACAGGCAAGTCCTGGAATACCCAGGTGCCTCAATCCACCCAGATGTGTGTTTAAGTTGCCACCTTAGATAAACCATTAATTAACAAACTCACATCTGTCATGGATATCACTCACCCAATCCACGTCTACTAGCATAGCATGGCATAATAAGCAAACGCAGAAGTAACTCCCAAAGGTTTGATAATAAATAGGTAATAGGTACTACATCAACTACTTCCCATCCCACAATTTAATTAGATCCTAATCATGCAATGTGTGAGGATTGATCTAATGCAATAAAACTGGGTAGTAGGAAAGGTATGATCAAAGTGTTACTTGCCTTGCTGATGATCCGGGAAACCTAGCGATTCGAAGTAACAAGCGGCGCACTCCGGGTATTCTATCACAGACAAACAAACAAGCATACAATAAGTACTCATCTAATGCACAGGTAAAACTCAAATAAGAGATCTAACCAGAAGATTCAACTTAAGAACTCCGGATTGCAAAAAGAATCAAATCGAACGAAGCAATGAAAGTCAAACGGCGAAAGAAAACAACTTCGTTCTACTAATCTGGATCTAAGGCAAATTTTATAGTAGCAAAAACTTATTTAAGTTGGTTAAACGGATAGAGGGTTTCGAGACAAAACTCCAGGCGCTTGAATCGCCTGATTCCGATAAACGAGCGAAAAGTTATACTAAAAAGAAAATCGGATCAGGAATCGCGATCAGAAAAATCACAGATTTAATCCGAGAAAAAGAAAAACGACGAACGCTCGCTAAATTAAATAAACCGGAAAAACCGATCTATTTAATAAACGAAACTAAAAAAAACTAACGGAAAAACGATGGAAAAACCGAATGGTTTTCCGGAAAAAAACGGCGCGGAAAATGAGGCGGCGGCGGACCTCGGCGGCGGCGTCCGGCGGCGCGGCGGCAGCGGCGGCTTGGGGCTGGGGCGGCTAGGGTTTGGCCCGGGGTGGGCTGGCTTATAAAGCCTAGTGGGCCGGGAGTCCTAGTCGGACACGGCCCCTAGGTCGGTTCGTTTTTTTAAATATTATGTACAGAAGAAAAATAAAAAGAAATACTAAAGGACTCCAAAAAATCCGAAAGAAATTTTCACGGGCTTCTAAAATCAAGACTCAAAAGGTGAACATTTATTTGGGGCCTAAATGAAATTTTGAAAACGCACATTTTTCCTAAATTCAAATAAAATAACGAAAAACTCCAAAATAAAATCTTATTTGATTTTATTATTAAATCCTCAATATTTCTTTATTTTGTGAAAGTCATTTTATTCCCTCTCTCATATTTTTGTAATAGAAATAATTGATGATAAAATAAATAAAATCAGATGATCCTATTCTCAAAATTTGAGAAAACTCAAATATGAAAATAACGAAATCCCCAACTCTCTCCGTGGGTCATTGAGTTGCGTAGAATTTCTAGGATCAACCAAAATGCAAAATAAAATATGGTATGCAATGATGATCTAATGTATAACATTCCAAATTGAAAATTTGGGATGTTACAAACCTACCCCCCTTAAGATGAATCTCGCCCTCGAGATTCGGGTTGGCTAGAAAATAGGTGAGGGTGGTCCTTGAGCAAATCTTCCTCTCGTTCCCAGGTTGCTTCATCCTCTGTGTGGTGGCTCCACTGAACTTTGCAAAACTTGATAACCTTGCCGCGGGTGACTCGATTGGCAAACTCGAGAATCTTAACGGGTCTCTCGTCATAGGTCAAATCGTTATCCAACTAAATAGTTTCCAAAGGCACTGTGTCTCTCAACGGTATGTCAGCCATCTCCGCATGACACTTCTTCAACTGGGAAACGTGGAACACATCATGAACTCCTGACAATCCTTCAGGTAATTCCAACTTGTAGGCCACTTCTCCCATACGCTCCAAAACTCGGTCCTAAAAATCGTGGCGCTAACTTCCCTTTAACTCCAAAACGCTTTGTTCCCCGAAGTGGAGATACTCGAAGATAAGCTCTATCTCCGACTTCGTAAACTGTCTCCTTGCATTTATAATCTGCATAACTCTTCTGCCTGGACTGGGCTATCTTGAGCCTATCGCGAATCAATTTCACCTTCTATTCAGACTCTTTAATCAAGTCAGGTCCAAACAACTGGCGGTCTCCAACTTCGTCCCATGACAACGGTGTCCCGCACCTCCTTCCGTACAAGGCTTCGAAAGGGGCCATCTTTAAACTAGTTTGGTAACTGTTGTTGTAAGAGAACTCTGCATATGGCAAATTATCGTCCCAACTAGATCCATAATCTAGCGCGCATGCTCTCAACATATCCTCCAAAATCTGATTGACTCTCTCGGTCTGTCCATCTGTGTGTGGATGAAAAGTTGTACTGAATTCTAGCCTGGTACCCAAAGTTTCGTGCAACTGCTTCCAGAACTTTGAGGTAAACTAGGTTCCTCTATCTGGATACTCCTTGGAACTCCATGCAAACATACGATCCTGGTCATGTATATATTTGCCAACTTAGCACTATTGTAAGTGGTCTTTACCGGGATGAAATGAGCTAACTTCGTCAATCGATCGACTACAACCCAAATTGAGTCATAGCCTGAACGAGTCCTGGGTAATCCCGTGATAAAATCCATGCCTAGCTTATCCCACTTCCATTCGGGTATCGGCAATGGTTGTAACAATCCTGCTGGCTTCTGATGCTTTGCCTTTACTCTCTGACATACATCACAAACTGCTACATACTCCGCAATATCCTTCTTCATTCCGGTCCACCAGAAAATATCCTTCAAATCCAAATACATCTTGGTATTTCCTGGGTGAATCGAATATGGTGAGTCGTGTGCCTCTTGCAGTATCAACTTCCTGATCTCCGGGTCATTGGGCACATAAACACGGTCTTCAAACCATAGGGTGTCGTGCTCATCCTCACGAAATCCTTTAGCTTTTCCTTTGCTCAGTTTCTCCTTTATAGCGGCAATCTCTTTGTCAGTCTTCTGAGCTTCTCTGATTCTATCCATCAAGGTTGACTGAATCTCCAATGTTGCTACATAGCCTCTCAGAACTATTTCCAAACATAGTTCACGAAGATTTTCTGCTAACTCCTTGGGTATTTCTCCCGTCATTAATGTATTGACATGGCTCTTACGGCTTAATGCGTCAGCTACTACATTAGCCTTTCCGGGATGGTATTGCAATCTCATATCATAATCCTTGATGAGCTCCAACCATCTCCTTTGTCTGAGATTCAACTCCTTCTGTGTGAAAATGCACTTCAAACTCTTATGATCTGTGTACACCTCACAATGGTTTCCAATGAGGAAATGCCTCCATGTTTTCAAAGCATGCACTACGACTGCTAACTCCAAATCATGCATGGCATAGTTCAACTCATGAGGCTTCAGTTGTCTTGAGGCATATGAAATAACTCTCCCTTCCCGCATATGCACTGCTCCAAGTCCTCGACGTGAAGCGTCGCAGTACACCTCATAATCTTTGGTCTGGTCTGGCAAAATCAACACTGGTGAGGTAACCAAGCGTTTCTTCAACTCATGGAAACTAGCCCCACATTCCTCCGTCCATATGAACTTGGTATCTTTCTTTAACAACTCAGTCATAGGCTTCGCAATCTTTGAGAAATTCTCAATAAATCTCCGGTAGTATCCTGCGAGTCCAAGAAAACTTCGGATCTCTCCAACCGTGGTTGGTGCTTCCCACTTGGTCACGGTATCAACTTTAGTGGGATCAACTGCTATACCTTCTCCAGATATAACGTGTCCGAGGAATCCTACTTCCTTCAACCAAAACTCACATTTGCTGAACTTGGCATATAATTGATGTTCTCTGAGCTTTCCAAGTACCAAACGCAAACGCTCCTTGTGTTCCTCTTCATTCTTCGAATAAACCAGGATATCATTAATGAACACTACGACGAACTTATCCAAAAACTCCATAAATACTTTGTTCATCATGTTCATAAAATAGGCAGGTGCGTTAGTCAGACCAAATGACATAACGGTATACTCGTACAGCCCATACCTGGTGGTAAAAGCTGTCTTAGGAATATCCTGTTCTCGAATCTTCAACTGGTGGTATCCTGATCGCAGATCGATCTTGGAAAATAACTTAGCTCCTTGCAATCGATCAAACAGATCATTGATCATTGGTAGTGGGTACTTGTTCTTGATCGTTACTTCATTCAATCCTCGATAATCAACAACCATCCTTAATGATCCATCCTTCTTTTCTACTAGAAGTACTGGCGATCCCCAAGGCGAAGAACTTGGGCGAATATATCCCTTATCCAGTAACTCCTTAATCTGCTTCTTAATTTCCACCAAATCCTTTGCTGGCATCCTATATGGTCTCTTTGATATTGGCCCTATGCCTGGCAATAGCTCAATTAAAAACTCAATATCTCTATCCGGTGGCATGCCTGGCAACTCCTCTGGAAATACTTCAGGGAAATCCCTTACCACTCATACTTCCTCCTGCACAACTCCTGTTAGGCAATTTACTTGAGTCCTCTTTGGCACATGCCGGGATACATACTTGATCCTTCTCCCTTCTGGTGTGGTAAGCAAAATTGACTTACTAGCGCATTCAATATTCCCTTCATACTTTGATAACCAATCCATGCCTAATATCACATCCAATCCTTGAGATTCCAAGACTATTAGGTCTGAGGGAAAAACATAGCTACCAATCCTTAATGGTAACCGATCACACCATAGACTGGCCATATATTCTGCTCCAGGCGAGGTTACTAACATGGGTGACCTAAGGGCTTGGGTTGATAGGTTATACTTATCCACAAATCCCCTTGAGATGTATGAATGCGATGCACCAGTATCAAAAAGAACGAGTGCAGTAAATGACTTAACCAAAAACTTACCTATTACTGCATCGGGCTGAGCTTCAACCTCCTCCACGCTAACGTGGTTCACCTGTCCCCTGTTGAAAGGGTTCGGCTTCTTTCCAGAACTTCCATTGCCATTTTGGCCTTCAGGACATTCATTGACATAATGTCCGGTCTTCTAACACTTAAAGCAAGTGACTTGGCTCAGGTCCTTCTTGGCTGGGGTTGATGGGTTGGCGCGATTCTGTCCATTGCTTCCTCCATTGCCATTTCCATTCTTGGTGCCATTGTGATTGTGCGAGCTACCTCCTCCATGGGTATCCTGAAAATATTCTCCCGATCTAGGGGTAAAACGTGGCTTCTGCTGAGCTCCTGAAGTGTAATTTCCTTGTCCATACTTCCTCTTGCGATTCTCAATTTGCTGCTGCTTCCCTTCAATCATAAGAGCATGATCTACCAACTCCTGGTAGTTGTTGAAGGTGGCTACCATCAACTGCATGCTCAACGCATCATTCAGTCCTTCCAGAAACTTCTCCTGCTTAGCTGCATCCGTAGCGACGTCATCTGGGGCATAACGTGCTAACTTACTAAAGTCCTCCACATACTGGCCAACTGTCCGTCCTCCTTGGCGCAAGTTGCGAAACTCTTCTTCATGGCCATAGCTCTTGCTGAAACATGGGCAGTACGAAAAGCCTGTTGAAATTGGTCCCATGTGACAGTGTCGACAGGGAAAGTGGCTGTGAAATTCTCCCACCATGATGCTGCGGGTCCTTCAAGCTGATGTGCGGCAAACTTCACCTTCTCCGCATCCGTACATCCTGCTGTGGTCAACTCTCTAGCTGTCTTGCGGAGCCAATCATCTGCTACTATCGGCTCGGTGCTACTGGAAAACACCAGCGGATTCAGCCTAAGTAATCGGGCTAAGTGATCAACAGGTGGTGGTGGTGGTGGTGGGTTCTTGTTGTTGTTCCCCTGATTCTGATTCTGGACTAGCAACTGCATCAATGTGTTCTGCTGCTGGATCAACTGGGTGAGCTCCGGTGGAAAGGCAAATCCGAGGTCACGTCTCGGAGGCATCTGAGGGTTTTAGAAAAGATGAGATGTAAGAATAGAGGGGGTCTAAAGAGAAAACACTACCCATATGCACATGAGGGAAAAACAAACAATTCACTTCATTCAATCAAACAAGGGCATACAATCGATCTAACTATCGCCAAAGGTGCTCAGACTACTATATTTACATGGTGGACTACTGCTACTGATGAGGTGGTCTACTAGAAATATTCTTCGGTTGCAGACTCCATGATATCTGCTCCAGCTTCATCAACATAGTCATCATCGCTACTATCTGGATCCAAGTCGGTGTCGTCGATGATGATGTAGTCTTCCGGGCTAATCTCCTTGGGTTCTTCATCTTCATCTACTAGTGTAGGGCCTCCCATAAATATTCCAATCTTCTTGATCAGGTCGTCATTCTTCTCCACCAATACTTCAATTTCCTCTTCATAATCTTCACGTGTAGCCTTGAGTTCTTCCTCCAGTTCCTTGATTCTAGTCTTAGCCTTCTTCAGATCTATGATGTCGGCACACATCTGGTTCTCCCGTCGTCGAATGTGCTGGTTTAGCTCCTGGATAAAAGCTGCGATTGATCTATCCTTCCTGGTGCTGATCGTCTCCCAGTGTTCATCTCGGCGCCCACAAATCTGGTAGATAGTATCCTTGAGATCCTTGCGGTAGACTTCTCCAGTGCGTCCCATGGCGATGTGAGCTGCCATGCTCTTTCCTAGACTCCAAGTTGGTGCATCAAAAGAAAACTCTATGGGCTCAGTGACTGGCATGAACGTCCTTCCTGGAACTTGAACTTGAATCATCCAGCGCTCTTCTTCAGGTAAAGTGGCGTTGTAGGTTCTGGTGAAGCTTGGTACTCCTATGTTCAGGTATCTAGTGACTTCCTTCAAGTGACGTCCAAAGGGTGTATCTTCATCCGGTTGCGTGAACTTGTTCCTTGCATCTGCCATCCTAAAAGAGTAGAAAAGATGAGAAGTCAGAAGAGAAGAGAGTGAATAGTGATCTAGGTCTTTTAGCTTAGTGGTCGTGTCCTACAGTCAGCGTGTGTTTTGATACCATCTCTGTAGCGACTAGACCTCAAACAGTCTGATCTCTGTGCTCCGGTGTCATCCCTGGATCAGTAATGCTGACACCACACAGTACTCGGAGGATTTATAACAGAGTAGCAATCACACACTTATTACATCGAGGGTCTCCATAGAGAATTTATTACAATAAATATGGCTTAAGGCCATCTAATAACGATAACAGCGGAAGGCTTGGAAGATAAGTGAGTCCATCAACTCCAACGGCATCACTGAGTATAGAACCACGACCTAAAAACTCCTTAATCGTCGTCTAAAAAGTCTGCAACATTAACGTTGCAGCCCGAAATGGGTTAGCACATGGAATATGCTGGCAAGGTAACACATAGAGAGTAATGGAATGAAACAGCTATACTATATGCATATTTGGCTGGTGGAAAGCTCTATGGTTATAGTTTTGCGCAAAGCCAATTTTTCCCTACTTCAAAGGAATAAATTTATTTAACTATCATGGTAGTTGTTAAACATTGAGAATGGTTGACAGCATTCTCAATCCCAATTAAGCATCATCATTAAACAAAACCCAACCGGATTAATTTTAGAGTAACATGTTGAGATTCACATGAAAATCCAGGTACTAGATACTCAAGATGTCCATAACCGGGGACATGGCTAATCATGATTAGTTTATTACACTCTGCAGTGGTTTGCGCACTTTTCCCCACAAGACTCGATCGCCTCCGTTTGGTTTCTCGCACTGCAAGGTGTTTGAGAAGACGGATGACCGAGACATAGTCTTTCATAAGCGCTAGCACCTTACGACCGGGTAGACCGTACCACCTACATCCCCTACATCTGCTAGTCTACCACTGTAAGAGTTCGCACGACTTAGTCAACTATGCTAGAGCCCATAATAGCTTGTGGCTGCACACAGAAGTTTCTAATATGAATAGTCTCATGATCCCTTTGAGTCTGGGTGGCGGTCCAAAAGAAAATAGGCAAGTCCTGGAATACCCAGGTGCCTCAATCCACCCAGATGTGTGTTTAAGTTGCCACCTTAGATAAACCATTAATTAACAAACTCACATCTGTCATGGATATCACTCACCCAATCCACGTCTACTAGCATAGCATGGCATAATAAGCAAACGCAGAAGTAACTCCCAAAGGTTTGATAATAAACAGGTAATAGGTACTACCTCAACTACTTCCCATCCCACAATTTAATTAGATCCTAATCATGCAATGTGTGAGGATTGATCTAATGCAATAAAACTGGGTAGTAGGAAAGGTATGATCAAAGTGTTACTTGCCTTGCTGATGATCCGGGAAACCTAGCGATTCGAAGTAACAAGCGGCGCACTCTGGGTATTCTATCATAGACAAACAAACAAGCATACAATAAGTACTCATCTAATGCACAGGTAAAACTCAAATAAGAGATCTAACCAGAAGATTCAACTTAAGAACTCCGGTTTGCAAAAAGAATCAAATCGAACGAAGCAACGAAAGTCAAACGGCGAAAGAAAACAACTTCGTGCTACTAATCTGGATCTAAGGAAAATTTTACAGTAGCAAAAACTTATTTAAGTTGGTTAAACGGATAGAGGGTTTCGAGACGAAACTCCAGGCGCTTGAATCGCCTGATTCTGATAAACGAGTGAAAAGTTATACTAAAAAGAAAATCGGATCAGGAATCACGATCAGAAAAATCGCGGATTCAATCCGAGAAAAAGAAAAACGACGAACGCTCGCTAAATTAAATAAACCGGAAAAACCGATCTATTTAAAAAAACCGAAACTAAAAAAATCGGCGAAAAAACCGACGGAAAAACCGAACGGTTTTCCGAAAAAAACCCGGCACGGAAAACGAGGCGGCGGCGGACCTCGGCGGCGGGTCGGCGGCGGCGGCGTCCGGCGGTGGCGGCGGCGCGGCGGGGCGGCGGCGGCGGCTTCGGCGGCTTGGGGCTGGGGCGGCTAGGGTTTGGCCCAGGGTGGGCTGGCTTATAAAGCCTAGTGGGCCGGGAGTCCTAGTCGGACACGGCCCCTAGGTCGATTCATTTTTTAAAATATTATGCGCAGGAGAAAAATAAAAAGAAATACTAAACGGACTCCAAAAAATCCGAAATAAATTTTCACGGGCTTCTAAAATCAAGCCTCACAAGGTGAACATTTATTTGGGGCCTAAATGCAATTTTGAAAAACGCACATTTTTCCTAAATTCAAATAAAATAACGAAAAACTCCGAAATAAAATCTTATTTGATTTTATTATTAAATCCTCAATATTTCTTTATTTTGGGAATTCATTTTATTCCCTCTCTCATATTTTTGTAATAGAAATAATTGATGATAAAATAAATAAAATAAAATGATCCTATTCTCAAAATTTGAGAAAACTCAAATATGAAAAATAACGAAATCCCCAACTCTCTCGGTGGGTCATTGAGTTGTGTAGAATTTCTAGGATCAACCAAAATGCAAAATAAAATATGGTATGCAATGATGATCTAATGTATAACATTCCAAATTGAAAATTTGGAACGTTACAATCGAGAGGGCCCGAACCTGGGTAAAACTTTGTGTCCCCCGATCTCGTGGTAGATCTACTCTTGTACTACCCATATCATCAATATTAATCAAGCAGGACGTAGGGTTTTACCTCCATCAAGAGGGCCCGAACCTGGGTAAAACTTCGTGTCCCTTGCCTCCTGTTACCATCCGGCCTAGACGCACAGTTCGGGACCTCCTACCCGAGATCCACCGGTTTTGACGCCGACATTGGTGCTTTCATTGAGAGTTCCTCTGTGTCATCGCCGTCAGGCTCGATGGCTCCTACGATCATCAAAAGCGATGCAGTCCAGGGTGAGACCTTCCTCCCCGGACAGATCTTCATCTTCGGTGGCTTCGCACTGCGGGCCAATTCACTTGGCCGTCTGGAGCAGATCGAAAGCTACGCCCCTGGCCGTCAGGTCAGATTCAGAAGTTTAAACTACACGACTGACATCCACGGAGACTTGATCTTCGACAGATTCGAGCCACTGCTGAGCGCGCCGCTCTCTCATGACGAGCATGATTTAGCTCTGCCGCCGGATAGTGCCCTGGAGGCCGCACCCGCGTCAGCTCTGACCCCTAATTCGGAGCCGACTACGCTGATCGAGGATGGGTGGTTGGGCGCCACCTCGGGGGCTGCGACCCTAACAGCGATTGAGCCAAACACCAGCACCGTACTCTGCGAGACTCGTGACTCCAAGGAGCCGGACTCCTCTCCAGACTCCGAACCCTGCGCGCCCCTGCCGATCGAATCCGGTTGGGCGCCGATTATGGAGTTCACTGCCGCGGACATCTTTCAGCACTCGCCTTTGGGCGATATCCTGAAGTCATTGAAGTCTCTCTCTTTATCAGGAGAGCCCCGGCCGGACTACGGTCAACAAGGTTGGGGTACGGACGATGAAGAAATTCAAAGCCCACCCACCACCCACTTCGTAGCCACTATCGACGACTTAAATGACATGCTCGACTTCGACTCCGAAGACATCGACGGTATGGACGCCGATGAAGGAGATGATGAAGAACCAGCGCCTACTAGGCCCTGGAAAGCCACCTCGTCATATGACATATACATGGTGGACACCCCAAAAGAGGGAGATGGCGATGGAACAGCGGAGGATGACCCCTCCAAGAAACAGCCCAAGCGCCAGCGTCAGCGGCGCCGCTCAAAAACCCGCCAAAACAAACACGGTGATTCCAGCACGGGAGATAATAATACTCCAGAAAGCGCCAAAGAAAACCCCCTCCAGCAAGATTTAGCACAGGAGGATGGAGAAACTAGCCCTCATGAGAGAGCGGTAGACAGAGAGGACGAGGACGATAATTATATGCCTCCCTCCGAAGACGAGGCAAGCCTCGATGACGACGAATTCGTCGTGCCAGAGGATCCCGTCGAGCAAGAGCGTTTTCAATGCAGGCTTATGGCCATGGCAAGAAGCCTCAAGAAAAAATAGCAACAGCTTAAAGCTGATCAAGATTTGCTAGTCGACAGATGGACTGAAGTCCTCGCGGCCGAAGAGCATAAACTCGAACGCCCCTCCAAGAGCTACCCAAAGCGCAGGTTGCTACCCCAATTAGAGGAGGAAGCACTTGATGCGGCCGACCGGCCACCTCGTGGCCGCGACAGAGAGGCCTCTCGGCCCTCCACTCAAGCCGCACCCCGTACCAAGGCACGGGAATATGCGTTGGACTTACGAGATATGTTGGAGGACAAGGCAAGGCAAACAAGATCGATTTACGGATCGCGTGGGTGCCCCACGGCTCGAGACGGTAACTATCACGCCGACCACAAATTCGGCAGGGCCGAACACAGTAGACAAGGCTCATTGGAGCTACGTCATGATATAGCCTAGTACAGAGGCGCCGCACACCCACTCTGCTTTACAGACGAAATAATGGATCATCAAATCCCCGAGGGTTTCAAACCCATAAACATCGAATCATATGATGGCACAACAGATCCTGCGGTATGGATCGAGGATTATCTCCTTCATATCCACATGGCCCGCGGCGATGATTTCCACGCCATCAAATACCTCCGACTCAAGCTTAAAGGACCAGCTCGGCATTGGCTTAACAGCTTGCCAACATGATCAATCAGTTGTTGGGAGGACCTAGAAGCCGCATTCCTCGACAATTTCCAGGGCACTTATGTGCGACTCCCAGACGCCGATGACCTACGTCACATAATTCAGCAGCCAGAGGAATCAGCCAGGCAATTCTGGACACGGTTCCTAAAAAAGAAAAATCAAATAGTCGACTGTCTGAATGCTGAGGCCCTAGCAGCCTTCAAGCACAATATCCGCGACGAGTGGCTGGCCCGGCACCTTGGACAGGAAAAGCCGAAATCTATGGCAGCACTCACGACACTCATGACCCGCTTTTGCGTGGGAGAAGACAGCTGGCTTGCTCGTAGCAACAATATGACCAAGAACCCTGGTAATTCGGACATTAGGGACAGTAGTGGCAGGTCGCGTCGCAACAAGCAGAAGCGCCGCATTAACGGTGACAATGCTGAGGATACGACAGTTAATGCCGGATTCAGAGGCTCTAAATCCGGTCAGCGGAAAAAGCCATTCAAAAGGAAACCTAGGGGCCTGTCCAGTTTGGACCGGATACTCGACCGCTCATGCCAGATACATGGCACCCTCGAAAAGCCAGCCAATCACACCAACAGGGATTGTTGGGTGTTCAAGCTGGCAGGCAAGTTAAACGCCGAAAATGAAGACAAGGGGCTGCATAGCGATGACGACGAGGAGCCCCGGCCGCCGAATAACAGTGGACAGAAGGGTTTTCCCCCACAAGTGCGGACGGTGAACATGATATACGCAACCCACGTCCCCAAAAGGGAGCGGAAGCGCACGTTAAGGGACATATACGCGGTAGAGCCAGTCGCCTCAAAGTTCAACCCATGGTCCTCCTGCCCGATCACCTTTGATCGAAGGGACCATCCCACTAGCATCCGTCATGGCGGATTCGCCGCATTGGTTCTAGACCCAATTATTGACGGATTTCATCTCACTAGAGTCCTTATGGACGGCGGCAACAGCCTGAACCTGCTTTACCAGGATACAGTGCGGAAAATGGGAATAGATCCCTCGAGGATTAAGCCCACCAAAACGATCTTTAAAGGCGTAATACCAGGTGTAGAGGCCAACTGTACAGGCTCAGTCACACTGGAAGTGGTCTTCGGATCTCCGGATAATTTCCGAAGCGAGGAGTTAATCTTCGACATAGTCCCATTTCACAGTGGTTATCACGCACTGCTTAGGCGAACCGCATTCGCTAAGTTCAATGCGGTACCGCATTACGCATACCTTAAGCTCAAGATGCCAGGCCCTCGTGGAGTGATTACGGTCAATGGAAACACCGAACGCTTCCTTCGAACGGAGGAGCACACGGCGCCCTTGCAGCGGAAGTACAAAGCAGCCTCTCCAGGCAGTTCTCCAGTCCGGCCACTAAACGACCGGACACCGTCAAGCGCTCCTGGAGTAACCTACAACAAGACCGCCTGGCACGATCTGAGCAGGTGTAGCAATGCGGCCCCAACCCCAATCCTTGCAAAAAGGCGACGCCAGTACTTCACGTACATAACTACGCTCTAGAGATACCATGGGCATAGGGGAGGGGCACCATCATGGCACGCCCAAAACACGACTTAAACCGTACCAGGGGCTGCCGATTTTTTAATCTTCTCTTACTTTCAGGACTTCATTCTTCGGAAGGCCTGTTCGGCAGTTCAATTGCCGCACAAATGATGCAAGAACCAGGGAAGCAGACAAGCCAACGCCGCATTACGGAACTCCTAGGTGGTCTCTATCACGAGCAGTATACCCGTTTCGCATACTATTCTGCAGCTTGCCCCTGGAACGGACATGTTAACTAGTCCAACCTTCCACTTATCGCATTACTTGTATCGTTCTGCCTAGATCGCACCGTTTTTTAATAAACAATGCATAGCTTTCATCTATTTTTGCATTACCTTTTTTTCTTTATATATGTTCCTTAACGACATGTTGCACCCGTACACGTTGGTACGGCCAAAATACGCTAGGGGCTTTAGTATCCCTCAATATGGTGTGAGAAGTCCGAACACTTTAACAAGTGCGGCACCCCGAACTTATAGCATTATATGCATCGGCTCCGAATCATGTCTTGGGTCAATAGTTGGGTTTGCCCGGCTCCTATGTTTTGGTGCCTTACGTTCCGCTATATCGGCTAAGGTAGCACTAGGAGAACCACTGCGATTGTGCCCCAGTTGAGCTGGGTCGAGCACCTCAGTGGAGAAAGCTAAAACTGACTGTCATGATGAGGCGAGAGCTGGTCGCTGTTCAAGAGGTTTTTTCGAGTCCCTAAAGACTTATGCTGCTTTGGGCGAGAAACCGGTTCTGTCCGGCCAAGGCGTGGATAGCGCCCCGAACTCAGTCTTCCGAATACCAGGGGCTTCACCGAAATTTAAAATTATAGAATTCTATGGCTAAGTGAGAGTGTTCACGCATTATAGTCCGATTGCCTTGTTCGTTGGGATGAGCGCCTCCCTCGAAGGACCCAGACATGGGAAAAAGAGCGCTCATGTTTATCCCCGAACACCCCAGCACTAGCAGCACGGGGGCAGAAGCCGACGACTCGCCATCTCTCAGAATTGATAAACAGCCGCATAGAAGGTAATATTTTAAATTCAAACAGCATTGCTTAGCGCATATGAACAAGTTTTCAGCGCACAGGACAAAACGAGCGAGTTTTACTCAAAAATTACATCCATAGAACATTCATCCGCCACAAGGCGGGCACCCTTCAGAACATCCTTATAATAATTCTCGGGCTTGCGATGCTCTTTCCCCGGCGGTGGCCCATCCTTCACAAGCTTCTCAGAATCCAGCTTGCCCCAGTGCACCTTAGCACGGGCAAGGGCCCTACGGGCACCTTCAATGCAGACGGAGTGCTTGATGACTTCGAGCCTTGGACAGGCCTCCACCAGCCGCCGCACCAGCCCGAAATAGCTTCGAGGCAGAGCCTCTCCAGGCCACAACTGAACTATGAGGCCCTTCATGGCCTGTTCGGCCGCCTTGTGGAGCTCGACCAGTTGCTTTAGCTAGTCGCTCAGGGGCACGGGGTGTCCGGCCTCAGCGTACTGAGACCAGAACACCTTCTCCGTCAAGCTGCCCTCCTCGGCTCTATAGAATGCGGCGGCATCGGACACACTCCGGGGAAGATCTGCGAACGCTCCTGGAGAGCTCTGGATTCGGTTAAGTAACAAGTAAGTCACGTTTATGTGTTTGCTTTGCATAAAGAATGCCTTACCCTCCGCTATTTTCTTCACCTCATCCAACTCCTGGAGGGTCTTCTGGGATTCGGCCTTGGCAGACTTGGCATTTTCAATAGCCACCGCGAGCTCGGACGCTCACGTCTTTGAGTCAAGCTCCAAACTCTCATGTTTTTCCATGAGAGCCTGGAGCTCTTGCCGTACCTTGCCAACCTCGGCCTCATACTTCTCCCGCTCGGTGCGTTCCGTGGCCGCCGTCTTCTCGGCCTCGAGCAGCGCTTGCTTAAGGGTCGCCACCTCAGACGTGGCCCCTACAATAGCCACGATAATCCTGTCATTTTTTTGGCAATTGCACCTTTTTATATATATTTTTAAACAAGGTATTTGTTACCTTTGTTGTCCTTGAGCTGCTTCTTGGCACGCCCGAGCTCTTGCTCGGACCGCTCGAGGTTCTGCTTTAGCGTGTCCACTTCTGCAGTCAGTGCGGCGGACGCCAGCAGGGAAGCCTGCACACGCATATTGACTCCTTTTTGTTAGACTCCTGCGAATTTTATTTTGATCCTCTATTCGGCTTTTCTTCCCGAACGCCAAACAGAGCATCAGGGGCTACTGTCTATGCGGTAATATTATTTACACATTCTTTACTTACCTCAAAGCCTGTTAAAAGGCTAGTACAAGCTTCTGTCAGTCTGCTCTTGGCGGACTGAACCTTCTGGACCACCGCACTCATAATGGTGCGGTGCCCCTCGTCGATGGAGGCGCCTTGGAGCGCCTCCAACAGATTGTCAGGCGCCTCCGGTTGGACGGAGGTCACCGGCACGGTGGGCTTGCTCCTCTTGGAAGGAGGTCCCCCGCCGGACTCTGGAACCTTTGAAGGTTCCGGAGCGGTGTCTAGCCCAGGGCCGGACTTGGAGCCCTGGGGGGTTTCACCCCCTTTACTCCTGGAGTTCGGGAGGTCGCCTCGCAGCGCCTCCAGGACCACCTCCTCCCGGATTGGAACCTATTGGGACAACACTTTGGTGTCGTCTGTAGGGCGGGGGGAGGAGGCCGTCGGAAGCGAGTTGACGTCCGACGAGTCCAGTGAGCCGCTCGACGACGTGTTGAGCCGGTCTTTGGGTGGGCTGCATAAACACATTCGACATAAGGGAAAGCTGTGCAATAAACGAATACTATGAATTACTCTAGTATCCGGATACTTACGATTTCGCCAGGGGCTTGGCCCTGGGCGCACACTCCTCTCTGCCATCGTCGGCGTCGGTGGAGTAGTTCGGAGGAAGGGTTTTCCCCTTCTTGGACCCTTCGGCCTCCCCAGTTGGGGCGGCCTTCCTTTTCTTCCCTTCCCCCGCTGGAGGGGGAGGGGTCTCTTCTTCCTCCTCCCCGTCTTCACGGGAGGAATGCGCCTCGGAACCGTCGGATGATGGATCCGACACTTCCTGGCGTCGGGCACTCTTTCGAGTCCCCATGGCCTTTTTTGCGGCCTTCTTCTCCGGCACCACATAGGGTGCCGGAACCAGCAGCTTCGCCAAGTGAGCGTCCGCTGGGCCTTCGGGCAAAGGAGCCGGACAGTTGATCTGTCCGAATGTCACCTGCCAATCCTGTCAAAGGTAAGGGAGTTTAGATCCCGCATGGAGTCAAACTATGAAAAACTGATACCTTGTAAAAGGAAAAAACAGCTTACCGTGAGAGCATGACGCTGCGCACTGAATCCTCGATCCTCGGTAGCGGATGCGGGAGCCACGACGCCCTTGAAAAGCACCTTCCAGGCATCTTCGTACGTCGTGTCGAAGAGCCTGCTCCTAGTTTGGTGCCGCGCCGGGTCGAACTCCCACAGGTTGAAAGCCCATTGTTGGCACGGGAGGATCAAGCGGATGAGCATAACCTGGACTACGTTGACAAGTTTGAGCTTCTTGTCCACCAGGGTTTTGACGCATGTTTGGAGTCCGGTCAGCTCTCCTTTTTTACCCCACGACAGGCCCATCTCTTTCCAGGACGTGAGCCGCGTTGGGGGTCCGGACCAGAACTCGGGGGCTGCAACCCACTTAGGGTCGCGCGGCTCGGTGATGTAAAACCACCCCGATTGCCACCCCTTCAGGGTCTCCACAAAGGAGCCCTCGAGCCATAGGACGTTGGACATCTTGCCCACCATGGCGTCTCTGCACTCCACCTGGTTGCCGTGCACCACCTTCGGCTTGACATTGAAAGTCTTGAGCCATAGACCAAAATGGGGGCGGATGCGAAGGAAAGCCTCGCACACAACGATAAACGCCGAGATGTTGAGGACAAAATTCGGGGCCAGATCATGGAAATCCAGGCCGTAGTAGAACATGAGCCCCCGGACAAATGGGTGGAGAGGAAAACCCAGTCCGCGGAGGAAATGGGGGAGGAACACCACCCTCTCATGGGGCCTAGGGGTGGGGATGAGCTGCCCCTCTTCGAGAAGCCGGTGCGCAATGTCGTTAGACAGGTATCCGGCCTTCCTTAGTTTTTTGATGTGCCCCTCCATGACGGAGGAGACCATCCACTTGCCTCCCGCTCCGGACATGGCTGGAGAAGGTTGAGGTGGGGAGTGCGGACTTGGGCACTGGAGCTCGAGTGCGCAAGAATGGATAGGCAAAGGAGGAAGAAGGCGTAGGTGAAATGGTGGATCCTTATCCCCTTATATGGGTGGACGCGACTACGCGTCCCCACCAGCCTGGTAAAACTCGCTTATCTCCCAAGCGCCGTAATCAATGGCGCGGTTGGGTTACCCACGCCCATATTGATGAGAATCCCGGAATAAGGGGACACGATCTCTGCTTTAACAAGACGTGCCAAGGAAACCGCCTCGCATAACGTGCCGAGATGGGACAGTAAGACGGTTCGAATGAAATCTTGGCCGTGGTGTGATGTCACACTACGGAATACGTCAGCAGATTAGATTTGTGTAAATATTATTCTCTCTATGGCAATATGTGGAAACTTATTTTGCAGAGCCGGACACTATCTTTGTGGTCAAAATCTTCTATGAAGTACTTGGAGGAGGAGCCCGCCTTGCAATGCCGAAGACAATCTACGCGCCGGACTCGTCGTCATTGAAGCCTGGTTCAGGGGCTACTGAGGGAGTCCTAGATTAGGGGGTGTTCGGATAGCCGGACTATACCTTCAGCCGGACTCCTGGACTATGAAGACACAAGATTGAAGACTCTGTCCCGTGTCCGGAAGGGACTTTCCTTGGCGTGGAAGGCAAGCTTGGCGTTACGAATATGAAGATCTCCTACCATTGTAACCGACTCTATGTAACCCTAACCCTATCCGGTGCCTATATAAACCAGAGGGTTTTAGTCCGTAGGACGACATACACATCAACGATCATACCATAGGCTAGCTTCTAGGGTTTAGCCTCCTCGATCTCATGGTAGATCTACTCTTGTACTACCCATATCATCAATATTAATCAAGCAGGACGTAGGGTTTTACCTCCATCGAGAGGGCCTGAACCTGGGTAAAACTTGGTGTCCCCCGTCTCCTGTTACCATCCAGCCTAGACGCACAGTTCGGGACCCCCTACCCGAGATCCGCCGGTTTTGACACCGACACCCTCCCTCCCACCTCGCTCCACATCCCGATCCCGATCCAGATCGACAGAGCTTTTGGCAGCTCCTGCTCGGCTGATCCCCCCACCCATGATTCCTCTCCGCCGCCGCCGCCGCCAGGCTCTCCCCCAACCCCACCGGCGACCCCATCCCCGCCGGCGACCTCTGTCCTTAGTTCCACCCACCCATGGATGGATGGGATGGGGCGCATCTGCTCCGGCGACTGCCGCCAGATTCGCACCCACCCATGGATGGATGGGACGGGACGCATCTACTCCGGCGACGACGACGCCGCGGTCGGATTCGCACCCACCTGCAGCGGCTGCTGCACCAGCAGCGCGACGGGATCTGCCCCCTTCTCATAGTGGGGCGCGGCACACCACACCACAACAAAGCTTGCTGCTGCGGTGGCCCTCGACGCTGGTGCATCTCCGACGACCTGGACTAGAGGCCCAAGGTACGTACGCCCTCTCCTACTCCTCCTCCTTGCGCCCCCATCCAGCTGCCAAGTCAATCTCCTCTCATATGTGGTAGACTCATGGTGCAGATTCGACCCCTCCCCCATTTCCTTTCGTCGATGCCGGACCATGACCACGACCACGACCATGAGTCCATGACCTCTTCCCATGCCATGGTGAGCTCCTCCCCTCCCCCTCTCTGTTGTTTGCTCACTGTTTCATATCAATCCAGCCATGGATGGATCTTCTCCTATAGTTTGCCATGGATTTATATTTGTTTCCACTGATGCTGTTGCTGATGGATGCACTCCGGCATGCTTTGCGTGCTGCTAAACTATGTGCTTGCTATTCTTGTTGATTTCTAGTGTTCGTCATGGATGGATGGTCTGTGGTGCCATGTATGTTGAGCTCCTTCATAGAGGATCAGATTACCTAGATTTGTAGTTTAGTGATGCCAAGTGATCTAAATGTGCGGACCAAATGATCTCATAGTTTAAATGCACCATAGTTTTGCATAACCTCGGTACATTTACATGCACACGCATACACATTTGACTGCTGAGTGTTTGAATTATTGGAATGTGGGGGTTGGTCTGTTTATTCCCATGTTCTTAAGTTTTGTGTATTTAGACTGTAACTCTTAAGATATCACTGTAGCTGTAAGTAGACTGCAAGTTACCAGCAGATTGTAATGGCAGTCTAATTATCACTTTAATTTTCTCCCAAATGATTGTAAGTGGACTGTACGTTGTGACACTACTGATGCCAGACCTACAAACAGTAGTTTGATGGATTTGTAGGTTTTTTTGGGCTGTGGTATTACGATAGTTGTAGCTCACATGTTTGAAACCAGGTCCAGTTCCAACCCGATTAGGATTGGCCTTTTAGCATGGGATAGTTGGATTCCTGTTGTCTCTTGTAGCACCAAATGCTAGTATGTGTTTTACTAAAAGTCATCAGATAGTTAACTCACTGTGAGATGTCCACACTTGTTTTGTTAACAAACATGAACTGTTAAGTCATCTATTCCTAGCTATTGCTTTTGTTCAGTATATACGTGTGCTTTCTGTTCTTTCGTTCTATTCACTATGTGAGTACAGTTTCTTGTTGGCACCAAGGTGTTTGAGATGGTCTTCCAGTTGGTGCATGAGGAAGAGGAAGTGAAGTCATTGATTTGTCCATCGAGGAAGAGGAAGCGTGAAGTCTTTGATTTGTCTAGAGGGTAAGTCCTCGGTCTGTCCCACTCTTCCTTTGCTATGTGATTGTGACCTCCATGTGTTATCTACTTATTTGGACACTTTGGTTCATATACTGTTCTTGTGATTTTCCAATGCTATGTCAAAAATGAATCTATAACCTTTAATGAATTCAATGTATGATCGTGATGAAAACGAATGAATGAATGATATCATACCAACTTGTTTTTTGCCCTTGATCAGTATCATTTGTGGTAGCTCCTAAGCAACATGATCTTTTTCTTGCTCCGAGATCCCAAGTGTGGTGTTGTACTTTTGTTGTGCTTGATTGATGTCCTGCTAGCTGCTACTGTTAATTGTTACTGCCATGATGTTAACACTGCTTAGAATATGTTCTGCACCTTAATTCTAGTAGTATTTGTTGTCAAAAGCATGATTGTATTGTGAGCCATCAATTTCTTGGAGTCTTCTTAGAGCTTGCTGGTATTTACTTTTTTCCACCAATATAATATTTGCTAATATTTACTCATGGTTGCTACTATTATCCGTGCCCTCATGCATTAGGATCGACCCCTAGCTGCTTGTGTATTTGTTTATTACTCTGTTCAATATTCTTTTCCTAGCTGTTGTATGTTTGAGGATATTGCTTTGATTCTAAATTCACAGCCATGATAATGATCGTTTCCTGTCTTTTACAGGAGCTCCAGGCTCAAGAAGTTGGAAAAAGGGAACGCTTCATCTTTGTAGCTAATTATATGTTCCTGGATGATGTGAGTGGCTATTATAGTATTTCATAGCAACACTTTTGTAGTTGTTCTAAATTCCTGGATGATGTGAACTATGGCATGATTGTAATATATATAATATACTCATTTTGGTCGCCATTTATGAAAATTTGTGTGATTGGGGCTCTCTGGACCAAAATACTGGTTATTTTATTGTTGATACTTTATTGTTGATATGTCGGAAATGAAACATATACTATTTGGGCCCTAAAAAGGCCACAAATCAAACAATTCAGGAAAAATGAACAAAATTACTAAAAAAATCAATTGTGAAAAGGCGATGGCCAAGTAAATAAAAAGGCTGAGGCCCAAAAACGAAATAGATCACAAAAAGGCCATGATCCAAGAAATAAAAAGGCTAAAATGTTGGGCCAGGCCCATGTAGCTACCGAAAATAAACAGAAAAAATATATGTTAAAAAGGCTGAATTAATGGGCTCGGCCCATGTAAAACATCGAATTGGACCGGGCTGATTCTTGTGCCACATCAGATTGCCACGTCGGATGCCTACGTGGCCTGGGGAGGCTGCTAGTGACCAAAACAAAACAATAGGCATATTTTGGTCGTAAACTTCCACGACCTTCTCACAGAGAAGGTTGTTAATTTCAGTTTACGACCGCCAGCTTTTGACCTTCTTTTTTTTGGTCAAAAAAAGGTCACAAATGAAAAACAATGACCTTTCAGTGACCAATAGTCAAGGTCACAAGTTGACATATTTCTTGTAGTGCAGGGTCACGACGAAGAATATAGGGGAGATCAAACCGCTCCTAGACCCTTGGGTTCCTTGTAATGATGTTATTAGTTGAGTCGAGAATGGGCTTGAACGAACCTGCCATGCTAGCCGAGGTGATGACATCGCACCGATCAATGAGTTCCCCCACCACGTCACCATTCAGATCGGGGCAAGAATAACGGGCTCGTTTCCAGCTTGTTCCCTCCATGGAGAAGACGATCGAACAATGGCAGAAGGAAGGGTGAAGGCAAATGGAGGAGGGAGGAAGAGCGTGCGACATCAGTTCCAAATCGAGAGGGAAAGGCGAAGAGTCGGTGGACGGTTGTGAGTTTGCCATGGTACACGAAGAGGCACCCCGGCCTACACATCCTTTCGGAAATTGTACAAAAGGACTCGTCGTCGTCTCACTGACATGTTGGAACGGGCCACATGTCAACAAAACATGGTGTGCAATTTCTCATGCAAAATGCGATCTGGCCGCGTTGGCCCGAGGTGCCGCATTAGTTATTGACCTTTATTTTTTTAACATACATAGGTGGGCTAGGTGGGCAGGCGGCAACAATCTAAGTGCTAGAAGAGTTGATCTCGAAAAAAGAGTTGATCCAATGCTTGGTTTTGTTTGGATTTTCCAACTATGACCATTGGATAAAGTGAATCAATGGCTTATGTTCAAAGTTATTCTCATAGTACTATAGAATGGTATAGGAAAATGGAGAGATTTGGTTGATTTTATATCGCTGAATAATATAAAATATTATGAGTGCAGATGCTCCACCCCGAGGTTTGTAGCTCCTTCTCGGTCGTCGGGAATCTATGTTCTTCCACTCTTTCGTTTAAGACATGAGCTTTGTTCATCCTGTTGCCGGCACGTGGGACATCTATATGCCTCCATTTTACAAAATCATACTATATGCCTCCATGACACGCGGGACATCTAGCATCAAGGTGGCGTGTCATGCAAGAAAGTGGAGATATGCAGTGCGTATGTGAGTCGTGCACTTCGATGGCACCTAGTACTATGCAATATTTTTTCTCCTCGATTTCACATGAATAGTGCATGTACTCAATGACAGAGCACGGGATGGTAGCCATGGACATGGTCGACCCTTTTTGAAGAGAGTACTAATAAATACGTAACTTTGATGTGTCTCATCAACTTGCAGAACAGCGAGAAGCTTGCTTACTACGCCTTCTCCCTCGCCAACGCGTGCGCGGTGGCTCACAACACGAGGAGAAACTTTTGCTTACAAGCGGTGGACATGCAGCAGTTCATTTGGTGTCAGATTGCCAGAAGTAGTACCACCATTATTGTTCAACTTCCGGAAGAGGAGAAGAGCCAAGCGCAAGGTCACCTACTAACCTAGTACAATACTACTATAGCCAAATCTGGTCCACCTTTTTACAGCATGGTTAATTAATATAGGCGGCTCTTGCAGCGGCACATCATTTAGAGCAAGTACTCTCTTCGTAGGATCAAAGGAAGTGAAATAAAAGTTGGAGTGGATGCTAGATTGCCAATTAAAACATGATTACATAGGAAAAAAATCCTATAGCATTCTATCCTATGAATCAAATGACCAATGTAGGAAAATTATGAGGGGGGTCTCTCCAACAGTGTTCCTCGGCTCGCACCTAGCATCACGGTGGTCGAACTTAGAGTCATTCATCTGGTATACGTGGCATCTCAGATCTGGTACTCCAATATTAGGTTGGCTCTATGTGATGTGGCAACTTCATATACTAACTGGATGCTGGCTATACTACTACCGTACTCACACTCCAAGAAGTGACTCGAAAACCATTCATAAATTGAGTCTATGACACACATTTGCAAATGTACCATTCATTACATACAACAAGTCATCGACACACAACGACAATGATGATACATGTTGGATTATAGATTATTGCCAACAAAACATTCTAGTAAATACTGAAGTTTTCATCACACAACAAATAACAAGCAATGAAATGAACTTCAACTCAACCAATCCTCAGCGTTGGAAACGCTTGCTTTGAACCATAGGTGCTCTGGGAAGGGCCAGCTATTATCAATATCGAGAGCAACGCATGACTGATCATCCAGGCTGAAGCGGCATATATTAGGACCAGGGTAGGGAACCACCGCAATGTCCGAGGTTTAGATACAATTGCTTCTCATAAATGGTAGTAACGTTGTGTCGATAGCAGCTGGATCGCCTTTCACCATCATTGGATAGTTTTGTCCAAGGAATAGCGAGTTTTCTCCAAGACTATCAATACTGTACCAGGGAGAAGGTGTTGGCGCTAGCACACTAGTATCCATCCCGAATACCCTACAGCGGGTGTTGGAATAGGTCCGGAGAGGGCGGCCATGGGAGAGAACACCTTCTACCTCAGTAGTAATAATCACAGTGCACTGTATATAGACAAGAAGAGGTAATCCATCGGAATTAGTTGCTAGGCGCCACTGAGTATATAAGTTCTGCTCGTCCTCATGCTCGTGATCATCACCATCGTCATCTCCCCCTTGGTTATAAATTTTTTCAAGTATAGGTGGTGGAATGTTCACAGGACCTTGGAAACACAAGAAGAAGGTTAATTAGTAAAGGGAAGCTTGCTAACCCGCATGCATGTGGATGAAACAATTATAATTACAGTGGAAGACAAACGTAACGAAACTACGAGGATCCCATGCAAAAATAGTGCCACGAGTGGTGGCAGCAAACACAAGACCCTCGTATTGAATTGCATCACAGTACACATCCATGTATAGAAACTGATTGTTGAGCAATATCCATCCAGTCGAACCACGAAGGACGGCAACAATCTTGTCGAAGATAGCAACAACTTTATAGTTCTTGTAATTCCAAGAGCGGTTGGGAACTTGACAAATTGCTATCTTTAGTAGACCACAGTCACCATGATCGTATCTGAACGTACGTAGATCATCTGTGTGCTCAACCTTAGGGCACTCAGAGATTTTTGGAAGTGGAATCCGCTGACGAGTGTACACATTCACAAGTTCCCACTCGCAATTGTACCCAATATAAACAACCCAATCTCCATTTGTGCCAGCCCAGGCCTTACCCAGAAGCGATGGCATCTTGACATCACACGTATTGTTATCAAGAGGCATCAACTTGCACAAGGTGAGGCCTCCGTCGTTCGCGCCCATGCAAACAGGCTTATAGCAAAGAAGATAGGGGAGATCAAACCGCTCCTGGACCCTTGGGTTCCTTGTAATGATGTTATTCGTTGAGTTGAGAATGGGCTTGAACGAACCTGCCATGCTAGCCGAGGTGATGACATCGCACCGACCAATGAGTCCCCCCACCACGTCATCATTTAGATCGGGGCAAGAATAACGGGGTCGTTTCTGGCTTGTTCCCTCCATGGAGAAGACGATCGAACAATGGCAGAAGGAAGGGTGAAGGAAAATGGAGGAGGAAGGAAGAGTGAGGGAGTCCTGGATTAGGGGGTGTCCGGATGGCCAGACTATACCTTCAGCCGGACTCCTGGACTATGAAGATACAAGATTGAAGACTTCGTCCCGTGTCCGGAAGGGACTTTCCTTGGCGCGGAAGGCAAGCTTGGCGATACGGATATGTAGATCTCCTACCATTGTAACCGACTTTGTGTAACCCTAACCCTATCCGGTGTCTATATAAACCGGAGGGTTTTAGTCCGTAGGACAACATACATAACAACAATCATACCATAGGCTAGCTTCTAGGGTTTAGCCTCTTCGATCTCGTGGTAGATCTACTCTTGTACTACCCATATCATCAATATTAATCAAGCAGGACGTAGGGTTTTACCTCCATCAAGAGGGCCCGAACCTGGGTAAAACTTCGTGTCCCTTGCCTCCTGTTACCATCCGGCCTAGACGCACAGTTCGGGACCTCCTACCCGAGATCCGCCAGTTTTGACACCGACATTGGTGCTTTCATTGAGAGTTCCTCCGTGTCGTTGCCGTTAGGCTTGATGGCTCCTACGATCATCAATGGCGATGCAGTCCAGGGTGAGACCTTCCTCCCCGGACAGATCTTCGTCCTTGACGGCTTCGCACTGCAGGCCAATTCACTTGGCCATCTGGAGCAGATCGAAAGCTATGCCCCTGGCCATCAGGTCAGATTTGGAAGTTTAAACTACACATCTGACATCCGCGGGGACTTGATCCTTGACGGATTCGGGCCACTGCCGAGCGCGACGCACTGTCATGACGAGCATGATCTAGCTCTGCTGCCGAACAGTGCCCTGGAGGCCGCACCAGCATCGGTTTCGACCCTTAATTCGGAGCCAATTGCGCCGACCGAGGATGGGTGGATGGATGCCGCCTCGAGAGCTGCAATCCCAACGGCGATCGAGCCGAACACCAGCCCCGCACTCCGCGAGACTCGTGACTCCAAGGTGCCGGACTCCTCTCCGGACTCCGAACCCTCCGCGCCCCCGCCGATCGAATCCGATTGGGCGCCGATCATGGAGTTTACTGCCGCGGACATCTTTCAGCACTCGCCCTTCAGCGATATTCTGAAGACACTAAAGTCTCTCTCTTTATCAGGAGAGCCCTGGCCGGACTACGGTCAGCAAGGTTGGGATACGGACGATGAAGAAATTCAAAGCCCACCCACCACCCACTTTGTAGCCACTGTCGACGATTTAACTAACATGCTCGACTTCGACTTTGAAGACATCGACGGTATGGATGCCGATGCAGTAGACGATGAAGAACCAGCGCCTATTGGGCCCTGGAAAGCTGCCCCGTCATATGACATATACATGGTGGACAACCCAAAAGAAGGATATGGCGATGGAACAGCGGAGGATGACCCCTCCAAGAAACAGCCTAAGCGCCGGCGTCAGTGGCGCCGCTCAAAATCCCGCCAAAGCAAATATGGTGATTCCAGTACGGGAGATAATAATACTCCGGAGAGTGCCGAAGAAAACCCCCTCCAGCAAGATTCGACACAGGAGGATAGAGAAGCCAACCCTCATGAGAGAGCGGCAGACAGAGAGGTCGAGGACGATAACTATACGCCTCCCTCCGAAGACGAGGCAAGCCTCGACGACGACGAATTCATCGTGCTAGAGGATCCCGTCGAGCAAGAGCGTTTTCAACGCAGGCTTATGGCCACGGCAAGAAGCCTCAAGAAAAAACAGCAACAACTTAGAGCTGATTAAGATTTGTTAGTCGACAGATGGATTGAAGTCCTTGTGGCTGAAGAGCATAAACTCGAACGCCCCTCCAAGAGCTACCCAAAGCGCAGGTTGCTACCCCGATTAGAGGAGGAAGCACTTAAACCTACATCACCAGCACTTGATACGGCCGACCGGCCACCTCGTGGCCGCAACAGAGAGGCCTCTCGGCCCTCCACTCAAGCCGCACCCCCTACAAAGGCACGGGAAAATGCGCCAGACCTGCGAGATATGTTGGAGGACAAGGCAAGGCAAACAAGATCGATCTACGGATCGCGTGGGCGCCCCACGACTCGAGACGACAACCGTCACGCCGGACACAAATCCGATAGGGCCGAACACCATAGACAAACTCATTGGAGCTACGTCATGATATAGCGCAGTACAGAGGCGCCGCACACCCACTATGCTTCACAGACGAAGTAATGGATCATCAAATCCCCGAGGGTTTCAAACCCGTAAACATCAAATCATATGATGGCACAACAGATCCTGTGGTATGGATCGAGGATTATCTCCTTCATATCCACAAGGCGCACGGCGATGATCTCCACGCCATCAAATACCTCCCACTCAAGCTAAAGGACCAGCTCGGCATTGGCTTAACAGCTTGCCAGCAGGATCAATCAGTTGTTGGGAGGACCTGGAAGCCGCATTCCTCGACAATTTCCAGGGCACTTATGTGCGACCACCAGATGCTGATGACCTAAGCCACGTAATTCAGCAGCCAGAGGAATCGGCCAGTCAATTCTGGACATGGTTCCTAACAAAGAAAAATCAAATAGTGGACTGTCCGGACGCAGAGGCCCTAGCAGCCTTCAAGCACAATATCCGTGACGAGTGGCTTGCCTGGCACCTTGGACAGGAAAAGCTGAAATCTATGGCAGCACACACGACACTCATGACCCGCTTTTGCGCGGGAGAAGACAATTGGCTTGCTCGCAGCAACAATATGACCAAGAACCCTGGTAATTTGGATACCAAGGATAGTAGTGGCAGGTCGCGTCGCAACAAGCAGAAGCGCCGCACTAACGGCGACAATGCTGAGGATACGATAGTTAATGGCGGATTCAGAGGCTATAAATCCGGTTAGCGGAAAAAGCCATTCAAAAGAAATCCTAGGGGCCCGTCCAGTTTGGACCGAATACTCGACCGCTTGTGCCAGATACATGGCACCCCCGAAAAGCCGTCCAATCATACCAACAGGGATTGTTGGGTGTTCAAGCAGGCAGGCAAGTTAAATGCCGAAAATACATACAAGGGGCTGCATAGCGACGACGATGAAGAGCCCCGGCCGCCGAACAACAGTGGACAGAAGGGTTTTCCCCCACAAGTGCGGACGGTGAACATGATATACGCAACCCACATCCCCAAGAGGGAGCAGAAGCGCGCGTTAACGGACGTATACGCGGTAGAGCCAGTCGTCCCAAAGTTCAACCCATGGTCCTCCTGCCCGATCACCTTTGATCAAAGGGACCATCCCACTAGCACCCGTCATGGCGGATTCGCTGCATTGGTTTTAGACCCAATTATTGACGGATTTCATCTCACTAGAGTCCTTATGGACGGCGGCAGCAGCCTGAACCTGCTTTACCAGGATACAGTGCGGAAAATGGGCATAGATCCCTCAAGGATTAAGCCCACCAAAACGACCTTTAGAGGCGTAATACCAGGTGTAGAGGCCAACTGTACAAGCTTAGTTACACTTGAAGTGGTCTTCGGATCTCCGGATAATTTCCGAAGCGAGGAGTTAATCTTCGACATAGTCCCATTCCGCAGTGGCTATCACGCACTACTCGAGCGAACCGCATTCACCAAGTTCAATGCGGTACCGCACTATGCATACCTTAAGCTCAAGATGCCAGGCCCTCGAGGAGTAATTACGGTCAATGGAAACACCGAACGCTCCCTCCGAACGGAGGAGCACACAGCGGCCCTTGCAGCGGAAGCACAAAGCAGCCTCTCCAGGCAGTTCTCCAGTCCTGTCATTAAACGTCCGGACACCGTCAAGCGCGCCCGGAGTAACCTACAACAAGACCTCCTGGCACATTCCGAGCAGGCGTAGCAATGCGGCCCCAACCCCATCCCTCGCAAAAATGCGACACCCGTGCTTCGCGTACATAACTACGCTCTAGAAATACCACGAGTACAGGGGGAGGGGCACCATCACGGCACGCCCGAAACACGGCTTAAACCGCACCAGGGGCTGCCGATTTCTTATTTTTCTCTTACTTTCAGGACTCCATTCTTCAGAAGGCCTATTCGGCAGTTCAATTGCCGCACAAACGATGCAAGAACCAGGGAAGCAGACAAGCCATGCCGCATTACAGAACTCCCAGGTGGTCTCTATCACGAGCAGTATACCTGTTTCGCATACTATTCCGCAGCCTGCCCCTGGAACAGACATGTTAAATAGTCCAACCTTTTGCTTATCGCATTATTTGTATCGTTTTGCTTTGATTGCAGCCCTTTTTAATAAACAATGCATAACTTTTTGTCTATTTTCACATTACTCTTTTTTTACAAATATATGTTCCTTAATGACATGTTGCACCCGTACACTTTGGTACGGCCAAAATACGCCAGGGGCTTTAGTACCCCTCAATATGGTGTGAGAAGTCCGAACACTTTAACAAGTGCGGCACCCCGAACTTATAGCATTATATGCATCGGCTCCGAATCATGTGTTGGGTCAATAGTTGGGTTTTCCCGGCTCCTATGTTTTGGTGCCTTACGTTCCGCTCTATCGGCTAAGGTAGCACTAGGAGAACTACTGCTATTGTGCCCCAGTTGAGCTGGGTCGAGCACCTCAGTAGAGAAAGCTAAAACTGACTGTCATGATGAAGCGAGAGCTGGTCGCTGTTCGAGAGGTTTTTCGAGTCCCTAAAGACTTATGCCGCTTAGAGCGAGGAGTTGGCTCTGTCCAGCCAAGGCGTGGATAGCGCCCCGAACTCGGTCTTCCGAATACCAGGGGCTTCGCCGAAATTTAGAATTATAGAATTCTATGGCTAAGTGAGAGTGTTCAAGCATTATAGTTCGATTGCCTTGTTCGTTGTGCTGAGTGCCTCCCTCGAAGGACCCAAACGTGGGAAAAAGAACGCTCAGGTTTATCCCCGAACACCCCAGCACTAGCGGCACGGGGGCAGAAGCCGACGACTCGCCATCTCTCAGAATTGATAAACAGCCGCACAGAAGGTAATATTTTAAATTCCAACAGCATTGCTTAGCGCATATGAACAAAGTTTTCAGCGCACAGGACAAAACGAGCGAGTTTTACTCAAAAATTACATCCATAGAACATTCATCCGCCACAAGGCGGGCACCCTTCAGAACATCCTTATAATAATTCTCGGGCTTGTGATGCTCTTTCCCCGGCGGTGGCCCATCCTTCACAAGCTTCTCAGCATCCAGCTTGCCCCAGTGCACCTTAGCACGGGCAAGGGCCCTACGGGCACCTTCAATGCAGACGGAGCACTTATTGACTTCGAGCATTGGACAGGCCCCCACTAGCTGCCACACCAGCCCGAAATAGCTCCCAGGCAGAGCCTCTCCAGGCCACAACCGGACTATGAGGCCCTTCATGGCTTGTTCGGCCACCTTATGGAGGTCGACCAGTTGCTTCAGCTGGTTGCTCAGGGGCACGGGGTGTCCGGCCTCAGCATACTGAGACTAGAACACCTTCTCTATCGAGCTGCCCTCCTCGCCTCTATAGAATGCCGCGGCATCGGACACGCTACGGGGAAAATCTGTGAATGCTCCCGGAGAGCTCCGGATTCGGGTAAGTAGCAAGTAACTCACGTTTATGTGTTTGCTTTGCATAAAGAATGCCTTACCCGCCGCTATCTTTTTCCCCTCATCCAACTCCTGGAGGGTCTTCTGGGATTCGACCTTGGCAGACTTGGCATTTTCAATAGCCACCGCGAGCTCGGATGCTCGCATCTTTGAGTCAAGCTCCAAACTCTCATGTTTTTCCATGAGAGCCTGGAGCTTTTGCCGCACCTTGCCAACCTCGGCCTCATACTTCTCCCGCCCGGTGCACTCCGTGGCCGCCCTCTTCTCGGCCTCGAGCAGTGCTTGCTTAAGGGTCGCCACCTCAGACGTGGCCCCTATAATAGCCACTATAATCCTGTCATTTTTTGCAATTACACCTTTTTATATATATATTTAAAACAAGTTATTTCTTACCTTCCGTGTCCTCGAGCTGCTTCTTGGCACGTCCGAGCTCTTGCTCGGACTGCTCGAGGTTCTGCTTTAGTGTATCCAGTTCCGCAGTCAGTATGGCGGACGCCAGCAGAGAAGCCTGCATACGCATATTGACTCCTTTTTGTTAGACTCCTGCGAATTTTATTTGATCCTCTATTCGGCTTTTCTTCCCAAACGCCAAACAGAGCATCAGGGGCTACTGTCTATGCGGTAATATTATTTACACATTCTTTACTTACCTCAAAGCCTGTTAAAAGGCTAGTACAAGCTTCAGTCAGTCTGCTCTTGGCGGACTGAAACTTCTGGACCACCGCACTCATAATGGTGCGGTGCCCCTCGTCGATGGAGGCGCCTTTGAGTGCCTCCAACAGATTGTCCGGCGCCTCCGGTTGGACGGGGGTCACCGGCACAGAGGGCCTGCTCCTCTTGGAAGGAGGTCGCCCGCCGGACTCTGGAACCTTCGAAGGTTCCGGAGCGGTGTCCGGCCTAGAGCCGGACTTGGAGCCCTGGGAGATTTTATCCCCTTCACCCCTGGAGTCCGGGAGGTCGCCTTGCGGCACCTCCAGGACCACCTCCTCCTGGCTTGGAACCTGTTGGGACAACACTTCGGCGTCGTCCGTAGGGCAGGGGGAGGAAGCCGTCGGAAGCAAATTCACATCCGATGAGTCTAGTGAACCGCTCGACGATGCGTCGAGCCGGTCTTTGGGTGGGCTGCATAATCATATTTGACATAAGGGAAAGCTGTGCAATAAAAGAATACTATGAATCACTCTGGTATCCGGATACTTATGATTTCGCCAGGGGCTTGGCCCTGGGCAGCCACTCCTCTTCGCCGTTGTTGGCGTTGGTGGAGTAGTCCGGAGGAAGGGTTTTCCCCTTCTTAGACCCTTCGGCCTCCCTAGTTGGGGCGGCCTTCCTTTTCTTCCCTTCCCCCGCTGGAGGGGGAAAGGTCTCTTCTTCCTCCTCCTCGTCTTCATGGGAGGAGTGCGTCTTGGAGTCGTCGGATGATGGATCCGACTCTTCCTGGCGCCGGGCACTCTTTCAAGTCCCCGTGGCCTTCTTGTTGGCCTTCTTCTCCGGCACCACATAGGGTGCCGGAACCAGCAGCTTCGCCAAACGAGCGTCCGCTGGACCTTCAGGCAAAGGAGCCGGACAGTTGATCTGTCCGGACGTCTCCTGCCAATCCTGTCAAAGGTAAAGGAGCTTAGATCTCGCATGGAGTCAAACTATGAAAAACTAATACCCTGTAAAAGGTAAAAATAGCTTACCGCACGAGCGTGACGCTGCGTGCTGAATCCGCGATCCTCGGTAGCGGATGCGGGGGCCTCGGCGCCCTTGAAAAGCACCTTCCAGGCATCTTTGTACGTCGTGTCGAAGAGCCTGCTCAGAGTTCGGTGCCGCACCGGGTCGAACTCCCACAGGTTGAAAGCCCGTTGTTGACACGGGAGGATCCGGCGGATGAGCATAACCTGGACTACATTGACAAGCTTGAGCTGCTTGTCCACCAGGGTTTGGACGCATGTTTGGAGTCCGGTCAGCTCTCCTTTTTTACCCCACGACAGGCCCGTCTCTTTCCAGGAGGTGAGCCGCGTAGGGGGTCCGGATCGGAACTCGGGGGCTGCGACCCACTTAGGGTAGCACGGCTCGGTGATGTAAAACTACCCTGATTGCCACCCCTTTAGGGTCTCCACAAAGGAGCCCTCGAGCCATAAGACGTTGGGCATCTTTCCCACCATGGCTCCTCCGCACTCCGCCTGGTTGCCGCGCACCACCTTCGGCTTGACATTGAACGTCTTGAGCCATAGGCCGAAATGGGGGCGGATGCGGAGGAAAGCCTCACACACGACGATAAACGCCGAGATGTTGAGGACAAAGTTCGAGGCCAGATCATGGAAATCCAGGCCAAAGTAGAACATGAGCCCCTAGACAAATGGGTGGAGAGGGAAGCCCAGTCCGCGGAGGAAATGGGGGAGGAACACCACCCTCTCATGGGGCCTAGGGGTGGGGATGAGCTGCCCCTCTTCGGGAAGCCGGTGCGCAATGTCGTCAGACAAGTATCCGGCCTTCCTTAGTCTTTTGATATGTCCCTCCGTAACGGAGGAGACCATCCACTTGCCTCCCGCTCCGGACATGACTGGAGAAGGTTGAGGTGGGGAGTGCGGACTTGGGCGTTGGAGCTTGAGTGCACGAAAATGGATAGGCAAAGGAGGAAGAAGGCGTAGGTGAAAAGGTGGATCCTTATCCCCTTATATGGGTGGACGCGACTATGCGTCCCCACCAGCCTGGTAAAACTCGCTTATCTCCCAAGCGCCGTAATCAATGGCGCGGTTGGGTTACCCACGCCCGTATTGATGAGAATCTCGGAATAAGGGGACACGATCTCTGCTTTAACAAGACATTCCAAGGAAACTGCCTCACATAACACGCTGAGGTGGGATAATAAAACGATTCGAATAAAGGCTTGGCCTTGGTGCGATGACACACTACAGAATACGTCAGCAGATTAGATTTGTGTGAATATTATTCTCTCTATGGCAATATGTGGAAATTTATTTTGCAGAGCCGGACACTATTTTTGTGTTCAAAATCTTCTATGAAGTACTTGGAGGAGGAACCCGCCTTGCAATGCCGAAGACAATCTGCGCGCCGGACTCGTCGTCATTGAAGCCTGGTTCAGGGGCTACTGAGGGAGTCCTAGATTAGGGGGTGTCCGGATGGCCGGACTATACCTTCAGCCAGACTCCTGGACTATGAAGATACAAGATTGAAGACTTCGTCCCGTGTCCGGAAGGGACTTTCCTTGGCGCGGAAGGCAAGCTTGGCGATACAGATATGTTGATCTCCTACCATTGTAACTGACTTTGTGTAACCCTAACCCTATTCGGTGTCTATATAAACCGGAGGGTTTTAGTCCGTAGGACAACATACATAACAACAATCATACCATAGGCTAGCTTCTAGGGTTTAGCCTCTTTGATCTCGTGGTAGATCTACTCTTGTACTACCCATATCATCAATATTAATCAAGCAGGACATAGGGTTTTACCTCCATCAAGAGGGCCCGAACCTGGGTAAAACTTCGTGTCCCTTGCCTCCTGTTACCATCCGGCCTAGACGCACAGTTCGGGACCCCCTACCCGAGATCCGCCGGTTTTGACACCGACAAAGAGTGTGCGACAGCAGTTCTAAATCGAGAGAGAAAGGTGAAGAGTCGGTGGACGGTTGCCAGTTTGCCATGGTACACAAAGAGGCGCCCCGGCCTACACGTCCTTTCGGAAATTGTACAAAAGGACTCGTCGTCATCTCACTGACATGTTGGAACGGGTCCACATGTCAACGAAACATGGTGTGTAATTTCTCGTGCAAAATGCGATCTGGCCGCGTTGGCCCGAGGTGCCGCATTTGTTATCGACCTTTATTTTTTTAATGACGTGTCGTTCAGTTTTGAAGCATGACTAACTAGTACTGTTTGTAGAGAAAATATAAACTACTCTACCACTACTCCACCTCTAGTAGTAGTAGTATAAAAAAGATATATAGGCTGGAGCTTTAGAGCTTTCTTGCTAAGGGGTGCCCACTTGCTTCTCACACTACCACCCTCTCTCCAGATCTAAAAAGACGGCCTCTCTCCCTCCTAACCGGTGGTCACAGACCTGCTGGGGAATAAAAGGACGTGCAGCATTGACGCACTCGTCATCGGCGAGCGAGGTCACACACTAAAAACAAGGTCGTCCTCTCAGACCTAGCGCCTGCGCGGGATGGCCTCCGTCCCTAAGCTCGCTGCCGTAGTGCGTGCAGAGGACAACGGCCACGAGCGAAGCCACTTCCCACCGACTCTCAGGTATGCTACCTCTTTTCGAACCATACCCATGTTCTATTGCCCCATCTGCCACGTCGCTGCATGTGGATATTTTTCCACTCCACCATCTTCCCAATTTGCTATCCTCTGCTCTGCTGGTCACGCAGACAAAAACCTTAATTTGCAATATTAAAGGAAACCCTACTTCATGCAGACTAATCCATGTCTGGGTTGAATAAGGAAAGGAAGGGAGATTGTACTGTCCAAGAGAGTAGGCATCGAACCCGCATCTAGGTTGAAAAGGGGAAAATCAGTAGCTAAGGAACGAGTCTCGTGTCTCTTGGTTGAAGAAGGGTAGAAAGGCATGACAACGCAATAGAGAATGACCAGGTGGATCGGTTTGTTGTCCTCACATAGGAAAAAGGTGGCTAAACATAACAAAAATGGGACGTAATCCACATATGCTGCCTGGATATTTGTTGCTCTGGGCAACCATACCTCCCTCACCACTCTATGCATCCATGTAGGTACATCGTACTGATGCGCCCACTATCCGAATGGGCCTCCCATGCTCTTATTGTCACTTTTTTGCTGTTAGTATAACGCCAACAATCAAGTCAAGCAATGCTACTGCTAAAGTGATGCCACATTTAACTAATGCCGCACTCAGTCTAATGCCACCGATAAATTTAAGCAATGCCATTTAATGTCACTGGATTATTTCAGGGTTAGCTGTTTCTTGTGGATGTATTAAAGATTTTTCAGCTAAGACATTCTAATGCTGTTGCACAGCCAGTATACCAACAATGAAACTTGTTACTACCTTCAGATTTTTGCACTGTTAATGCTTATAGATTACATACCTCACTTTCATGAGATAAGTTAATTTTTTTGTACAGTGTCACCAAAATGCCAAGGCGCTGATGTCATTTTATTTTGGTTAAACTGCACAAAAAATTATGAAGACAAGAGGAAAGGTCAAGAGTGGGCACCTCCTCCTCCGGCTGTTCTCTTGATTCGTTCGATCAAGTTTTTATGTTTGATCGATTATCAAGATTGGGATAGCAATTCTTAAGCCCCCCCCCCCGAGTTCAAAATGATATTTACCTTGGAGGTACATGGTTTGCAATTTTTTTATACTGTCATTAGTTAGTAATGCTAGTTACCTTCAGACTTTTGTATTTGGTTTAATGCTCATGCACAGCTAGTATACCAATGCTGAAACGTGTTACCTTTACATTTTGTATTGTTAATTCTTATAGAAATCTTCCAGTGCTAGAGTTTATTGAAATCTGTTCAGTAAAACCATCGTACTGTACCCTGTAATAAAATAACTACTCTACTATTGCACTAGCCACTGGATTAGTGTATATTTGTAGTATTCGAAATTTCGAATGGTGTTGCATTAGCGTATGGACATAAATAAAGTGTGGCAAGATTTCCCAGATATGTGCTCAAGAAAACTACTACATGTTTTTCTAAATACTAGACGTTTGGGTACTTTAAACTGAACCGCAAAAACGTCTTATATTAAGGAATAGAGGGTGTAGAGTTCACTCAAATTATCCCGGTAAAGCTAGTCACACCTTTGTTAAAATTAATGTTCATTATGTTATCGGAGGAGGTCTGTAAGTTTGTCTCTAATGCTTGTCGACTACATACCTAACATCATGATGTAATGTTAAGTCATTTCCTTTTGTACAGTGTCACTGAATTGTCAAGGCGGTGATGGCATTTTATTTTAGTTGAACTGCACAAAATATGCTTAAAAGAAGAGGAAAGGTCAGGAATCGATCATTCTTTCAGAAAGAACTATATATGCCTTTCTGACATCAGCCGTTGTTGCGTTATTTATTCCTTCAAACAGGTGGTTAGAAACAGTCTTGCTACCTTTTTCCATTAAGAAATTGGAATGCTTATATTTGTGAGTCTATGCTTCAACTAGTGCCACTTTTATAGTAATCACACTTTCAATATCTATGCAAACAGGGATGCTCGATTTTAGTGGAACTGCACAAAAAGTCCAACTGGTTCAACATTAGGAGCATGTTTTCTTCCAAACCTTTATATCCAATTGGTGGCACTATGAGCTATTCATTACGAAGGTACATGGTTTGCTACTATCTTGCTACTCTTTTTATACAGTCATTAGATAGTAATACTAGTGGTTTGCATGTGAATTTATTGGCAGGGTGGACCTACATTGGAGGTGCAGGACAGGATTCAATGATTAGATGCTCAATTTCGGTTGTATCGATTTCACCTCTTCCATTACCGCGAACATGGATATCCTTGGTCTGATGAAGAATAGGCGCCATATTTTCTGCTCTGAACAAGCAAATCAATTCAATATGAAATTGTACAGGGAAAAACATGACTGTATCAAATTGTACAGTGCAAAACATGACAGATGCTAAGCGGAAGAGACATGTTTAAACTGAAAATACAAGGTGGGGTATATGTTTACTAGCTACTTGATATTTGTGCAGATAGAGATGTCTGCCCGTTGCTATTTGGCAAACCCATGAAGTGACCACAATTTTGGTTGAACTGCACAAGAGAATAGTATGATCACTGCATGCAGTGCCATTTGAAAATAGACACAGAAAGATTGGATAGTCACTTCATGGACTGCAGAAAAGTAGTATTGTACTATTTATTGGCCAACACTAGGTGCTTCATTGCTATGGTCTGATTATACAATGGGCATCATTTTGCCTAAGTTAAAGTGTGTATTCCGAAAATAGTCTCGCTGTGTGATCGAGAGAAGACCAAATCATATTGAAGTGGATGTTCCTCCATCATGTGTGGTTCATTCTCATGGTTCCAGCTGTTGGTGAAACCACTTACGTTTGCAAGAGGAATTGTAGACTTCACAAACAAATTTGACTTTCAGTCTATACTGAATGTTGGCCAAGAGAAGCATCCATGTTAGTAGGAAGAACATATGTTTTTTCTAGATCTTTGCTTTTGGAGCTACATATTTGTATATGATCTGTGAATCATTGAGATGCATTAACATGTTGATCTTATGTATGGGAATCGTACTAGTTGGTTTTAGTTGTGGATGATCTTTGCTTTTGGAGCTACATATTTGTATATGATCTATGAATCATTGAGATGCATTAACAGTTCCTTATATCTGTTCGCTCAGTGTTTACAAGTTACTGATCGATCACTAGCTAGCCTACTAATGCGCTCCTGGCAGTTTTAGTTGCGATGCAAGATCTGAAGTGACAGTTTTTTGAATAAAAATGCCTACCTCTGAAGAAATTGACAAGCTGCTCTGAAGAAAATGCCATGCGAATCTGAAGAAACTGCCAGCAAAAATGTTCGCAAATGCCTTATCTCCCAGCTAAAGTTCATCAACTAATGCCCTCAGCTGTGACTCGTTGCACGCTGCTCCGCGTACTGGCTGCGAGCGATTTTGAATGCCTGCATGCAGCCAGCCGTAATTAAGGAAGCTAACTGATGCGAAAAAAGATGCGCTTTAATTGTTGTGGGCCTTTTAAATCCGTGGAATCATTATTGACAAGGAGGGAGATGATTCAAGTGCACTCGTTTGAACGTCATGCCGGCGTGCGACCCAGCACGGACGGGACAGGATGGCACAGTCAGAATTTCAGTTTCTCTAGTTTTCCATGGCAAGCTGGCGCGCTAAGCCATGCCTGCTTAATTATGCATTGAATTCCGATGACTGTCGCGCTACCTTCCACCTATAAGTACTGTTTCCCGGCCTTCTATGGTGGCACCGTGACCCAACTCACCCTATCCTCATAAGCCCCCACCGGCCCGATGTCGCTCGCCACTTATCCTCGCTTTCGCCACGTCCGCCATGCCCCTGCCCGTCCATGATAGGCGAGGCCGGAGGCGGTCAGAGGGAGGAGGTATTCTATCGGTCTTTAGATGGCAATACGGAGATCGAGGACTTGTTGGAGCGCGACCGCCTGGCGGAGGAGCAAGAGTTGTTGGAGCGTGACCACTTGGCGGAGGAGTAGCGTATTGCCGATTTGCGCCGCCAGTGGGACATGGAGCAGCAGTGCACCGACGCTCTGAGTCATGAGAAGAGCACTCGCAATTGGGCCGACTACGTGGAGGCCGGCGCCCAGCAAATAGCCCTGGAGGCTGCCGGGCACGCACGCGTTCGCGACGCCGATTTTTACTACCAACTCATCAAGTGGGTTTCCCGCTTAGAAGCCGAAGCTTCGGTGGACCACGCCGGCATGGAAAGGGCCAACGCGCGTGAGCAATGCGCCCTATCGCACCTCTGGCAAGTCCGAGGCGAGGCGGAGGACGCCGGTGCCGGCGTTTAGCGGGTACCACAAATGGCGGCCGGCATCATCTAGTTAGCTAAGAGTAAGTTAGTACTTGTACGCTACTAGAGTATTAGTGGGAGTAGATAGTTAACTTGGCTATGATGGTTGTCAATGTGGAAGTTCAGTACTCTATATGTGGATCAGACCTGTTACTTTGCTCTGAATGTTGAACTTTCCGTTTGAACGTACGGAATGGGCTGTTATTTTTTTAAATGGGTTGTATTTGTCCTCCACGGGTTTAGAGGCTAACTTGTGGGCCTACCAAGTTGACGCGTACACAATCAGGAGATGATTGTACATGGAGAGTATGACAGCAGGGACCCGCCAAGGTCATGGCAGTACGCAAGCAAGTGCCTCCTTATTTCAAGCCAATAAAAAAATGGCTCCTCCTAATGGATTTCTGATATCTGGGTCCCATGCCATTGTCAACATAGTCAATAAACGAGAGAACTGCATAACGAGCGGCTGACACCAGGGACCCAGTAGCTCGCCCAATTATTTTTGTTTTGGGTTAATTTGATAAATTCCACTCCAAATATGGTGTTTCTGAGAAATGCCACTGCAATTTACAAACTTTGAAAAATGCCATTTCATGCCATTTCCAGTGGCATTTTTCGAACTCTGGAGTGGCGTTTTTCAAAGCTTGCAAATTGCAGTGGCGTTTTCCAAAGTTTGCAAAAATTGCAATGGCATTTTTCAAAGTTTGGAAATTGCAGTGGCATTTTTATGAATCGCCATAATTGGAGTGGCATTTATCTAATTTGTTTTTGAGACGGAAGCAGGGTGTCAACTGGGCTGTGTGGGGCACTCTGGCCTGTCTAGACAACCTTCTCTTTTATGTTTACCACAGACCAGCCCAGTAGTTTTTTTGTTTCTGAAAATGGCTAGCCCAGTTTATTTATGATTTGCCAAGTAAGTCGCTTTGTCAGGCCTGTTGGGCTGCAAATCTTTCAAGACGAGGAGAGCTTCATTCGGCTGGACAAAAAAATGGCCTATCAGTAATGAGAAATGGGCTATACATTTTTAAAACACATCAAACCGGCAATTAGTTTCAAATTTATTTTTTTTCATTTCGAGATTTTAAATTGCAGTAATTTTTATGTGTGGATAATTTGTTGGATTTTATATTGATATACATTTATTTTTAAAATCAGTTTGAATGTGACTTGAAATTTCCGGATTATAAATAGTTCGGACCGCATCGAAATATGCAAAATTTCGTATAAGTTTTTAACCGTGGCCACAATATGGGCTGTAATGCTAACAAAAAGAATATGGGATCCAAAAAAACCTTAATAAATAGCAAGTGGGCTATAAATTATTAGAAATAATGGCAAATGGGCTGTATGCTGTTTTCCACAGATTTGAGGCTTTCCTAAAAAAGTTTTGGCGCACAAGCAGTGACTGTTGGATGTCCATCCAACGGCCGTCGTGCTTCTTCAATCTCTGCTCTTCCTGCTCCAGCCACTCAAACAAGCGCCGACGGGACTGCCTCCTTCCTCCTCCCCGTGGCCTGTTGTGCTGCCGCGTAGGCCTCACTGCCCCACCGTACTCCCATTGCTGTCCTAGCCATCCCTCTACTCACCCACACATGCTGTTATTCTCCGGCGACGACAGGCGAACCAGTAAACCCTCGTACAGTCGTACTCCCCTCCGCGTGGGAAACAACTGCTGAGTCTTCCCTGCCTCCGTGTCGTTCCCTTCCTAGGCCTCGCCATCGTCCACCACCATGGTGCTCTCGGCGCGGCCTGGTCAATGTGGTCAACAACCGACATGCATCTAAAGTGGACTGTACGTGGAGAGGCTGATAGCTGGGTCCATGACCGCATGCAAGGAAATGCCTCCTTATTACGCGCAAAATAATGATCCGTCCACCTGACATCTGGGACCCACCGAAAGGGCCTTTGTATTTTGCAAAAAGAATGTTACTGCCGCTGACACCTCGGACCCACCAGCTATATCTTCGCACGCAAGGAAGTGCGTCCTTATTATGCAGAAAAAATGAACACCCCCTGCTAGCTGGGACCCAGTATAGTGGGAGGCTGAGTTGTGGGCCTACTAAGTTGACGGGGACGGAGGGCTTTGTCAACTTAGTCAATATGCACGATTCTAACTCCAGTGACCATACGATGTCCATCCAACGGACGTAGTGCTTCTTCAACCTCTGGTCTTCTTGCTCCAGCCGCCCAAACCAACGCCGGTCGTGCCTCGTGCTCCTGCCTCCCGTGGCCGACTGCGATGTGGCGGAGGCCTCACCGCCCCCTACTACTCCCACTGCTGGCCAGGCCATCCCTCTACTCACCCACACCCCCTGTTATTCTGCGGCGACGGCAGCCTCACACCACAACGAACCAGTGAACCCTCATACTCCTCTATGCGTGGGCATCCACTGCCGCGTCTTCGCCGGATCCGCGTCGTCCCCTTCCTAGGCCTTGCCGTCGTCCACCACCATGGTGCTCTTAGCGCGGCGTGGTCTACGTGGTCAAGGAGCGACTTCCATCGGAAGAGTACTGTACGTGGAGAGGCTGACAACTGGGTTCGCGGCAGCCGCAAGGAAGTGCCTCCTCATTACGCGGAAAATAATTATTCCTCCACCTGACAGCAGGGACCCACCGGACGGGCCACTGTATTTGGCAAAAAAATGTTTCCCCCAGACAGCTGGGACCCACCGGAAGGGCCACCGTATTTTGCGAAAAAAACGCCCCCCCCCCGCTGTCAGCTCAGACCCACCGGAAGTGCTGCCTTATTATGCACAAAAAAAATGAATACTCCCCCTGCTAGTTGGGACCCACCTTGGTGGGTGGCTGACTTGTGGGCCTACTAAGTTGACGGGGACGAAGTGCTTTGTCAACTTAGTCAATATGAACGATTCTAGCTCCAGTGACCGTACGATGTCCATCCAACGACCGTAGTGCTTCTTCAACCTCTGGTCTTCTTGCTCGAGACGTCCAAAGCAGCGCCGGTCGTGCCGCATGCTCCTGCCTCCCGTGGCCGGTTGTGCTGCCGCGGAGGCCTCACCGCCCCCTACTATTCCCACTGCTAGCCAGGCCCTGCAGCGACGACAGCCTCACATCATAGCCGAACCAGTGAACCCTCGTACCCCTCTCCGCACGGGCTTCCACTGCCGTGTCTTCCCCGGCTCCGTGTCGTCCCCTTCCTAGGCCTCACCGTCATCCACCGCCCTGGTGCTCTCGGCGTGGCGTGGTCAACGTGGTCAAGGAATGGCTTCCATTGGACATAGACTGTACGTGGAGAGGCTAACAGCTGGGTCAACGGCCACAGCAAGGAGTGCCTCCTTATTACGCGCAAAATAATTATTCCTCCACCTAACAGTGGGGACCGACCGGACGGGCCACCGTATTTCGCGAAAAAACGTTTCCCCCTGACTGCTGGGACCCACCAGCTACATCTTCGCACGCAAGGAAGTGCATTTGGGCAAAAAAACGATTCGCCCCCCTGACTGCTGGGACCCACCAGCTACATCTTCGCACGCAAGGAAGTGCCTGACAGTCGGGACCCACCTGGTCGAAGCGTACGTAGCGTTGTCATTTTGGTGGCGAACATGTACGTACATACTGGTCGATGTAGAGGCGCGCACATGTCGTAGCAAAGGCACGCACGTAGCATGTACACGTACGTACAACGGCCAGGGTGCAAGAAAGTAAATACGGCCACGTATGTACATACGGGCGGGGTCTCGAATGCCTACTCGCGCGTACGTACGGCCAGGGCTCGTGTACATGGCTGGGTCGGAACGGAGAAACAACGCCGTCGTCGTGTTCATGGGGAGCCAATCGGCTGAGTCGGAACGTAATGTGTCGTCGTGTTCATCGGGAGGGCTTGGACGGAACATCCGATGGAAACGAGGCCTGGCGTACCGCAGAAGAGAGGAAACGGCCTTGTGTTCGACCGGTCATGGTCGAAACGGGATCCTGTTGATCGGGAGGGGTCTGGCGTATCAGAAAACGGAGGAACCGGACCACCTACGGTCGAAACGGGGGTCCTGTTGATCGGGAGGGGTGTGGCGTACCGCAAAACGGAGGAAACAGACTTGTGTTGGAGCACTACGGTCGAAACGGGGGTCCTGTTCATCGGGAGGGGTGTGGCGTACCGCAAAACGGGACTCCACAGGATACTGTTCATCTCCACCATCGACCCCCTCCAGCCTCCATGGGCTACTGTTCATCCACCGTCGACCTCCTCGAGCCTCCACCTACGACTGTTCATCCACGGGCTGCTGTTCATCTAGCCTCCACCGCACGCTACTCCACCGGCTACCGTTCAACCAGCCCTCTCCATGGGCTCCTGTTCAACCACCCCTCCACGAGCTACTATACATCCAGCCCTCCACCGTCTACTGTTCATCCAGCCCTCCACGGGGTGGTCCTGTTCATCTTGCCCTCGACAGGGTCCTGTTCATCCAGCCCCAACCGGCTCGATCGATCAGGGTCCTGTTCATCCAGAGGAAACACCACGGGTTCCTGTTCATCCACCCCCACCGGGAAATGTTCATCCAAACCCCCAGCAACGCTCACTGTTCATCCAGAGGCAGCATCGATCGGCTTTAGTTAGCAGCAGTAGCGAAGGAATCGCTCGATCGGGTTCAGTTAACACCCATCGATGGATCGCTCGGGTTCAGTAACGCGTAGCCTGCAGTGCAATTGCTCGGGTTCAGTTAGAGCCCAACGCCTCGCTTGGGTTCAGTTAGAGCCTAACGCCTCGCACCCACGCGCGTGCGTGTAGGAGAGAAACACGCATCGCTCGGCCCCGACCACCCATCATAACCGGGAACACCCTGATATTTTCCTCGCCCTCGCTTCTACCATGGTTTTTTTCGTCATGGATGGCCCAAAGAATGTCATGCAGCTGTGTCTCCGGCCTGCCCAGGACGAAAAGCCCATTTTCTGTCATGATTTTTTGTCATAGAAGTAGGACCCCACCACATCTATGACGATACCGGGTTTTGTCACAATTATCGTCATAGAAGTGTCATAAGTATGACAGATTTTTTTTTGTTCGGCCCAAAATGTCACGGATGTGTCTTTTTTTTGTAGTGATCGCGAGCTATTAATCTACAACATAGTTATGCAAATACTATCAGGACTAAGTTCATGATAAATTAAAGTTCAATTAATCATATTACTTAAGAACTCCCACTTAGATAGACATTCCTCTAGTCATCTAAATGATCACGTGATCCAAATCAACTAAACCATGTACGATCATCACGTGAGATGGAGTAGTTTCAATGGTGAACATCACTATGTTGATCATATCTACTATATGATTCACGCTTGACCTTTCGGTCTCAGTGTTCCGAGGCCATATCTGCATATGCTAGGCTCGTCAAGTTAAACCCGAGTATTTCTGCGTGTGCAAAACTAGCTTGCACCCGTTGTATGTGAACGTAGAGCTTATCACACCCGAACATCACCTGGTGTCTCGGCACGACGAACTTTGGCAACGGTCTATACTCAGGGGGAACACTTGTACCTTGAAATTTAGTGAGAGATCATCTTATAATGCTACCACCAAACTAAGAAAAATAAGATGCATAAAGGATAAGCATCACATGCAATCAAAATATGTGACATGATATGGCCATGATCATCTTGCGCCTTTGATCTCCATCTCCAAAGTACCGTCATGATCTTTATCTTCACTGGCATGACACCATGATCTCCATCATCTTGATCTCTATCAATGTGTCGTCACATGGTCATCTTGCCAACTATTGCTTTTGCAACTATTGCTATCACATAGCGATAAAGTAAAGCAATTACATGGCACTTGCATCTTATGCAATAAAGAGACAACCATAAGGCTTCTGCCAGTTGCCGATAACTTTAACAAAACATGATCATCTCATACAACAATTTAGATCTCATCACGTCTTGACCATATCACATCACAACATGCCTTGCAAAAACAAGTTAGACGTCCTCTACTTTGTTGTTTCAAGATTTACGTGGCTGCTACGGGCTGAGCAAGAATCGTTCTTACCTACGAATCAAAAACCACAACGCGGTATAGTGATTGCCTTTTGATCTTTAGAAAGAACCATGTTCATTGAATCCGATTCAACTAAAGCTGGAGAAACAGACACCCACTAGCCACCTTTGTGCGAAGCACGTCGGTAGAACCAGTCTCACGTAAGCGTACACGTAATGTCGGTCTGGGCTGCTTCATCCAACAATGCTGCTGAATCAAGAATCAACCAGTGACGGCAAGCAATATGTATATACCCACACCCATAAATCCTTTGTGTTCTACTCGTGCATATAACATCTACGCATAAACCTGGCTCTGATACCACTGTTGGGGAATGTAGTAATTTCAAAAAAATTCCTACGGACACGCAAGATCATGGTGATGCATAGCAACGAGAGGGGGGAGTATCGTCTATGTACCCTCATAGACCGTAATCGGAAGCGTTATGAGAACGCGGTTGATGTAGTCATACGTCTTCATGATCCGGACGATACAAGTACCGAACGTACGGCACCTCCGAGTTCAGCACACATTTAGCTCGGTGACGTCCCACGAACTCCGATCCAGCAGAGCTTCGAGGGAGAGTCCAGTTAGCACGACGGCGTGATGACGGTGATGATGATGCTACCGACGTAGGGCTTCGCCTAAGCACCGCTATGATATAACCGAGGTGCATTATGGTGGAGAGGGGCACCGCACACGACTTGGAACAATCAAATTGTGTGTCTATGGGGTGCCCCCTGGCCACGTATATAAAGGAGCAAGGGGAGGGGGCCGGCGTCCTCATAGGGTGCGCCCCAAGGGGGGAATCCTACTCCTACTAGGAGTAGGTTCCCCCTTTCCTAGTCCAACTAGGAGGAGAAGGAAAGAGGAGGAGAGGATAAGGAAAGAGGGGGCCGGCCCCCAAAGCCCTAAACCAATTTGGTTTGAGCCTAGGGGGTGCACCCCACACTTCCTTGCCGCCCTCTATTTCCACTAAAGCCCACGAAGGCCCATTGACCCTCCCGGTGAATTCCCGTAACTCTCTGGTACTCCGAAAAATACCCGAATCACTCGGAACCTTTCCGATGTCCGAATATAGTCGTCCAATATATCGATAGTTATGTCTTGACCATTTTGAGACTCCTCGTCATGTCCCCGATCTCATCCGGGACTCCGAACTACCTTCGGTACATCAAAACACATAAACTCATAATACCGATCATCACCGAACGTTAAGCGTGCGGACCCTACGGGTTCGAGAACTATGTAGACATGACCGAGACACGTCTCCGGTCAATAACCAATAGCGGAACCTGGATGTTCATATTGGCTCCTACATATTCTATGAAGACCTTTATCGGCAAACCGCATAACAACATACGTTGTTCCCTTTGTCATCGGTATGTTACTTGCCCGAGATTCGATCGTCGATATCTCAATACCTAGTTCAATCTCGTTACCGACAAGTCCCTTTACTCGTTCCGTAATGCATCATCCCGCAACTAACTCATTAGTCACATTACTTGCAAGGCTTATAGTGATGTGCATTACCGAGAGGGCCCAGAGATACCTCTCCGACAATCGGAGTGTCAAATCCTAATGTTGATCTATGCCAACTCAACAAGTACCATCGGAGACACCTGTAGAGCACCTTTATAATCACCTAGTTACATTGTGACGTTTGGTAGCACACAAAGTGTTCCTCCGGTATTCAGGAGTTGCATAATCTCATAGTCAGAGGAACATGTATAAGTCATGAAGAAAGCAGTAGCAACAAACTAAACAATCATTGTGCTAAGCTAACGGAATGGGTCAAGCAATCACATCATTCTATAATGATGTGATCCTGTTAATCAAATGACAACTCATGTCTATGGTTAGGAAACTTAACCATCTTTGATTCAACAAGCTAGTCAAGTAGAGGCGTACTAGTGACACTCTGTTTGTCTATGTATTCACACATGTACTAAGTTTCTAGTTAATACAATTCTAGCATGGATAATAAACATTTATCATGATATAAGGAAATAAATAATAACTTTATTATTGCCTCTAGGGCATATTTCCTTCAATAAAAAGATGGGGTTTATATCATATTGCTTTAGTTTATCCCTCTACATCATGTCATCTTGCCTAATGCATTACTCTGTTCTTATGAACTTAATACTCTAGATGCATGCTGGATAGCGGTCAATGTGTGGAGTAATAGTAGTAGACGCAGAATCGTTTCGGTCCACTTGTCACGGACATGATGCCTAAATACATGAGCATGCCTAGATATTCTCATAATTATTCACGTTTCTATCAATTGCTCGACAGTAATTTGTTAAACCCACCATAATACTTATGCTATCTTGAGAAAAGCCACTAGTGAAACCTATGGCCCCGGGTCTATTCTCTATTATATTAATCTCCTGTCAACAAGTTGTTGGAAATATGCCCTAGAGGCAATAATAAAATGGTTATTATTATATTTACTTGTTCATGATAATTGTCTATTGTTCATGCTATAATTGTATTAACCAAAAACCGTAATACATGTGTGAATACATAGATCGTAATATGTCCCTAGTAAGCCTCTAGTTGACTAGCTCGTTGTTCAGTAGATGGTCGTGGTTTCCTGACCATGGACATTGGATGTCGTTGATAACGGGATCACATCATTGGGAGAATGATGTGATGGACAAGACCCAATCTTAAGCGTAGCACAAGATCGTGTAGTTCGTTTGCTAAAGCTTTTCTAATGTCAAGTATCATTTCCTTAGACCATGAGATTGTGCAACTCCCGGATACAATAGGAATGCTTTGGCTGTACCAAACTTCACAACGTAACTGGGTGGCTATAAAGGTGAACTACAGGTATCTCCGAAAGTGTCTGTTGGGTTGGCACGAATCGAGACTGGGATTTGTCACTCCGTATGACGGAGAGGTATCTTTGGGCCCACTCGGTAATGCATCATCATAATGAGCTCAATGTGACTAAGGAGTTTGTCACGGGATCATGCGTTACAGAATGAGTAAAGGGACTTACTGGTGACAAGATTGAACGTGGTATGGGGATACCGATGATCGAATCTCGGGCAAGTAACATACCAATAGACAAAGGGAATTGCATACGGGATTGATTGAATCCTTGACATCGTGGTTCATCCGATGAGATCATCGTTGAACATGTAGGAGCCAACATGGGTATCCATATCCCGCTACTAGTTATTGGCCGGAGAGATGTCTCGGTCATGTCTACATGGTTCCCGAACCCGTAGGGTCTACACACTTAAGGTTTGGTGACGCTAGAGTTGTTATGGGAAATAGTATGTGGTTACCGAAGGTTGTTTGGAGACCCGGATGAGATCTCGGACGTGACGAGGAGTTCCATAATGGTCCGGAGGTGAAGATCGATATATTGGACGAAGGGTATTGGAGTCCGGAATTGTTCCGGGGGTACCGGGTGACGACTAGCGTGTCCAAAAGGGGTTTCGAAGGTCCCGGCAAGCGTTGGGGGCCTTATGGGCCAAGGGGAGGGGGCACATCAGCCCACTAAGCGGCTGAGCGCCCCTCCTACCCCATCTCACGTAACCTAGAGAGGTGGGGGCGCCTACTCTAGGGCAGCCACCCCTCTCGGCCTGTGGGGCAAGTTTCCTAGGGGTGGGGGCGCCCAAACCCATCTAGGGTTTCCCCTGTGGCCGCCGCCCCTACCCTAGGGAAACCCTAGGGTGCCTCCTCCTCCCCCTTCCCCCTATATATAGTGAGGGAGAGAGAGGGCAGCCGCACCCTTCCCCTGGCGCAGCCCTCTCCCTCCCCAACACCTCCTCCGTAGTAGTAGCGCTTGGCGAAGCCCTGCCGGAGAACCATAAGCTCCATCACCACCACGCCACCGTGCTGTCGGAGTTCTCCCTCAACTTCTCCTCTCACCTTGCTGGATCAAGAAGGAGGAGACGTTCCCGGGTTGTACGTGTTTTGAACGCGGAGGCGCCGTTGTTCGACGCTTAGATCGGAATCAACCGCGATCTGAATCGCCGCGTGTACGACTCCACCAACCGCGTTCTTATAACGCTTCCGCTTAGCGATCTTCAAGGGTATGAAGATGCACTCCATCTCTCTCGTTGCTAGTATCTCCTAGATTGATCTTGGTGACACGTAGGAATTTTTTTGAATTATTGCTACGTTACCCAACAGTGGCATCATGAGCTAGGTCTATGTGTAGATTCTATACACGAGTAGAACACAAAGTAGTTGTGGGTGATGATTTGTTCAATTTGCTTACTGTTACTAGTCTTATCTTGATAGGGCGGCATTGTGGGATGAAGCGGCCCGGACCGACCTTACACGTACGCTTACGTGAGACTGGTTCCACTGACTGACATGCACTTGATGCATAAGGTGGCTTGCGGGTGTCTGTCTCTCCCACTTTAGTCGGATCAAGTTCGATGAAAAGGGTCCTTATGAAGGGTAAATAGCAATTGGCATATCACCGTTGTGGTTTTGCGTAGGTAAGAAATGTTCTTGCTATAAACCCATAGCAGCCACGTAAAACATGCAACAACAATTAGAGGGCGTCTAACTTGTTTTTGCAGGGTATGATATGTGATGTGATATGGCCAAAAGGATGTGATGAATGATATATGTGATGTATGAGATTGATCATGTTCTTGTAATAGGAATCACGACTTGCATTTCTATGAGTATGACAACCGGCAGGAGCCATTGGAGTTGTCTTAATGTATTTATGACCTGCGTGTCAATGAAAATGCCATGTAATTACTTTACTTTATTGCTAACCGTCAGCCATAGTAGTATAAGTAATAGTTGGCGAGGCAACTTCATGAAGACACGATGATGTAGATCATGATGATGGAGATCATGGTGTCATGCCAGTGACGATGGTGTTCATGCCGCGCCTCAAAGATGGAGATCAAAGGCGCAAGATGATATTGGCCATATCATGTCACTTTATGATTTGCATGTGATGTTTGTCATGTTTACATCTTATTTGCTTAGAACGACAGTAGCATAAATAAGATGATACCTTCAAGAAAGTGTTCCCCCTAAATGTGCACCATTTCGAAGGCTCGTTGTTTCGAAGCACCACGTGATGATCGGGTGTGATAGATTCTAACGTTCGAATACAGCTGGGGTAAGCCAGATTTACACATGCAAAACACTTAGGTTAACTTGACGAGCCTAGCATGTACAGACATGGCCTCAGAACACGAGAGACCAAAAGGTCGAACATGAGTCGTATAGTAGATACAATCAACATGGAGATGTTCACCATTGATGACTAGTCCGTCTCACATGATGATCAGACACAGCCTAGTCGATTCAGATCATGTATCACGTAGATGACTAGAGGGATGTCTATCTGAGTGGGAGTTCATTGAATAATTTGATTAGATGAACTTAATTATCATGAACATAGTCTAAATTGTCTTGGCAAATTATGTTGTGGATGAATAGCTCATGCTTTAGCTCTTTGTTTTAATACGTTCCTAGAGAAAGACTAAGTTCAAAGATATTGTAAGAAATTGTGCGGACTAGGGCCGTAGTCTGAGGATTGTCCTCACTGGTACATAGAAGGCTTCTGTCCTTGATGCACCGCTCGGTGTGCCAACCCCTCTGGCGTCGTATGTGGATGTTGTGAAGATCTGGTAGACACGTTCTGATGACTACATGATATTTTAGTGAGCCATGCTTTATGGCTTAGAGTCGGGGCTCCAAAAGCATTTTGAATGCCATAGAACACATGAGATGTTCGAAGAGTTTAAATTGGTATTTCAGGCTCATGCCCGTGTTGAGAGGTTGAGACCTATGACAAGACCTTTCCCTACAAGATGGAGGAGAATAGCTCAGCCAGTGAGCATGTGCTCAGAATGTCTGGGTACTTCAATCACTTGAATCAAGTGGGAGTTAATCTTCCAGATAAGAGAGTGATTGACAAAAGTTCTCCAGTCGCTATCACCAAGCTACTAGAGTTTCGTGATGAACTATAACATGCAAGGGAGGATAATCCCGGAGTTGTTCATCATGCTTAAGGCCGTAAAGGTAGAAATCAAGAAGGAGCATCAAGTGTTGATGGTTAACAAGAGCACTGGTTTCAAAGAAGGGCAATGGCAATAAGGGAAACTTCTTGAATGGCCAGCCAGTTGCCGCTCTAGTGAAGAAACCCAAGAACCCAAACCCGATACAAAGTGCTTCAATTAGGGGAACGGTCACTGGTAGCGGAACTGCCTCAAATACTTGGTAGATAAGAAGGCTGTCAACTTCAATAAAAGTATATTTGATATATGTGTGTTATTGATGTGTACCTTACTAGTACTCCTAGTAGCACCTGGGTATTAGATACCGGTTCAGTTGCTAATATTGGTAACTCGAAACAAAAGCTATGGAATTAACAAAGACTATCTAAGGGCGAGGTGACGATGTGTGTTGGAAGTGTTTCCAAGGTTGATGTGATCACCGTCGCACGCTCCCTCTACCTTTGGGATTAGTGTTGAACTTAGATAAATGTTGTTTGCATTGGTGTCATCGTTGAGCATGAACATGATTATATCATGTTTATTGCAATACGATTATTCATTTAAGTCAGAGAATAATGGTTATTCTGATTACATGAATAATACCTTCTATGGTCATGCACCCAATGTGAATGGTTTATTGAATCCCAGGTGTAGTTATACACATTTTCATAACATTGATGCCAAAAGATGTAGAGTTGATAATGATAGTACCACTTTCATGTGGCACTGCCGCTTAGGTCATATTGGTGTAAAGCGCATGAAAGAACCTCCATGCTAATGGACTTTTGAAGTCACTTGATTATGAATCACTTATACATGCGAACCATGCCTCTTTGGCAAGATGACTAAAACCCCATTCTTTGGAACAATGGAACGGGCAAGTGACTTGTTGGAAATCATACATGCTGATGTGTGCGGTCCAATGAGTGTTGAAGCGCGCGGTGGATATCGTTATTTTCTCACCTTCACCGGTGAATTGAGTAGATATGGGTATATTTACTTAATGAAGCATAAGTTTGAAATGTTTGAAAAGTTCAAGCAATTTCAGAGTTAAGTTGAGAATCATCGTAACAAGAAGATCAAGTTCCTTCGATCTGATCAAAGGGAAAGTATCTGAGTTATGAGTTTGGCAATCACTAAAGACAAGGTGGAATCGTTTCACAGTTGACGCCGCCTGGAACACCATAGCATGATGGTGTGTCCGGACGTCATAATTGAACCTTATTGGATATGGTGTATGATGTCTCTTACCAGTCTACCGCTATTTTTGGGGGTTATGCATTAAAGACAATTACATTCACTTTAAATAGGGCACCATCTAAGTCCGTGGAGACGACACCCTACGAACTATGGTTTGGCAAGAAACCAAAGTTGTTGTTTCTTAAGGTTTGGGGATATGATTCTTATGTCGACAGGCTTCGGTCAGAAAAGCTCGAACCCAAAGCTTGAACCCATTGTATGTGAACATAGAGTCTATCACACCTGATCATCACGTGGTGCTTCGAAACGATGAACTTTCGCAATGGTGCACACTTGGGGAGAACACAATTTTATCTTGAAATTTTTGTGAGGGATCACCTTATAATGCTACTGTCGTCCTAAGCAAAATAATATGCATAAAAGGATTGACATCACATGCAAATCATAAGTGACATGATATGGCCATCAACTCGTGCTTTTGATCTCCATCTCCAAAGCACCGGCATGATCTCCATCATCACCGGCATGACACCATGATCTCCATCATCATGATCTCCATCATCGTGCCGCCATCGGGGCTGTCACACCAACCATGCTTCTACTACTATTGCTACCGCTTAGTGATAAAGTAAAGCATTACATAGCGCTTAATGATTGACACACGGGTTATACAATAATTAAAGACAACCCTATGGCTCCTGTCGGTTACCATATGCATCGACATGCAAGTCGATATAAACTATTACAAACATGATCATCTCATACATCAATATATTTCATCATGTCTTTGGCCATATCATATCACAACATACCCTGCAAAAACAAGTTAGACGTCCTCTAATTGTTGCTGCATGTTTTATGTGACTGCTATGGGTATCTAGCAAGAATGATTCTTACCTACACAAAGCCACAACAGTGATATGCAAGTTGCTATTTAACCTTCTACAAGGACCGCCTTTGTCGAGTCTGATTCAACTAAGGTGGGAGAGGCAGACACCCGCCAGCCATCTTTATGCAACAAAGTCACATGTCTGTCGATGGAACCGGTCTCATGTACGTGGACATGTAAAGTTGGTCTGGGCCACTTCATCCCACAATACCGCCAAATCGAGAAAGGACCAAGGAAGGAAGCAATCTGAATATCAACGCCCATAAACTCCTTTGTGTTCTACTCGTGATGTCATCTATGCATAGACCTAGCTCATGATGCCACTGTTGGGGAACGTTGCATGGGAAACAAAAAATTTCCTACGCCTACCAAGATCAATCTAGGAGATGACCATCTACGAGAGGAGAGATTGCATCTACATACCCTTGTAGATCGCTAAGCGGAAGCGTTAAGAAACACGGTTGATGTAGTCGAACGTCTTTGCGATCCAATCACGATCCGCCCCGCGAACTCCCGATCCAAGTGCCGAACGGATGACACCTCCACGTTCAACGCACGTCTGGATTGATGACATCTTCACCTCGTCGATCCAGCGAGTGACGGTGAAGTAGTAGCTCGAGTCCTCCGGCAGCACGACGGTGTGATGGCGGTGGTGGTGGAGAAATCTCAGCAGAGCTTCCCTAAGCACTAGAGAGAAGAAGATGCCTATGAGGGAGAGGAGGAGCAGCACCATGGCACGCATAGATGCGTATGGGTGCAGCTTCCCTCTCTCCCCTCCTCTACATATAGGGGGGAGGGTGGAGGGAGGGGCGCCCCTAGATCCCATCTAGGGGTGGTGGCCACCAAGGGGGAAACCCTAGATGGGTTTGGGCGCCTCCTCCTAGGTGCCTTGGCCCCCAAGGCAAGTGGAGGAAACCCTAGGGAGGCACCCCACCTCCTCAAGAAGCATGGAAAGGGGGTTAGGGGTGCACAACTCCTTAGTGGGCTGGTGTGCCCCCTCCTCTAGGCCCATGGGCCCCCCAACACTTGCCGGGGCCTCCCGAAACCCCTTTCAGTCATGCTGGTCATCACCCGGTACCCTCGGAACACTTCCAGAGTCCAATACCCTTTGTTCAATATATCAATATTCACCTCCAGACCATTCCGGAGTTCCTCATCATGTCCGGGATCTCATCCGGTACTTCGAACTACCTTCGGTAACCACCATAATGACTCGAGTATACTTATATTGTCACCAAACATTAAGTGTGTAGACCCTGTGGGTTCGAGAACTATGTAGACATGATCGAGACACCTCTACAGTTAATAACTAATAGCGGGACCTGGATGCCCATAATGGTTCCTACATATTCTATGAAGATCTTATCCGTCGAACCTCGATGTCAAGGATTCAGCTAATCCTGTATGCAGTTCCCTTTGTCTATCGGTATGTTACTTGCCCGAGATTCGATCGTCGGTATCTCCATACCTAGTTCAATCTTGTTACCGGCAAGTCTCTTTACTCATTTCGTAATACAAGATCCCGTGACTAACTCATTGGTCACATTGCTTGCAAGCTTATTGTGATGTTGTATTACAGAGTGGGCCCTGAGATACCTCTTCGTCATATGGAGTGACAAATCCTAGTCTTGATTGCCAACTCAACAGACAGCCTCGGAGATACCTGTAGATCACCTTTATAGTCACCCAGTTACGTTGCGACGTTTGATACACACAAGGTACTCCTTCGGTGTCAGTGAGTTGCATGATCTCATGATCATAGGAATATATACTTGACATGCAGAAAAAATAGCAATAAACTTGACACGACCATATGCTATGCTTATGGTTTGGGTCTTGTCCATCACATCATTCTCCTAATGATGTGATCTTGTTATCAAATGACAACTCATGTCTATGGCTAGGAAACCATAGCCATCTTTGATCAACGATCTAGTCTAGTAGAGGCTCACTAGGGACACGTTGTTGTCTATGTATCCACACATGTATATGAGTTTCCGATCAATACAATTCTAGCATGGATAATAAAAGATTAGCATGAATAGGGAAATATGATAATAACCAATTTATTATTGCCTCAAGGGCATATTTCCAATAGTCTCCCACTTGCACTAGAGTCAATAATCTAGTTCACATCACCGTGTGATTAACACCCAATGAGTTCTAGGGTTTGATCATGTTATGCTTGTGAGAGAGGTTTTAGTCAATGGGTCTACAACATTCAAATCCACGTGTACTTCACAAATCTCTATGTCATATTCTAGATGCTGCTACCATGCTCCACTTTGAGCTATTCCAAATGGCCGCTCAACTATACGTATCCGGTTTGTTACTGAGACTCATCCGGATTGGTGTTAAAGTTTGCATCGACGTAACCCTTTACGCTGAACTCTTTATCACCAACGTAAGTGAGAAACATTTTCTTATTCCTCTAAGGATAATTTTGACCGCTGTCCAGTGATCCACTCCTGGATCACTCTTGTACCCCCTTGCCAGACACGTGGCAAGGCACATATCAGGTGCGGTACACAACATGGCATACCGTATTGAGCCTATTGCTGAGGCATAGGGGATGACCTTTGTCCTTTTTCTTTCTTCTGTCGTGGTCGAGCTTTGAGTCTTACTCAACTTCACACCTTACAACTCAGGTAAGAACTCCTTCTTTGACTGATCCATTTTTAACTCCTTCAAAATCATGTCAAGGTATGTGCTCTGTGAAAGTCTTATTAGGTGTCTTGATCTATCTCTATAGATCTTGTTGCCCAATATGTAAGCAGCTTTACCCAGGTCTTCCTTTGAAAAACTCCTTTCAAACAACCCTTTATGCTTTCCAGAAATTCTATATCAGAAATGTTGTAGTGCTCCCACTCACTTTCTTGTAAATACAAGTTTCTTGGAAACTTTGTATAAACCCAAAAACTTTGATCACCTCATCAAAGCATATGTTCCAACTCTGAGATGCTTGCTCCAGTCCATAGAAGGATCACTGGAGCTTTCATACCTTTTAGCATCCTTAAGATCGACAAAACCTTCTGGTTGTATCACATAAAATCTTACCTCATGGAAACCGTTAAGGAAACTCTGTTTTGACATCCATCCGCAAGATTTCGTAATCAATGAATGCAGCAACTACTAACATAATCCCAATGGACTTTAGCATCGCTACGGGTGTCGTGGGTTTGTCACGGCAGATGTCCTAGCGTAAGGACTTAGTCGTGGAGCCATCACAACGTAGTAGCTTAGAGGGGTTAAAGCGGAACAAGGGACACAAGGAATTATACTGGTCCGGCCCCTTACGGTGAAGGTAAAAGCCTACTCCAGTTGTGATGGAATTGCTAGGGTTTCGATGACCAGGGAGCAATCTGCTTTGCCTGGCTCTCGAGTTGTTGTTTGTTGTCCCTAAACCGCCGCCGGGTCGTCCCTTTGTATACACAGGTTGACGCCCGGCGGTTTACAGAATCCCGAGGCCGGCTCATAAACGTGCCCGGCTCGGTTTCTACCTTTCCTTGTCTTACAACATAAGTTACATATCATATGGCAGTTTATGTCTATGGGCCCTAATCCGCGTTTGGGCCCTGGGCCTTCATGTTAGATCTCCTCCGTAAAGCGCCATACTCCTTGTCTTCATGGGCTTCAAACATGAATAACTCATTGTGGGCATAATCCAGCCCCTCATGGCCGGTTTGTACTTAGTAGTAATATCCACAACATTAGGCCCCAGATTGATTTGAACCTGTTCATGTCAATCTTCAACACTTAGAAAATTCCTCCTTCAGCACCTTCGCGTAAATCTTGTAAACCGCCATCATGCCATCTTCCAGACTCATAATAAACCATGATGACATCACTGTTATTAAAAATTGTATATATCTCACCTTCATTAATGAGCCTCCGACAATCGAGGCGACAACTCTGTCACATATCCAACTTTTGGGCTCCTTGATTTTCGCGCCTGTCACTTATCCCTTCACCTTATAAATAAGACCGGGGGGTCCTTTTCATTCCCCTCCCCCCGTGACTCCTCGTTCCTTCTTCCTTGCATCGACCTGACCCTTACGCGCAGCCGCCGTCATCAAGCTCCACCCTCAACTTCAACTCCGGCCGCTCCATCAACCTGAACGTACCAGAGAAACACGGTGCGCCTTCGCTATTCCGTCAACAACAGTAAGTTTCCCTTTTCCTTGCTCTAGATCCACCATTAGGTTTTCGGTGTTCATCAAAGCTCGAAGATGTTCTTCTCTATTCACCTCCGTAGTGTAAATGGCGATCTCAAATCTGACATTTTCTTGCACAGTCGCAGTTATAATTCCTTTTTGCATCCTTAGAGCATCTTCTTCGTATAGAAAAAACTCATCTGGACCTGATGAACTACTTAAACAGCTGTATTTTGAGTCTGAATATATTTTCATTTACCGATATGTGATGACCCACAAGTATAGGGGATCTATCGTACTCCTTTAGATAAGTAAGAGTGTCGAACCCAACGAGGAGCAGAAGGAAATGATAAGAGGTTTTCAGCAAGGTATTCTCTGCAAGTACTGAAATAAGTGGTAACAGATAGTTTTGTGATAAGATAATTTGTAACGAGCAACAAGTAACAAAAGTAAATAAAGTGCAGCAAGGTGGCCCAATCCTTTTTGTAGCAAAGGACAAGCCTGGACAAACTCTTATATAAGGAAAAGCGCTCTCAAGGACACATGTGAATATCGTCAAGCTAGTTTTCATCACATTCATATGATTCGCGTTCGGTACTTTGATAATTTGACATGTGGGTGGACCGGTGCTTGGGTGCTGTTCTTACTTGAACAAGCATCCCACTTATGATTAACCTCTATTGCAAGCATCCACAACTACAACAAAAGTATTAAGGTAAACCTAACCATAACATGAAACATATGGATCCAAATCAGCCCCTTATGAAGCAACGCATAAACTAGGGTTTAAGCTTCTGTCACTCTAGCAACCCATCATCTACTTATTACTTCCCAATGCCTTCCTCTAGGCCCAAATAATGGTGAAGTGTTATGTAGTCGACGTTCACATAACACCACTAGAGGCTAGACAACATACATCACATCAAAATATCGAACGAATACCAAATTCACATGACTACTAATAGCAAGACTTCTCCCCTGTCCTTAGGAACAAATGTAACTACTGACAAAGCATATTCATGTTCATAATCAGAGGGGTAATAATATGCATAAAGTATCTGAACATATGATCTTCCACCAATTAAACCAACTAGCATCAACTACAAGGAATAATTAACACTACTAGCAACCTATTAGCACTAATCCCAGACTTGGAGACAAGAATTGGATACAAGAGATGAACTAGGGTTTTCGGATGAGATGGTGCTGATGAAGATGTTGATGGAGATTGTCCTCTCCCGATGAGAGGAGCGTTGGTGATGACGATGGCGATGATTTCCCCCTCCGGGAGGGAAGTTTCCCCGGCAGAACAGCTCTGCCGAAGCCCTAGATTGGTTCTGCCAAGGTTTAGCCTCGTGGCGGCGGAGTTTCGTCCCGAAAGGTTGCTTCTTATTTTTTTCTCGACGAAAGTCTTCATATAGGAGAAGATGGTCATCGGAGAGCCACCAGGGGGCCCATAAGGTAGGGGGCGCGCCCTAGGGGGGGCGCCCCCCACCCTCGTGGAAAGGGTGTGGGCCCCCTGGTCTTCATCTTTGGCGAGGATTTTTCATTATTTATTATAAGGTATTCCGTGGAGTTTCAGGACTTTTGGAGTTGTGCAGAATAGGTCTCTAATATTTGCTCCTTTTCCAGCCCAGAATTCCAGCTGCCGGCATTCTCCCTCCTTATGTAAACCTTGTAAAATAAGAGAGAATAGCCATAAGTATTGTGACATAATGTGAAATAACAGCCCAAAATGCAATAAATATCGATATAAAAGCATGATGCAAAATGGACGTATCAACTCCCCCAAGCTTAGACCTCGCTTGTCCTCAAGGAAAGCCGATAACAATAAATATGTCCCCATGTTTAGAGGTAGAGGCGTCGATAAAAATAAATTACGGACATGAGGGCATCATGATTATTCTCGTAATAGCAACATATATAGATATTGTCATATGATTACCTATGTTCAAGTGATGATCTATTCACAACACAAAAGTATGAATCAGAAACCTTATTTAGAACCAACAAACTATAACCTCAGTCATTGAAGCGATTGCAATTTATCATAACATCAGAAAGAGTCTATGTTAGAGCTAAAAAGCAAGTCCACATACTCAACTATCATCTAGTCCTTCATAGTTGCTAACACTCACGCAATACTTGTGGTTACAGAGTTTTAATCGGACACATAGAAAGATAGAGACTTATAGTTTCTCCCCACAACCTTTTACCTCGAGGATAATGTCAACAATAATAACTCATGCCCCCCTACATCCAATTGAATATATATATCAGGTTCTTTCCAACATGATGGGCTTGCCAAAGGATAAAATGAAAAAGGAAAGGTGAAGATCACCATGACTCTTGCATAAGGTAGAATATAATAATAAAAGATAGGCCCTTCGCAGAGGGAAGCAGAGGTTGCCATGCGCTTTTATGGTTGGATGCACAAAATCTTAATGCGAAAGAACGTCACTTTATATTGCTCCTTGTGATACGAAACTTTATTATGCAGTCCGTCGCTTTTATTACTTCCACATCACAAGATCGTATAAAGCTTATTTCTCCCACACTAATCATACATATTTAGAGCAATTTTTATTGCTTTGCACCGATGACAACTTACTTGAAGGATCTTACTCAATCCATAGGTAGACATGGTGGACTCTCATGGCAAAACTGGTTTAAGGATATTTGGAAGCACAAGTAGTATCTCTACTTGGTGCTGAGAATTTGGCTAGCATGAGGGGGAAAGGCAAGCTCAACATGTTGGATGATCCATGACAACATACTTTATCTCAGATATAAGAAAACATAACCCATTACATTGTCTTCCTTGTCCAACATCAACTCTTTAGCATGTCATATTTTGATGAGTGCTCCCAATCATAAAAGATGTCAATAATAGTATATTTATATGTGAAACCTCTCTTTCCTTATTACTTCCTATTAATTACAACGATGACCAAAGCTATGTCTGCCAACTCCCAACAACTTTTAATCATCACACTCTTTCTATGTGAAGTCATTACTATCAATAAGATCAATATGAACTTTTGTTTCTTCTTATTCTTTTTCTCTTTTCTTTTATTCACCCAAGATCATAGCAAGAAAATCAAGCCCTTGACTCAACACTAATCTTTATTATATAGCTCACGGACTCGATTACATAGAGGATCATAAGCAAAACTCAAAACTAGATCATGCCATAAACTTTATTCTACTAGATCAAAATACTACTAATAGGATCGAACTAAGGAAAACGGTAAAGATAGGAGTTGTGATTGTGATACGATACCGGGGCACCTCCCCCAAGCTTGGCAGTTGCCAAGGGGAGTGCCCATACCCATGTGATTATATCTCCTTGGTTGGTGAAGAAGGTGGAGGTGTTGTTGATGATGCGGGCTTGTCATCCATCTTCCAGGGCATAGGTTCACCATCATAGAAGGATGATCGAGTCTCCTGAATCCTCGAATCTGCAGCCAAACTCATTCTTTTGAATCTATATTCATACTCACAGTTTTGGTTTTGCAGGTCATAGATTTGGGCTTGGAGGTGCTCGATCTTCTCATGTAGCTTGAAGATGGCCTCCTCGGTGTTCTTGGCATCCGGCTTGTAGTTGTTAGTGAACTCCGCGAGCATCGTGTGGCTAGCGTTGATTCCACGCTCCACCATCCCCTGGCACTTGAAAACTTGTTGCTCCATTGCTTCGAGCCTCGTCTCCATGCTTCCGGTTCCCTTTGGTCCCTTAGCATCGCAGATGTGCAGCAACCCATCACACATCTCAATGGTTTGAGGGTGTCGCAGCCCCTCCGCGAGGTAAGGGTTGATGACCTTCTCGAAGAACTTGTCCTTGGAAGCACTTGGGGACGTCATGATAATCTAGATCTGTCAAAAAAACAGCTCGAAACAAGAACACAGAATATTTGCGTGATATGGGAGTCAAAAACCTTCGGGAGAATATATAATGAATTTTTACCGACCAAAATACGTATGATGCAAGAAAACAGAGTCCGGACGGCACACGAGGTGCTCACGAGGTAGGGGGCACGCCCAGGGGGTAGGGCGCGCCCTCCGCCCTCGTGGGGCCCTCGTGTCCTTCACGGACTGCTACTTAATTATCTATTTTTCTAAATATTCCAAAACGGAGAAATATTGCCTTAAATTTTTTTTGGAGTCGGCTTACTTACCGTACCACATACCTATTCCTTTTCGGAGTCTGAAACGTTCTGGAAAGTGTCCCTTATGTATTCCTCCGGTGTTACGGTTTCAATAATATTGGTTTCAATATTTATGGGATTACCTGAGATATAATGTTTAATTCTTTGACCGTTTACCACCTTCGGATTTGTGCCTTCGAAGTTGTTGATTTTTATGGCACCGGAACGATAGACCTCCTCGATAACATAGGGGCCTTCCCATTTAGAGAGAAGCTTCCCTGCAAAAAATCTTAAACGAGAGTTGTATAGCAATACATAATCACCTACATTAAACTCATGCTTTTGTATCCTTTTGTCATGCCATCTTTTAACCTTTTCTTTAAACAACTTGGCATTTTCATAAGCTTGGGTTCTCCATTCATCAAGTGAGCTAATATCAAATAACCTCTTTCACCGGCAAGTTTGAAATCATAATTGAGCTCTTTAATAGCCCAATATGCCTTATGTTCTAGTTCGAGAGGTAAGTGACATGCTTTTCCATATACCATTTTATACGGAGACATACCCATAGGATTTTTATATGCAGTTCTATAGGCCCATAATGCATCATCAAGTTTCTTGGACCAATTCTTTCTAGACCTATTGACAGTCTTTTGCAAAATTAATTTGAGTTCTCTATTACTCAATTCTACTTGACCACTAGACTGTGGGTGATACGGAGATGCAATTCTATGATTGACGTCATATTTAGCAAGCATTTTACGGAAAGCACCATGAATAAAATGTGAACCACCATCAGTCATTAAATATCTAGGGACTCCAAACCTCGGAAAAATAACTTCTTTAAGCATTTTAATAGAAGTGTTATGATCAGCACTACTAGTTGGAATAGCTTCTACCCACTTAGTAACGTAATCAACAACAACTAAAATATGTGTATATCCATTAGAGGCAGGAAAAGGTCCCATATAATCAAAGCCCCAAACATCAAACAGCTCAATAAAAAGTGAATAATTCATAGGCATTTCTTGACGTCTACTAATATTACCAATTCTTTGACATTCATCACAAGATAGGACAAACTTACGGGCATCCTTGAAGAGAGTAGGCCAATAAAAACCGGATTGCAATACCTTATGTGAAGTTCTATCTCCCGCATGGTGTCCTCCATAAGTTTCAGAGTGGCACTTGCGTAGGATCTGTTCCTGTTCATGCTCAAGTACACAACGTCTAATAACACCATCTACTCCTTTTATAAAGATGTGGGTCATCCCAAAAGTAATGTCTCAAATCATAGAAGAACTTTTTCTTTTGTTGGTATGTGAAGCTAGGTGGTATGAATTTAGCAACTATGTAATTAGCATAATCAGCATACCAAGGAGTACTACGAGAAGTACTTATGACATTTAATTGTTCATCAGGAAAGCTATCATCAATAGGTAGTGGGTCATCAAGAACATTCTCTAACCTAGATAAGTTGTCTGCAACGGGGTTCTCAGCTCCTTTTCTATCAACAATATGCAAATCAAATTCTTGTAGCAAGAGAACCCATCTAATAAGTCTAGGTTTAGCATCTTTCTTCTCCATAAGATATTTAATAGCAGCATGATCAGTGTGGATAGTTACTTTAGAATCAACAATATAAGGTCTGAACTTATCACAAGCAAATACAACTGCTAAAAGTTCTTTTTCAGTAGTAGCATAATTTCTTTGAGCATTGTCTAGAGTCTTACTAGCATAATGGATAACATTTAATTTCTTATCAACTCTTTGCCCTAGAACAGCACCTACAGCATAATCGCTAGCATCACACATAATTTCAAAGGGTAAATTCCAATCAGGTGGCTGAACAATAGGTGCAGAGACTAATGCTTTCTTAAGTATTTCAAATGCTTCTACACAATCATCATCAAAGACAAATGGTATATCTTTTTGTAATAAATTAGTCAGAGGCCGAGAAATTTTTGAGAAGTCCTTAATGAACCTCCTATAAAATCCGGCGTGACCAAGGAAACTTCTTATACCTTTGATGTCCTTGGGACATGGCATCTTTTCAATAGCATCAACCTTGGCTTTATCAACTTCAATACCTCTTTCAGAAACTTTATGCCCCAAGACAATACCTTCATTAACCATAAAGTGGCACTTTTCCCAATTCAAGACAAGATTAGTTTCTTCACATCTCTGCAAAACTCGATCAAGATTGCTCAAGCAATCATCAAAAGAAGATCCATAGACGGAAAAGTCGTCCATGAAAACCTCACAAATCTTTTCACAAAAGTCAGAGAATATAGCCATCATGCATCTTTGAAAGGTAGCAGGTGCATTACATAAACCAAAAGGCATACGTCTATAAGCAAAAGTACCAAAAGGGCATGTAAAAGTAGTCTTTGATTGATCTTTAGCCGACACAGGTATTTGAGAGAAACCAGAATAACCATCTAGAAAGCAGTAATGTGTATGTTTGCATAATCTTTCTAGCATTTGATCGATAAAAGGTAAGGGGTAATGATCTTTCTTAGTAGCCTTATTTAATTTGCGGAAATCAATTACCATCCTATAACCTGTAATAATTCTTTGTGGAATCAATTCATCTTTATCATTAGGAACAACAGTAATACCTCCCTTCTTAGGGACACAATGAACAGGACTTACCCACTGACTATCAGCAACGGGATAAATTATACCTGCCTCCAGAAGCTTTAGTATTTCTTTTCTTACCACTTCTTTCATTTTAGGATTCAGACGTCGTTGAGGATCATGAACTGGTTTGGCATCTGCTTCCAAATTTATTTTATGTTGACATAGAGTGGGACTAATGTCCTTAAGATCATCAAGAGTATATCCAATAGCAGCACGGTGCTTCTTCAGAGTTTTCAATAATCTTTCTTCTTCATGCTCTGAAAGGTTAGCACTAATAATAACAGGATATATCTTCTTTTCATCAAGATAAGCATATTTAAGATTATCAGGCAACAGTTTAAGATCAAATACGGGATCACCCTTAGGTGGAGGGGGGGTCCCCTAGGATTTCAACAGGCAAATTGTGTTTCACCATAGGTTCCTGTTTAAAGAATACTTCATCTATTTCCCTTCTTTCATTCATAAACATATCATTCTCATGGTCTAGCAAATATTGTTCTAAAGGATCACTAGGAGGTACGGCAATAGAAGCAAGACCAATAATTTCATCCTTACTAGACAATTCTTCTTCATGGTGTTGTTTACTAAATTTAGAGAAATTAAATTCATGAGTCATATCATCCAAGCCAATAGTAATAACATTCTTTTCGCAGTCTATCTTAGCATTAATAGTGTTCAAGAAGGGTCTACCAAATATAATGGGACAAAAGCTATCTTGTGGGGAACTAAGAACAAGAAAATCAGCAGGATACTTAGTTTTCCCGCACAAGACTTCAACATCTCTAACAATTCCCACTGCTGAAATAGTATCTATATTAGCAAGTTTAATTGTGACATCAATATCTTCTAACTCAGTTATACAAGTCATAAGGTATAACACTAGCACTAGCACCCATATCACATAAGCCATGATAACAATGTTCTCCTACTTTAACAGAAATAACAGGCACGCCTACCACAGGTCTATTTTTATCTTTAGCACAAGGTTTAGCAATTCTAGCAGTTTCACCGCAGAACTGAATAACTTGCCCATCAATATTATTAGACAAGAGATCTTTAACAATAGCAATATTAGGTTCTACTTTAACTTTCTCAGGAGGTGTATATGTTTTAATATTGCTTTTACGAACCACGGTTGAAGCTTTAGCATGATCCTTTATCCTAACTGCGAAAGGTGGTTTCTCAACATAGCAAGTAGGAACAATATGATCATTATAAGTGACAGTCTTTTCTTTAGCTTTAATTGGTGCAGCTACTTTTACTTCTATGGGAGGATGATATTTAAACCACTTCTCCTTAGGGAGATCAACATAAGTAGAAAAAGATTCACAGAAAGAAGCTACTATCTCAGAATCAAGTCCATATTTAGTGCTAAACTTACGGAAAATATCGGTATCCATAAAAGATTTAACACAATCAAACTTAGGTGTCATACCTGACTCCTTACCATTGTCGAGGTCCCAATCTCCAGAGTTGCATTTAAATCTATCCAATAAATCCCATCTAAATCCAATAGTCTTCATCATAAAAAATCCAGCACAAGAAGTATCAAGCATGGTGCGATTGTTACCAGAAAGCCGAGCATAAAAATTTTGAATAATCATTTCTCTTGAGAGCTCATGATTGGGGCATGAATATAACATTGACTTAAGCCTCCCCCAAGCTTGAGCGATGCTTTCTCCTTCGCGAGGACAAAAATTATATATATATATAATTGCGATCACGATGAACAAGATGCATAGGATAAAACTTCTGATGAAATTCCAATTTCAATCGTTTGTAATTCCAAGACCTCATATCATCACATAGCCTATACCATGTCGATGCATCTACCCTCAAAGATAAGGGGAAGACCTTCTTCTTAACAACATCTCCGGGTACACCTGCAAGCTTAAATAATCCACAAACTTCATCCACATATATTAGATGTTCATCAGGATGTTTTGTTCCATCTCCTAAAAAAGGATTAGCCAGCAGTTTTTCTATTATACCCGAAGGAACTTCAAAGCAAGTATTTTCATTTTCATTTTCAGTAGGTTATGTAGGTTGAGGAGCAACACTTTGCTCTACTGGTCGGGGTGAAGATACCCCAAACAAGCCCCTCAGAGGATTACTTTCCATAGTAACAAGTGACAGTAAATTTCAGCACACTATATAAATCTTTCCTTACCAAATTCCACCTACCAAAGCCGCTACACTCCCCGGCAACGGCGCCAGAAAAGAGTCTTGATGACCCACAAGTATAGGGGATCTATCGTAGTCCTTTCGATAAGTAAGAGTGTCGAACCCAACGAGGAGCAGAAGGAAATGATAAGCGGTTTTCAGCAAGGTATTCTCTGCAAGTACTGAAATAAGTGGTAACAGATAGTTTTGTGATAAGATAATTTGTAATGAGCAACAAGTAACAAAAGTAAATAAAGTGCAGCAAGGTGGCCCAATCCTTTTTGTAGGAAAGGATAAGCCTGGACAAACTCTTATATAAGGAAAAGCGCTCCCGAGGACACATGGGAATATCGTCAAGCTAGTTTTCATCACGTTCATATGATTCGCGTTCGGTACTTTGATAATTTGACATGTGGGTGGACCGGTGCTTGGGTGCTGTTCTTACTTGAACAAGCATCCCACTTATGACTAACCTCTACTGCAAGCATCCGCAACTACAACAAAAGTATTAAGGTAAACCTAACCATAGCATGAAACATATGGATCCAAATCAGCCCCTTACGAAGCAACGCATAAACTAGGGTTTAAGCTTCTGTCACTCTAGCAACCCATCATCTACTTATTACTTCCCAATGCCTTCCTCTCGGCCCAAATAATGGTGAAGTGTTATGTAGTCGACGTTCACATAACACCACTAGAGGCTAGACAACATACATCTCATCAAAATATCGAACGAATACCAAATTCACATGACTACTAATAGCAAGACTTCTCCCTTGTCCTCAGGAACAAACGTAACTACTCACAAAGCATATTCATGTTCATAATCATAGGGGTAATAATATGCATAATGGATCTGAACATATGATCTTCCACCAATTAAACCAACTAGCATCAACTACAAGGAGTAATTAACACTACTAGCAACCTACTAGCACCAATCCCGGACTTGGAGACAAGAATTGGATACAAGAGATGAACTAGGGTTTTGAGATGAGATGGTGCTGATGAAGATGTTGATGGAGATTACCCTCTCCCGATGAGAGGAGCGTTGGTGATGACGATGGCGATGATTTACCCCTCCGGGAGGGAAGTTTCCCCGGTAGAACAGCTCTGCTGGAGCCCTAGATTGGTTCCACCAAGGTTCCGCCTCGTGGCGGCGGAGTTTCGTCCCGAAAGGTTGCTTCTTATTTTTTTCTCGACGAAAGACTTCATATAGGAGAAGATGGTCATCGGAGAGCCACTAGGGGGGCCACGAGGTAGGGGGGCGCGCCCTAGGGGGGGCGCCCCCCACCCTCGTGGAAAGGGTGTGGGCCCCCTGGTCTTCATCTTTGGCGAGGATTTTTCATTATTTATTATAAGGTATTTCGTGGAGTTTCAGGACTTTTGGAGTTGTGCAGAATAGGTCTCTAATATTTGCTCCTTTTCCAGCCTAGAATTCCAGCTGCCGGCATTCTCCCTCCTTATGTAAACCTTGTAAAATAAGAGAGAATAGCCATAAGTATTGTGACATAATGTGAAATAACAGCCCATAATGCAATAAATATCGATATAAAAGCATGATGCAAAATGGACATATCAATACGCTGCAGATCTGAAATTACAATATCAATCTGTGAAACTTGTTTTTCCCTTACTTAGACATTTTAGACCTGTACCTTCCATATCAATGTAGGCGGTTTAACTTTTTTTGAAAATAATAATCCTGCAGGTAGAAAATGATAATCCGGCGGGTACCATTAGTCCCCTCTTAAACCATCGATTCGTTTATTTTTGTAACCCCTCCAATGTCAGGCTCCGGTTTAACAACGTGCATCCGCCTCTGTCTTCTCCTTCTGATCTTGCATCGCTTTATGCTTGTCTGTCATAAACCTTAAACCGGCATTTGATCTTTTTCCAGCTTTTCATTTGAAATGGCCAAACAGTTTTATGCTTGTAACTGGGTCCCTTCCTGGGTTACTGAAGAGCAACTAACCGGATGTGTTGCAACCGGCGTTTTAGCAAAGAAATAAGCCATCCACTGGAGGGCCCCTGGTTCGGAAAATCCTCCCGAGCCCAAGGATGGAGAAGTAGTCGTGTTCATTGACCACCTGGGTCGAGGGTTTAGCCCTCCGGGATCAATTTTTTTTCGAGATGCGCTTGCTAGCTTCCAACTCCATCCTCAGGACATCGGACCAAACTTGGTGTCCAATGTTTGCAATTTCCAAGTATTTTGCGAGGCTTATCTTCAAGAAGAGCCCACAGTTGAACTGTTTAGGGATTTCTTCTACTTGAACCGTCGTACATAGTTTACAGACGGACCCAATACTGAACTTGGTGGAATGGCTATTCAAAAGAGGAAGGGTGTTAGTTTCCCTCACGCCAAGCTTCATAGTCACCCCAATGATTGGAATCAGACTTGGTTTTATTGCCGAGATACGTCTCCAACTGATGAGAATCCTCTGCCGGGTTATCGTCCTCACCGGCTTAGCAACACACATTCATTTCCTCAGAGGCTGATTGCAAAGGAACGATCCAACTATGAGCACAACTCTCAAAGCTCAGAGCCTTTATGGCAAATGGTTTAACAGGAGTTGACTTTGTTCGCTGCTGGATATCCTAGAGCATTATGCCTTGAAGCCGGCGCCCTGGTTTAATGTGTGAGTACATAGGGGACTTGAAAGATCTTCAACGCCATATTAACATTCAGCTAACAGAGGTTGAAGTTACTAAGTCTGTCAAGAAAATATTGAATGAATCGGAGGCTTTTTGCAGCAAGACAGGGCTAAGTCCTTTCTGCACTTCAAATAAACTGCCAGCTATAAGAATCATATAACTTCTGTTTTAGCTTGATCCTTTTAAATATTCTCTCAAAATTTTGTCCATCTTTGATAGGGCGATGATCTGTTCTAGAAGAAGAAACCACAGGACAAACTGACCAAGACGCCTCGCCCCAAGACCAAGGTTACTAAAAGACCTGCCAAGAAGAAAAACGCTGAACCCTCTGAACCGAACGTTGTTGATGACCTGGATAATCCGGACTTAGAGGTAGAACTTGACTCTCTTGGTTCGTTTTTCATACACCTCATTGACAATGACTATTATCAGGATGACGCTGAAGGCAGCCAAGCCGATGTCGCAGAGGTAATTATTCTTTCCTCCGGTTCAGATCCTCTACCAACACAGAAAATCCGTCAAGCAAACCGGAAAGTAAGATTTTCTCACCCCTAGCTCACTTGGACCCAAACTTTCTTTTGACGAAGCAGCAACGCAAAGCTCGCCGCACAACCCGACACAACGGCCAAGTGGTCACTTCAGTCGGTTTACCGAACACTCCGATTCGGAAACGTCAATCTAAGGTCTCACATACTTCTGATACTTCTTATCCCAAGGCAGGCTATTTCCGACAACCTCTTAATTCGTCCGATTCAAATTATCAGGGAACGCGTCATTCATCATCTGGCGAGTCAACGGCCACATAGCTCCCTCCTCTTAAGACTGTTCCTGGGTAAACACTTTGAACTTAATTTTTTGGCGCTTTATACCTGCGTGTTATACTAACCTTTATATCTTTTCCTTTCAGAGCCAAGGCCAGGCCCAGCAAAAAGGCCAAATTGAATAAACCAACGGATTATAACCCGACTGATGATAACCCGGCTGATGATAACCCAGCTGAAGATAACCCAGAATAGTTTGAGACGAACACTGATGACATACATGATGATCCACCACCAGAATACCATGATACCTTTGCTGAACCGATGGAAGAGGATCCCACCGGCCGTGCTACTGACTCGCCAAGCCTAGCCAAAGCCGCAGATAAACCGCCAAGCCCGGCCAAAGCCACTGAGGAACAATCAGACGACGTCATTGTCACTGGCATCAGCCACACCACCCCTAGCAATCCTATCACTTTTATCAAAGCATAGTGCCAAGGAAGAGTTTTCTGCTATGGACAAGGGCAAGTGGAAAACGGATTTATCCAGCTATGCCCACCTAAATGCTCAAGAGATTCATTCTAGTTTCTTGAACCGCCTATATACCAACCGGGACTATGAAGCCGGTTTTGTAGGCCTGATGAAGGAGTGATACGAGGTAAACACTGTTAACTCTTCTTAACTGTTTCTCGTGTTCCATTTCTACTATCAACTCCAGCAGCCCCCAAGGGTCGGTTTATGATATCAACATGAACCGGGACTTCATATTACTTCATTTTTTGCATGTGTAGCCCCCAAGGGCCGGTTTATCGTTTTATGATGAACCAGAACTTTTAAAGTATGAATCCTGCATTTTGCTTGTGTAGCCCCCAGGGATCGGTTTATACCTTTAGGATGAATCGGTACCTTCCTGTCATGAAGCTTCCAAAACTCTTGATAACCATCTTTGTAAACCGGTTGATGGAAAAATCCATAATTCTGTCTTGAGCAAATATACATTAGCCCCCAAGTGCCAAGAATATAACTTGTTATGTGCTTGGGACTTAAAATGTCAGTCTAGAAAAACCATATGCATTAGCCCCCAAGTGCCAAGTGTATAACTTGTTATGTGCTTGGGACTTCCAACATGCACTACTGACTTATAAAATGTCGCTTGTAGGCTGACCTTAGCCAGAAAGAATCTCAAATCACCGACCTTCAGGAAAATATTAAGTCCCAGCAAGCTGAAACCTTCAAGGCTAAAGAGGAGCTGACTGGCGCTTTAACTGCTATGGAATAACTGAAGGAAAGCTTCAAAAGTGAATGGGCAGGATGGGGTACTAAAAAAGCAGCTCTGCTAAAACGGGCGGAGGACGCTGAAACATTGCTTAAACCGGTAGTAGAAGAGTTGACTGGCTTGAAGCGGCAAATCAATGCCATGACCAGTGTTGTTTTTGGTAAGTACCTTTATGATAAGCTTCAATATGTATTATCCCATAAATAGCCGGTTTATCAATATGTGCAATGATGCAGGATCCCGCATTACCCACCTGGGCTCTGATATGTAGAAGAAGCTGAAGGCTGCCTATACTCTGATAGAGCAATTATATTCTGGTGCCCAACAGGCCATTTGCACTGCTGCTCATAACAAACTGCCCCCAACCTTGATCAAGGAAACACTTGAAAAGCTGTCAATGTTGCCTGCCCGGTTGATCGAGTTAAAAAATCTGTTGCAAGGTCAGGTGCTCTGACTGCGCTAATCCTGGCTAAAGCTTGGATACCAGATCTTGACTCAGCAGATATAGGAAGCGGCTATCCGAGCCTAAAGGAAGACGGTTCAGAATTTAACAATGATGATCTTCAAAGGTTGACCAAGGAAATGTGCCCCCTAGCGAGCAAATTGGCTAAAGAAACAGATCTTTCTCATTATCAGCCGGTTTATGATACTGACAACACATGACATCCTGCACCAACTCATGATGTGGAAGATCTTATCCCGCCAATCCGTAAGCATACCTATGCCCCTGATGTTGACCCCTCCACCCTTATAAGCGATGAAGCTGTATTCAAGGAGCTAACTGGAATCGACTGGACAACCATTGACTTCTAGTTGCTGGGTAGAGAGGAGGAGGATGAACCGGCACAGGATGACCCACAACCATCAAGTCAGCCTGAAGAATCATGATCCGGAGGCCGGTTTAGCCCTCTGCATACTGCAATCCTTTGCTTGAAAAAACAGTTATCCTTTTGGGCATTAAAGCGCCTTGTAATAGGCTAGTTTAAACACTTGCTCTCTATGCCATCGTGCATATTCATTTTTGCCTGATACTGTTAATCCACTATAATTTATGTTATATCTGCTTATGATCCGTAATAGCTTTGTTGAATCTGTTTCTACATATGACAAGTATAAAATGCCCTGGTGGTTTATCGCCAGGCGGATCATAATGCCCAACATATAGCCCAGGTTTATAACCAGGCTGCAAATAATAATAATCAAATATGAAATATATCATACCTATGATATTGAATCACATCGTTGGCCTACCAACATTTTGTCGGAAGGGTGATAACTCAAATCTTGAATACTGATAACCCCTCCTTACTTTGATGGCTTATAATAAAACCATGCCGGGTTGTAATAAACACCAGATTATTCCTATATCATACTGGCGACTTGTAGTCAAAGCCAAACCGGGTCAATCAACACCGGATTATAACTGATCATGTACTGACAACTTATAGTTGAAAGCCAAGTCGGGTCAATAAACGCCGGTTTATCATAAGATATTATAAACCTCATCAAAGGAGAAAGAACTTGGCAAATAAAAACATAAAAAGAACATGGGAGGCTTTTCATGGGCTGCCAGGCCACTGAGTTAAACCATTTTACAAAGCCTTTTAAGATGGACCTCACATTAACCAATCGTCGTTTTAACTTTGACAAGTTCAGGGTCTACGAGATTGACTTGTCAAACGTTCGGCGGGTCATACCAGGATTACCTGGATGGAGTGGCTTACTTAGAAAGGTAGGATAACCCGGGGTTTTAGGTGAAGACACCTGGCTTCCAAGCCTGGCTTGATAGCCTATTGCAAGGGTGTAGACTCTTTGTTCTTTAAGAAGCAAAGAGCCCCCAAGCAACATTTGAGTTGTGCTCAGTGGGTGCCTATGTTTGAGATGTGCTTTTGCAACACTCTCTTTGGCCCCCACGTAATTTCCTTTTGGCCTTAAGCCGACCACGAGGTGTAGCTATGGTTCAAATACAACCAAGCCCCAAGTGATTTCCCTGGTGGCCTTATGTCGATCAAGAGGTGTAGCTATGGTTCGAATACGACCAAGCCCCCAAGTGATATATATATATATATATATATATATGGCTTTATAAGCCGGACCAATGGGTAAATAGAACTCCGCTTCATAAACAGAAGCCCCCGTGTAACCACTCATGATGTAAGAAAAACAACAGAGACCTCGCTTTAGCTGGGGCTCTGGTTTATTATATTGATCATAATATATACATTGTCATAACTATGTACATAAGAAGAGCCTGTGGCTCAAGTATAGCAAGGCCGAAGATGAGCTATATTCCATGGCCGTTGGGTCTCCTCCGATTTACGTGAGTCTTTGTGCTCTCGAACATCGATAAGGTAGTATGATCCGTTGTGCAGATTTTTGCTGACCACAAAAGGTCCTTCCCAAGGTGGGGACAACTTATGCATATCAGTCTGATCCTGGATGAACCAAAGCACCAGATCGCCTTCTTGAAAAGTTCTGGTTTTAACCCGGCGGCTGTGATAACAACGCAGGTCTTGCTGGTAAATAGCCGAACGAACCGCTTCAATATCACGCTCCTCATCTAACATGTCAAGTGAATCCTGACGTGCTTTCTCATTATTAGCTTTAATATAAGTGGCCACACGGGGCGAGTCATGACGGATGTCACTAGGGAGAACCGCCTCTGCTCCGTAAACCATGAAGAAAGGTGTGTAACCTGTAGATCTGTTCGGTGTGGTATTGATGCTCCATAACACAGAAGGTAACTCCTCCACCCATCAACCCGGCGTCCATTTTAAGGGAACCATAAGCCGGGGCTTGATGCCTCTCAAAATCTCTTGATTGGCTCTCTCTGCTTGACCATTACATTAGGGGTGAGCCACTGTTGACACATCAAGCCAGATGTGCTCATGTTGACAAAATTCTTCCATAGCACCCTTGGAAAGATTAGTACCATTATCGGTTATGATGCTGTGTGGAAAACCAAAATGGAAGATCACCTTTTTGATGAATTGAACCACCGTAGCTGTATCACACTTACTGACTGGCTCTGCCTCCACCCACTTGGTGAATTTATCAAGTGCCACCAGAAGGTGGGTCTTCTTGTCCTTGCACCTCTTAAAGGGGCCAACCATATCAAGCCCCCAAGTTGCAAACGGCCAAGTGATTGGAATCATCCTTAATTCTTGAGCCGGAACATGAGCGCGGTATGCAAACTTCTGACAACCATCACACCTCTTTACCAAATCCTCGGCATCAGCATGAGCCGTCAACCAATAGAAGCCGTGATGAAAAGCCTTAGCTACCAAGGATTTTGACCCGGCGTGGTGACCACAATCTCCTTCGTGGATCCCACGCAAAATCTCACGGCCTTCTTCAGGAGACACACAACGCTGAAATGTCCCTGTTACACTACAATTATGCAACTCCCCATTGATAATGATCATTGACTTGGATCGTCGGATTATCTGCCTGGCCAAAGTTTCGTCCTCCGGTAACTCGCCCCGGTTCATATACACCAAATATGGGACTGTCCAATCTGGGATAACATGAAGAGCCGCCACCAATTGAGCTTCCGGGTCAGGAACAGCCAAATCCTACTCTGTAGGTAGCTTGACCGGCGGGTTATGCAAAACATCCAGAAAAACATTAGGTGGTACCGGTTTACGTTGAGAGCCCAAACGACTTAAAGCGTCCGCTGCTTCATTCTTTCGCCGGTCTACATGGTCGACCTGATAACCCTTGAAATGACCAGCCACCATGTCCACCTCTCATCGATACGTCGCCATGAGTGGATCCTTGGAATTCCAAGTGCCACACACTTGTTGAGCTACCTGGTCCGAGTCACCAAAGCACTTAACCCAGCTTAAATTCATATCCTTAGCCATTCGAAGACCATGGAGCAAGGCCTCATATTCAGCTGCATTGTTAGTGCAAGGGAACATTAAACGGAGAACATAACAAAACTTATCACCTCGTGGGGAAGTTAATACAACTCCAGCCCCCGAGCCCTCCAATTGTCTGGACCCATCAAAATGAATAGTCCAATATGTGTTATCTGACTTTTCCTTCGGTGCCTGCAACTTTGTCCAGTCATTGATGAAATCCACAAGTGCTTGAGACTTGATCGCTGTGCGAGGCATATATTTTAACCCGTGAGGTCCAAGCTCAATGGCCCATTTGGCAACCCGGCCAGTTGCTTCCCTGTTTTGGATGATATCCCCCAAGGGGGAAGAACTGACCACAGTGATAGGATGACCCTGAAAATACTGCTTGAGCTTCCGGCTTGCCATAAAAACTCCATACACCAGTTTTTGCCAATGCGGGTACCTCTGCTTGGACTCAATAAGCACCTCACTGATATAATAAACCGGCCATTGAACTGGATACTCCTTTCCGGCCTCCTTGCGCTCCACCACAATAGCCTCACTAACAGCCCGGGCATTAGCAGCCACATATAACAACAAGGGCTCTTTATCGACCAGAGCAACAAGAATAGGTGGCTCGGCTAACTGCTTCTTCAAATCCTCAAACGCCGCATTAGCAGCATCACTCCAGACAAAATTGTCTGTCTTCTTCATCATCTGATATAGAGGGATTGCTTTCTCTCCTAAACGGCTGATAAACCGGGTCGATGCGGCCCGCCAGACGTTGAACATCGTTGATACACGCCGGTTTAGCCAGAGACGTAATAGCCTTGCTCATTTCCGGTTAGACACTAGAAAACCCAAGAGCTTTCCTGCCGGAACACCAAAAACACACTTGGCTGGATTAAGCATCATCTTATAGACCCGAAGATTATCAAAGGTTTCCTTCAAGTCAGTTATCAACGTCACCTCCTTTCTAGACTTTACCACAATATCATCTACATAAGCATGGACATTTCGCCCAATCTGGTCATGAAGACAATTCTGCACACAGCGCTGATAAGTCGCCTGGGCACTCTTAAGCCCAAAAGGCATAGATACATAGTAGAAGGCTCCAAAGGGAGTTATAAAAGCTGTCTTCTCCTGGTCCTTAATTGTCATTTGGATCTGATGATAGCCCGAATAAGCATCCAAGAAACTCAAACGCTCACAACCCGCCGTAGCATCAATGATTTGATCAATACGAAGGAGAGCAAAGGGATCAGCTAGACAAGTCTTGTTCAAATCTGTGTAGTCCACACACATACGCAAAGTGCCATTCTTCTTAAGTACCAGCACTGGATTAGCTAGCCACTCAGGGTGAAAAACCTCCACAATAAACCTTGCCGCCAAGAGCCGGGCTACCTCCTCACCAATAGCCTTGCGTCTTTCTTCATTGAAGCGGCGAAGAAACTGCCTGACCGGTTTAAACTTAGGATCTATATTAAGAGTGTGCTCAGCGAGTTCCCATGGTACACCTGGCATATCAAAAGGTTTCCATGCAAAGATGTCCCAGTTCTCACGGATGAACTCGATGAGCGCGCTTTCCTATTTCGGATCCAGGTTAGCGCTGATGCTGAACTTCCTGGATGAATCGTCAGGAACAAAGTCAACCAGCTTAGTCTCCTCAGCCGATTTAAACTTCAAAGCCGGATCATGCTCTGTAGTTGGATTTTTCAGAGAAGTCGTATCCACCGGATCAACATTGTCTTTGTAGAACTTCAACTCCTCTGTTGCACAAACCGACTCAGCATAGGCCGCATCACCTTCTTCACATTCCAAAGCAATCTTCCGGCTCCCATGCACTGTGATGGTCCCCTTATGACCTAGCATCTTAAGCTACAGATAAACATAACAGGGCCTTGCCATGAACTTAGCATAAGTTGGCCGTCCAAACAGGGCATGATATTGGCTCTTGATTTTCACCACTTCAAAAGTCCATATTTCTGATCTTGAATCATGATCATCTCCAAAAGCAACCTCTAGAGCTATCTTGCCAACTGGGTATGCCGATTTACCAGGCACCACACCATGAAAAACGGTGTCCGATGGTTTAAGATTTTTATCTGTCAACCCCATGCGATGGAAGGTTTCATAGTAAAGGATATTGATACTGCTCCCTCCATCCATGAGTACCTTGGTGAACTTATACCCCCCAACCTGAGGTGCCACCACTAAGGCCAGATGACCCAGATTATCAACCCGGGTGGATGATCCTCTCGACTCCACAAAGTGGGTTATTCAGACCAGCGCAAATAATGGGGCACCGCCGGTTCAACGGAATTTACTGCCCTTTTATGAAGCTTCTGATCGCGCTTACATAAGCTAGTGGTGAAGACATGGTACTGCCCACTATTCAACTGCTTCGGATTACTCTGATAATCCTGATGATTATAACCGCCCTGGTTGCCCTGACTGCCTTGATTGCTGCTGTTGACTCCCCTGATGATTATAAACGCCCTAGTTTCCCTGGCTGCCTTGATTGCCATGTCCGGTTTGGTTTCCTTGAAATCCTGAACAGTCCACCATAACCCGGCCCATGAGAACCGCCTCCTGAACCGCTAAGCGGTCCATGGTCGTATTGGAAAAGATTCGAATTTTCAAATTCCCGCATAATAAAGCAATCTTTCCAAAGGTGCGTAGCTGGCCTTACTCGCGACCCGTGCTTTGGGCAAGGCTGGTTTAACAGGCGCTCAAGATTGGGACCTGATCCTCCACTCCGCCGGGGCGGTTTACCCTTACGGCGCTGACCATTATCCTGGGTGTTGGTGTTCGCCACAAAATCCAAACTGTTATCCGCCTTGCGCTTACCGTTGTTCCCATGACCCACCGGGTTATGCTGCTGCCCCTTGGTACTGCCATTCTTCTTTCCCTTCCCCTGCTTTTCATCATTAGACTTAGGGTCCTTGGTACTATCCGAGTCGGCATACTTAACCAGAGCTGCCATAAGCGTTGCCATGTCATTGCAGTGATGCTTGAGTCTTCCCAACTTCAGCTTCAAAGGCGTAAACCGGTAATTTCCTTCCAATGTCAAGACTGCTGTATCAGCATTGATGCGGTCTGACGAATGCAGAATAGCTGATACTCATTTCACCCAATGGGTTGTAGACTCCCCTTCCTCTTGAACACATGCGGCTAGGTCCATAATTGACATGGGCTGCTTACACGTATCTTTGAAATTCTGGATAAATCGGCTTCTTAACTCAGCCCATGATCCAATGGAGTTAGCTGGTAAACTTTTCAGCCAGGTACGAGTTGTTCCTTCCAGCATCATGGTGAAGTACTTAGCACATGTCGCATCATCTACGTCTAGCATCTCCATCGCCATCTCATAACTCTCGACCCATAATTCGTGGGGTAAATCGGCAGTGTAATTGGGTACCTTATGAGGACCCTTGAAATCCTTGGGCAGCCGCACGTTACGTAAGGCCAGGGTGAGACATGCCCCCCCAAAGAACTGAAAACCACACCTGATTCCACCGAAGTGGTTGGATGAACCGGAGTAAGCTGACGGGCCGCGTATTGCGCTGCTAACTCGGCTTCTCGACGTGATCTACCGTGATCCACCACATCCTGGGCATTAGCACCGCCGCCCGCCGGGTTATGCCCTCGCGACGGGTTACAGTTTCGCACACTGCTTGATACAGCAGGCTCATCAATATGCCTGCTGTAGCTCCGACTTGGGCGGGGGGTGGAATGAATCCTCTCGTGACTGTACGAATAAGCCTGCTGTTGGGTCAAATCTGTCTGAAGGAGCTCTCTATCCTGTCGTGTTTCAACTGCTACTGGAGACTCTCCTTCGATTGGGAGAGCTGCCAATCGTGAAGTGGCGGCAACGATGTTATCCAACCGGTTAGAGTAATGATCCGGAGGCATTGAGACATGCTGTGACAGGACATCGTTCTAACGAGGCGGATCCGTCGTGCGTGGCTGAACCGACGCCCCCGTTCCAGGTGCCTCCACCTGGTTTACCACTGGCTGGTTGCTGGTTCCTGCCCCTGGCGTGTTAAAGAGATTCCTTCCCTCGTAAACCGGAGGCAGGTGAGACCAGTACCTTCTCCTCATGACATCATTTGATGCACTCTGATCCAGCATAAGCCGATAAGCATGTGCCTCTAACTCGGCCCGCTCTATGGCCATCCTAGTGTTCTCTGCTGCCAGATCTACCTTAGCTTGAGCTATCTGATCCTTCACCTTTGCAATTTCTGTGTTATGTTGATCCTGATCTACCGGATTAACCTCAGCTGCCAGCAATGTTGCCAAAGTGTCGAATAAATCGGACAAAACCTGAACCGGCACTGGCGCGGGGCCTCCTACCCCAGCTGGCGTTGGAGCGACTGAACCGAAAATCGTTGTTGCTACGGTTGAAGAATGATGCACCGATTGTGTACCGGCCATGAAAATTGCAACCCGGCTCGGCGGATGAGAGAGGTCCGAAATACTGTCGCCAGCGGAACCGCCACCAATCCGGCCATCATGCAGCTGATACAGCGACTCGTTCTCTCCGATTGAAGACTCGTCATCAGAGTAAACGACGGTTTCGCCACCAGATACTGATCTATCCTCAGATTCTGCTTCATGGATGACTCCCACGAAGGCACGCCTTACGGCAGGCTGAACCCGGGTAGGTCTTGCACGCTGAGCCATCTCGATGATGTCGGTGCAGATGTCCAGCTCAGGGCCCGATTCGCCGATCTAGCCAATGAAGACGTGTATTCCACCAAAGGGGACCCGGTACCTGTACTCAATCGAGCCAGCCTCGGGGCCCCAGCCTGCGTCATCGATGTAGAGCTTGCCGTGAGACTCTTGGTCATCCGTCCCACAGCGTATCCCTTGAGTCCTTCGAAGCTGCCCTCTAAGAACTCGAAACCATCATGCGGTAGCCCCACAGTGGGCGCCAACTATCGTGGGTTTGTCACGGCAGATGTCCTAGCGTAAGGACTTAGTCGCGGAGCCATCGCAACGTAGTAGCTTAGAGGGGTTAAAGCGGAACACGGGACGCAAGGAATTATACTGGTTCGGCCCCTTACGGTGAAGGTAAAAGCCTACTCCAGTTGTGATGGAATTGCTAGGGTTTCGATGACCAGGGAGCAATCCGCTTTGCCTGGCTCTCGAGTTGTTGTTTGCTGTCCCTAAACCATCGCCGGGTCGTCCCTTTATATACACAGGTTGACGCCCGGTGGTTTACAGAATCCTGAGTCCGGCTCATAAATGTGCCCGGCTAGATTTCTACTTTTCCTTGTCTTACAACATAAGTTGCATATCATATGGCGGTTTATGTCTATGGGCCCTAATCCGCCTTTGGGCCCTGGGCCTTCATGTTAGATCTCCTCCGTAAAGCGCCATACTCCTTGTCTTCATGGGCTTCAAACATGACTAACTCATTGTGGGCATAATCCGGCTCCTCATGGCCGGTTTATACTTAGTAGTAATATCCCCAACAACGGGTGAGAAAGTCTCATCATAGTCAACTACTTGAACTTGTCAGAAACTTCTTTGCAACAAGTCGAGCTTCATAAATGGTGACATTACCATGAACGCCGGTCTTCTTAAAGATCCATTTATTCTGAATGACCTTTTGCCCTTCAGGTAATACTTCCAAAGTCCATACTTTGGTTTCATACATGGATCTGATATTTGCTTGAACTACGTTGGTATTTCCCCAAATAGGAAGGGATGATGCAGCACAACAACGGTAGGTATTTCCCTCAGTCATGAGACCAAGGTTATCGAACCAGTAGGAGAACCACGCAACACCACGTAAACAACTCCTGCACACAAAGAACAAATACTTGCAACCCGACGTATAGAGAGGGGTTGTCAATCCCTCACGGGTAAAAAGATAGGTAAAATTGTAGTAGATTGGATAAATAGATCTCGCGGGAATGCGAGATAAACCAAATAAACAAAGATTGCAGCAAGGTATTTTTGTATTTTTGGTTTAATAGATCTGAAAATAAAAGCAAATAAAAATAGATCGCGAAGGCAAATATAATAAAGAAGAGACCCAGGGGTCGTAGATTTCACTAGTGGCTTCTCTTGAGAAAAATAGCATACAGTGGCTAAACAAATTACTGTTGGGAAATTGATAGAACTTCAAATAATCAGGACGATATCTAGGCAATGATCATTATATAGGCATCACATCCAAGATTAGTAGACCGACTCCTGCCTGCATCTACTACTATTACTCCACACATCGACCGCTATCCATCATGTATCTAGTGTATTAAGTTCATGGAAAAATGGAGTAATGCAATAAGAACGATGACATGATGTAGACAAGATCTATTTATGTAGAAATAGACCCCATCTTGTTAACCTTAATAGCAACGATACATACGTGGTGGTTCCCATTCTGTCACTGGGATCAAGCACCGTAAGATCGAACTCATCACAAAGCACCTCTTCCCATTGCAAGATAAATAGATCAAGTTGGCCAAACGAAACCCAAATATTGGAGAAGAAATACGAGGCTATAAGTAATCATGCATATAAGAGATCAAAAGAAGACTCAGATAACTTTCATGGATAAAAACACAGATCTGATCATAAACTCAAAGTTCATCGGATCCCAACAAACACACCGCAAAAAAGAGTTACATCATATGGATCTCCAAGAGACCATTGTATTGAGAATCAAAAGAGAGAGAGGAAGACATTTAGCTACTAACAACGGCCCCGTAGGTCTACAATGAACTACTCACGCATCATCGGAGAGGCACCAATGCGGATGATGAACCCCTCTGTGATGGTGTCTAGATTGGATCTGGTAGTTCTAGAACTTGCGGCGGCTATAATTGATTTTCGTTGACTCCCCTAGGGTTTATGGAATATTGGGGTATTTATAGAGCAAAGAGGCGGTGCGGGAGGCCATCGAGGTGGGCACAACCCACCTGGGCGCGCTTGGGGGCCCAGGTGCGCCCTGGTCTGTTGTGCCCTCTCGAGGCACCCCCCAGGTGAAGGAAATATGCCCTAGAGGCAATAATAAAGTTGTTGTTTATATTTCCTTATATGATGATAAATGTTTATTATTCATGCTAGAATTGTATTAACCGGAAACTTAGTACATGTGTGAATACATAGACAAATAGAGTGTCACTAGTATGCCTCTACTCGACTAGCTCGTTAATCAAAGATGGTTAAGTTTCCTAACCATAGACATGAGTTGTCATTTGATGAACGTGATCACATCATTAGAGAATGATGTGATTGACTTGACCCATCCGTTAGCTTAGCACTATGATCGTTTAGTTTATTGCTATTGCTTTCTCCATGACTTATACATGTTCCTATGACTATGAGATTATACAACTCCTGAATACCAGAGGAACACTTAGTGTGCTATCAAACATCACAACATAACTGCGTGACTATAAAGATGCTCTACAGGTGTCTCTGATGGTGTTTGTTGAGTTGGCATAGATCGAGATTAGGATTTGTCACTCCGTGTATCGGAGAGGTATCTCTGGGCCCTCTCGGTAATGCACATCACTATAAGCCTTGCAAGCAATGTGACTAATGAGATAGTTGCGAGATGATGCATTACAAAACAAGTAAAGAGACTTGCCGGTAACAAGATTGAACTAGGTATTGAGATATCGATGATCGAATCTCGGGCAAGTAACATACCGATGACAAAGGGAACAACGTATGTTGTTATGCGGTTTGACCGATAAAAGATATTCATAGAATATGTAGGAACCAATATGAGCATCCAGGTTCCGCTATTGGTTATTGACCGGAAGTGAGTCTCGGTCATGTCTACATAGTTCTCAAACCCATAGGGTCCGCACGCTTAACGTTCGATGACGATCGGTATTATGAGTTTATATGTTTTGATGTACTGAAGGTAGTTCGGAGTCCTGGATGTGACCACGGACATGACGAGGAGTCTCTAAATGGTCAAGACATAAATATCAATATATTGGAAGGCTATGTTTGGACACCGGAATGGTTCCGGAGGAGTTCGGGCATTTACCGGAGTACTAGGAGGTTACCGGAACCCCCCGGGGGCTTAATGGGCCTACATGGGCTTTAGTGGAAGAGAGAGGAGAAGGCCAAGAGGAGGGGCACGCCCCCAAGCCCAATCCGTATTGGGAGGGCCCCCCCTTTCCTTCCTCCCCTCTCTCCCTTCCTTCCCCCTCCTAGTAGGACTAGGAAAGGGGGGAACCTACTCCTCGCCCAAGGTGGCCGTCCGGCCCCCTCCTCCACCCATTTATATACGGGGTAGGGGCACCCCATAGACACACAAGTTGATTGTTTAGCCGTGTGTGGTGCCCCCTCCACAGAATTCCACCTCGGTCATATCGTTGTAGTACTTAGGCGAAGCCTTGCGTCGGTAACTTCATCATCACCGTCATCACACCGTCGTGCTGAAGAAACTCTCCCTCGGCCTCATCTAGATCAAGAGTACGAGGGACGTCACTGAGCTAAGCATGTGCAAATCGCGGAGGTGCCGTGCGTTCGATACTTGATCGGTTGGATCACGAAGACGTTCGACTACATCAACCGCGTTTCATAACGCTTCCGCTTTTGGCATACGAGGGTACGTAGACATACTCTACCCCTCTCGCTGCTATGCATCTCCTAGATAGATCTTGCGTGATTGTAGGATTTTTTTTGAAATACTGCGTTCCCCAACAATGGTATCAGAGCCATGTCTATGCGTAGATGTTATATGCATGAGTAGAACACAAAGGAGTTGTGTGCGTGGGTATATACATATTGCTTGCCGTCACTAGTTCATTCTTGATTCAACAGTATTGTTGGATGAAGCGGCTCAAACCGACATTATGCGTAGGCTTACGTGAAACTGGTTCTACTGATGTGCTTCGCACACTGGTGGCTAGTGGGTGTCTGTTTCTTCAACTTTAGTTGAATCGGATTCAATGAACAGGGTTCTTTTTGAAGATCAAAAAGCAATCACTATACCGTGTTGTTGTTTTTGATGCGTAGGTAAGAACGGTTCTTGCTAAGCCCGTATCAGCCACGTAAAACTTGCAACAACAAAGTAGAGGACGTCTAACTTGTTTTTGTAGGGCATGTTGTGATGTGATATGGTCAAGGCGTGATTATATAAATTGTTTTATGAGATGATCATGTTTTGTAACATAGTTATCGGCAACTAGCAGGAGCCATATGGTTGTCGCTTTATTGTATGAAATGCAATCGCCATGTAATTGCTTTACTTTATCACTAAATGGTAGCGATAGTTGTAGAAGCAATAGTTGGTGAGACGACAATGATGCTTCGATGGAGATCAAGGTGTCAAGCCGGTGACGATAGTGATCATGACAGTGCTTTGGAGATGGAGATCAAAAGGCACAAGATGACGATGGCCATATCATATCACTTATTTGATTGCATGTGATGTTGATCCTTTATGTATCTTATTTTGCTTAGTTTGGCGGTAGCATTATAAGATGATCTCTCACTAAATTTCAAGATAAAAGTGTTCCCCCTGAGTATGCACCGTTGCTACAGTTCGTCATGCTGAGACACCACGTGATGATCGGGTGTGATAAGCTCTACGTTCACATACAACGGGTGCAAGCCAGTTTTGCACATGCCGAATACTCAGGTTAAACTTGACAAGCCTAGCATATGCAGATATGGCCTCGGAACACTAAGACCAAAAGGTCGACGTGAATCATATAGTAGATATGATCAACATAGTGATGTTCACCATTGAACACTACTCCATCTCATGTGATGATCGGACATGGTTTAGTTGATATGGATCACGTGATCACTTAGATGATTAGAGGGATGTCTATCTAAGTGGGAGTTCTTAAGTAATATGATTAATTGAACTTTAATTTATCATGAACTTAGTACCTGATAGTATTTTGCATGTCTATGTTGTTGTAGATAAATGGCCCGTGTTGTTGTTTCGTTTAATTCTAATGTGTTCCTAGAGAAAGCTAAATTGAAATATGATGGTAGCAATTACACGGAGTAGGTCCATAACTTGAGGATTATCCTCATTGCTGCACAGAAGAATTATGTCCTAGAAGCACCGCTAGGTGCCAAACCCACTGCAGGAGCAACGCCAGATATTATGAACACCTGGTAGATCAAAGCTGATGACTACTCAATAGTTCAGTGTGCCATGCTTTACGGCTTAGAACTGGGACTTCAACGACGTTTTGAACATCATGGAGCATATGAGATGTTCCAGGAGTTGAAGTTAATATTTCAAGCAAATGCCTGGATTGAGAGATATGAAGTCTCCAATAAGTTCTACAACTGCAAAATGGAGGAGAATAGTTCTGTCAGTGAGCATATACTCAGAATGTGTGGGTACCACAATCACTTGACTCAGCTGGGAGTTAATCTTCCTGATGATAGTGTCATTGACATAGTTCTTCAATCACTGCCACAAAGCTAGAAGAGCTTCGTGATGAACTATAATATGCAAGGGATGGATAAGACGATTCCTAAGCTCTTCGCAATGCTAAAGGCTGTGGAGGTAGAAATCAAGAAGGAGCATCAAGTGTTGATGGTCAAAAAGACCACTAGTTTCAAGAAAAAGGGTAAAGGGAAGAAGGGGAACTTCAAGAAGAACGGCAAGAAAGTTGCTGCTCAAGTGAAGAAACCCAAGTCTAGACCTAAGCCTGAGACTGGGTGCTTTTGCTGCCAAGGGACTGTTCACTGGAAGCGGAACTGCCCCAAGTATTTGGCGGAGAAGAAGGATGGAAAAGTGAAAGGTATATTTGATATACATGTTATTGATGTGTACCTTACTAATGCTCGCAGCAGTGCTTGGGTATTTGATACTGGTTCTGTTGCTAATATTTGCAACTCGAAACAGGGACTATGGATTAAGCAAAGATTGGCTGAGGACAAGGTGACGATGTGCGTGGGAAATGGTTCCAAAGTCGATGAGATCGCCGTTGGCACGCTGCCTCTACATCTACCTTCGGGGTTAGCTTTAGACCTGAATAATTGTTACTTGGTGCCAGCGTTGAGCATGAACATTATATCTGGATCTTGTTTGATGCGAGATGGTTACTCATTTAAATCAGAGAATAATGGTTGTTCTATCTATATGAATAATATCTTTTATGGTCATGCACCCTTGATGAGTGGTCTATTTTTACTAAATCTTGATAGTAGTGATACACATGTTCATAGTATTGAAGCCAAAAGATATAAGTTTAATAATGATAGTGCAACTTATTTGTGGCACTGCCGTTTAGGTGATATTGGTGTAAAGCCCATGAAGAAACTCCATTCTGATGGGCTTTTGGAATCACTTGATGCTTGCGAACCATGCCTCATGGGCAAGATGACCAAGAATCCGTTCTCCGGAACAATGGAGCGAGCAACAGGCTTGTTGGAAATAATACATACTGATATATGCGGTCCGATGAGTGTTGATGCTCACGACGGGTATCGTTATTTTCTTACCTTCACAGATGATTTGAGCAGATATGGGTATATCTACTTGATGAAACATAAGTCTGAAACATTTGAAAAGCTCAAAGAATTTCAGAGTGAAGTGGAAAATCATCGTAACAAGATAATAAAGTTTCCGCGATCTGATCATGGAGGAGAATATTTGAGTTATGAGTTTGATCTTCATTTGAAACAACGTGGAATAGTTTTGCAACTAACGCCACCTAGAACACCACATCGTAATGGTGTGTCCGAATGTCGTAACCGCACTTTATTAGATATGGTGCAATCTATGATGTCTCTTACTGATTTACCGCTATCGTTTTGGGGTTATGCTTTAGAGATGGCCGCATTCACGTTAAATAGGGCACCATCGAAATCCGTTGAGACGACACCTTATGAACTGTTGTTTGGCAAGAAACCCAAGTTGTCGTTTCTTAAAGTTTGGGGCTGCGATGCTTATGTGAAAAAGCTTCAACCTAATAAGCTCAAACCCAAATCGGAGAAATGTGTCTTCATAGGATACCCAAAAGAGACTATTGGGTACACCTTCTATCATAGAACCGAAGGCAATATATTCGTTGCTAAGAATGAATCCTTTCTAGAGAAGGAGTTTCTCTCGAAAGAAGTGAGTGAGAGGAAAGTAGAACTTGATGAGGTAATTGTACCTGCTCCCTTATTGGAAAGTAGTTCATCATAGAAATCAGTTCGAGTGATTCCTACACCAGTAAGTGAGGAAGCTAATGATGATGATCATGAAACTTCTGATCAAGTTACTACCAAACCTGTTAGGTCAACCAGAGTAAGATTTGCACCAGAGTGGTACGGTAATCCTGTTCTAGAAGTCATGTTACTTGACCATGACGAACCTACAAACTATGAGGAAAGCGATGATGAGCCCAGATTCCGCAAAATGGCTTAAGGCCATGAAATCTGAGATGGGATCCATGTATGAGAACAAAGTGTGGACTTTGGTTGACTTACCCGATGATCGGCAAGCCATAGAGAATAAATGGATCTTCAAGAAGAAGACTGATGTTGAAGGTAATATTACTGTCTACAAAGCTCGACTTGTTGCGAAAGGTTTTCGACAAGTTCAAGGAGTTGACTACGATGAGACCTTCTCACCCGTAGCGATGCTTAAGTCCGTCCGAATCATGTTGGAGATTGCCGCATTTTATGATTATGAAATTTGGCAAATGGATGTCAAAACTGCATTCCTTAATGGATATCTTAAAGAAGAGTTGTATATGATGCAACCGGAAGGTTTTTTCGATCCAAAAGGTGCTAACAAAGTGTGCAAGCTCCAGCGATCCATTTATGGACTGGGGCAAGCCTCTCGGAGTTGGAATATACGCTTTGATAGTGTAATCAAAGCATATGGTTTTATACAGACTTTTGGAGAAGCATGTATTTACAAGAAAATGAGTGGGAGCTCTGTAGCATTTCTGATATTATATGTGGATGACATATTGCTGATCAGAAATGATACTGAATTTCTGAATAGCATAAAAGGATACTTGAATAGGAACTTTTCAATGAGAAACCTCGGTGAAGATACTTATATATTGGGCATCAAGATATATAGAGATAGATCAAGATGCTTAATTTGAGTTTCACAAAAGCACATACCCTGATATAGTTTTGAAGAAGTTCAAAATGGATCAATCAAAGAAAGGGTTCTTGAAGGAAATATGCCCTAGAGGCAATAATAAAGTTGTTATTTATTTTTCCTTATATCATGATGGTTAAGTTTCCTAACCATAGATAGATCAAGATTTTTACTAGTATGCCTCTACTTGACTAGGTCGTTAATCAAAGATGGTTAAGTTTCCTAACCATAGACATAAGTTATCATTTGATTAATGGGATCACATCATTAGAGAATGATGTGATTGACTTGACCCATCCATTAGCTTAGCACGATGATCATTTAGTTTGTTGCTATTGCTTTCTTCATAACTTATACATGTTCCTATGACTATGAGATTATGCAACTCCCGAATACTGGAGGAACACTTAGTGTGCTATCAAACGTCACAACATAATAGGGTGACTATAAAGAGGCTCTACAGGTGTCTCCGATGGTGTTTGTTGAGTTGGCATAGATCGAGATTAGGATTTGTCACTTCGTGTATCAGAGAGGTATCTCTGGGCCCTCTCGGTAATGCACATCACTATAAGCCTTGCAAGCAATGTGACTAATGAGTTAGTTACGGGATGTTGCATTACAGAACAAGTAATGAGACTTGCCGGTAATGATATTGAACTAGGTATTAAGATACCGACGATCGAATGTCGGGCAAGTAACATATCGATGACAAAGGGAACAACGTATGTTGTTATGCGGTTTGACCGATAAAGATCTTCGTAGAATATGTAGGAACCAATATGAGCATCCAGGTTCTGGTATTCGTTATTGACCGAAGGTGAATCTCGGTCATGTCTACATAGTTCTCGAACCGGTAGGGTCCGCACGCTTAACATTCAATGACGATCGGTATTATGAGTTTATGTGTTCTGATGTACCGAAGGTAGTTCAGAGTCTCGCATGTGTTCACGGACATGACGAGGAGTCTCGAAATGGTCGAGACATAAAGATCGATATATTGGAAGGCTATGTTTGGACATCGGAATGGTTCCAGATGAGTTCGGGCATTTAAGAGTATATATAGGCAAAAGAATTAGGTCAGGGGAGTTATGAGGGGCCCACAAGGTAGGGGGGCGCTCCCCACACCCCTAGGTGCGCCCTCCACCCTTGTGGCCGCCTCAAGGTTCCTCTGACTTGCACTCCAAGTCTCCTGGGTGTCTTCTGGCCCAAGAAAAATCATCGCAAAAGTTTTATTCCGTTTGGACTCCGTTTGGTATTCCTTTTCTACGAAACTCTAAAAGAAGAAAAAAAATAGAAATTGGCACTGGACTCTAGGTTAATAGGTTAGTCCCGAAAATCATATAAAATAGCATATTAATGCATATAAAACATCCAAAACAGATAATATAACAGCATGGAACAATAAAAAGTTATAGATACGTCGGAGACGTATCAAGCATCCCCAAGCTTAATTCCTGCTCGTCCTCGAGTAGGTAAATGATAAAAACAAATTTTTTGATGTGGAATGCTACGTAACATATTTATCCATGTAATTCTCTTTATTGTGGCATGAATGTTCAGATCCGTAAGATTCAAAACAAAAGTTTAATATTGACATAAAAACAATAATACTTCAAGCATACTAACAAAATAATTATGTCTTCTCAAAATAACATAGCCAAAGAAAGCTTATTCCTACAAAATCATATAGTCTGGCTATGCTCCATATTCATCACACAAAGTATTTAAATCATGCACAAACCCGATGACAAGCCAAGCAATTGTTTTCATACTTTTGATGTTCTCTCAAACTTTTTCAACTTTCACGCAATACATGAGCGTGAGCCATGGATATAACACTATAGGTGGAATAGACCGTGGTTGTGGAGAAGACAAAAAGAAGGAGATAGTCTCACATCAACTAGGCGTATCATTGGGCTATGGAGATGCCCATTAATAGATATCAATGTGAGTGAGTAGGGATTCCATGCAACGGATGCACTAGAGCTATAAGTTTATGAAAGCTCAAAAAGAAACTAAGTGGGTGTGCATCCAACTCGCTTGCTCACGAAGACCTAGGGCAATTTGAGGAAGCCCATCATTGGAATATACAAGCCAAGTTATAAAATGAAAATTCCCACCAGTATATGAAAGTTATCATAGGAGACTCTCTATCATGAAGATCATGGTGCTACTTTGAAGCACAAGTGTGGTAAAAAGGATAGTAACATTGTCCCTTCTCTCTTTTCTCTCATTTTTTTATTTGGGCCTTCTCTCATTTTTTGGCCTCTTTTTTTTCGTCCGGAGTCTCGTCCCGACTTGTGGGGGAATCATAGTATCCATCATCCTTTCCTCACATGGGACAATGCTCTAATAATGAAGATCATCACACTTTTATCTACTTACAACTTAACAATTACAACTCGATACTTAGAACAAAATATGACTCTATGTGAATGCCTCCCGTGGTGTATCGGGATGTGCAATGAATCAAGAGCTACATGTATAAAAATGATGAACGGTGGCTTGCCACAAATACGATGTGACCTACATGATCATGCAAAGCAATATGACAATGATGGACCGTGTCATAATAAACGAAACGATGGAAAGTTGCATGGCAATATATCTCGGAATGGCTATGGAAATGCCGTAATAGGTAGGTATGGTGGCTGTTTTGATGAAGGATATGTGGTGGGTTTATGGTACCGGTGAAAGTAGCGTGGTACTAGAGAGGCTAGCAATGGCAGAAAGGTGAGAGTGCGTATAATCCATGGACTCAACATTAGTCATAAAGAACACACATACTTATTGCAAAAATCTATTAGTCATCGAAACAAAGTACCACGTGCATGATCCTAGGGGGATAGATTAGTAGGAAAAGACCATCGCTCATCCCCGACCGCCACTCATAAGGAAGACAATCAAAAAATAAATCATGCTCTGACTTCATCACATAACGGTTCACCATACGTGCATGCTACAGGACTCACAAACTTTAACACAAGTATTTCTCAAATTCACAACTACTTACTAGCATGACTCTAATATCACCATCTTCATATCTCAAAACAATCATAAGGAATCAAACTTCTCATAGTATTCAATACACTTTATATGAAAGTTTTTATTATATCCCTCTTGGATGGCTATCGTATTATTACTAATTTTATAACCAAAGCAAATTATCATGCTGTTTAGAGACTCTCAAAATAATATAAGTGAAGTACAAGAGTTCATAAATTTCTATAAAATAAAACCACCTCCGTGCTCTAAAAAGATATAAGTGAAGCACTAGAGAAAATTTTGCCTAGCTCAAAGATATAAGTAAAGCACATCGAGCATTGTAATAAATCACGATTCATGTGTGTCTCTCTCAAAAGGTGTGTACAGCAAGGATGATTGTGGCAAACTAAAAAGTAAAGACTCAAATCATACAAGACGCTTCAAGCAAAACACATATCATGTGGTGAATAAAAATATAGCCTCAAGTAAAGTTACCGATAGATGAAGATGAAAGAGGGGATGCCTTCCCGGGGCATCCCCAAGCTTAGGATTTTCCACATCCTTTAATATTACCTTGAGGTGCCTTGGGCATCCCCAAGCTTAGGCTCTTGCCACTCCTTATTACATAGTCCATCAAATCCTTACCCAAAACTTGAAAACTTCACAACACAAAACTACAACAGAAAATCTCGTAAGCTTCGTTAGTACAAGAAAATAAATCACCACTTTTGGTACTGTTGTGAACTGATACGTCCATTTTGCATCATGCTTTTATATCAATATTTATTGCATTATGGGCTGTTACTACACATTATGTCACAATACTTATGCATATTCTCTCTTATTTTACAAGGTTTACATAAAGAGGGAGAATGCCGGCAGCTAGAATTTTGGGCTGGAAAAGGAGCAAATATTAGAGACTGATTCTGCACAACTCCAAAAGTCCTGAAACTCCACGGGAGCATGTTTTGGAATATATAAAAAATATTGGCGAAGGAATCAACCAGAGGGGGCCCACACCATGGCCACGAGGGTGGGGGCGCGCCCTACCCCCTAGGAACACCCCCCTGTCTCGTGGGCCCCTGGCAGGCCTCCGGTGCCCATCTTATGCTATATGAAGTCTTTCGTCCGGGGAAAAATCATACGCGAGCTTTCGAGACGAAACTCCACCGCCACGAGGCGGAACCTTGGTGAAACCAATCATCACCATCGATCCTCTCATCGGAGGGGGTCAATCTTCATCAACATCTTCACCAGCACCATCTCATCTCAATCCCTAGTTCATCTCTTGTATCCAATCTTTGTCTCCAAACCTCATATTGGTACCTGTGGGTTACTAGTAGTGTTGATTACTCCTTGTAGTTGATGCTAGTTGGTTTATTCGGTGGAAGATCATATGTTCAGATCCTTTATGCATATTAACACCCCTCTGATTATGAACATGAAAATGATTTGTGAGTAGTTATGTTTGCTCCTGAGGACATGGGAGAAGTCTTGCTATAAGTAGTCATGTGAATTTGGTATTCGTTCGATATTTTGATGAGATGTATGTTGTCTCTCCTCTAGTGGTGTCATGTGAACGTCGACTACATGACACTTCACCATTGTTTGGGCCTAGGGGAAGGCACTGGGAAGTAATAAGCAGATGATGGGTTGCTAGAGTGACAGAACCTTAAACCCTAGTTTATGAGTTGCTTCGTAAGGGGCTAATTTGGATCCATATGTTTCATGCTATGGTTAGGTTTACCTTAATACTTATTTTGTAGTTGCGGATGCTTGCAAGAGGGGTTAATTATAAGTGGGATGCTTGTCCAAGGAAGGGCAGTGCCCAAGCACCGGTCCACCCACATATCAAATTATCAAAGTAACGAACGCGAATCATATGAGCGTGATGAAAACTAGTTGACGATAATTCCCATGTGTCCTCGGGAGCGCTTTACTTTATATAAGAGTTTGTCTAGGCTTGTCCTTTTCTACAAAAAGGATTGGGCCATCTTGCTACACATTATTTACTTTTATTACTCGTTACCCGCTACAAATTACTTTATCACAAAACTATCTGTTACTGATAATTTCAGTGCTTGCAGAGAATACCTTACTGAAAACTGCTTATCATTTCCTTCTTCTCCTCGTTGGGTTCGACACTCTTACTTATCGAAAGGACTACGATAGATCCCCTATACTTATAGGTCATCAAGACTCTTTTCTGGCGCCGTTTCCAGGGAGTGAAGCGCCTTTGGTAGGTGGAATTTGGTAAGGAAAAATTTATATAGTGTGCTGAAATTTACTGTCACTTGTTACTATGGAAAGTAATCCTTTGAGGGGCTTGTTCGGGGTATCTTCACCCCGACCAGTAGAGCAAAGAGTTTCTCCTCAACCTACTGAACCTACTGAAAATGTTCACTTTGAAATTCATTCGGGTATGGTAGAGAAACTGCTAGCTAATCCTTTCCCAGGTGATGGAACATTACATCCCGATTTGCACCTAATCTATGTGGATGAAGTTTGTGGATTATTTAAGCTTGCAGGTAGGCCCGAGGATGTTATCAAGAAGAAGGTCTTCCCTTATCTTTGAAGGGAAAGGCATTGACATGGTTTAGGCTATGTGATGATATGGGATCATGCAACTACAACCGATTGAAATTGGAATTTCATCAGAAGTTTTATCCTATGCATCTAGTTCATCGTGATCGTAATTATATATATATATAATTTTTGGCCTCACGAAGGAGAAAGCATCGCTCAAGCTTGGGGGAGGCTTAAGTCAATGTTATATTGATGCCCCAATCAAGAGCTCTCAAGAGAAATTATTATTCAAAAAATTTATGCTCGGCTTTCTCTCAATAATCGCTCCAAGCTCGATACTTCTTTTACTAGTTCTTTTATGATGAAGACTATTGAATTCAAATGGGATTTATTGGAAAGAATTAAATGCAACTCTGAAGATTGGGATCTCGGCGAAGGTAAGGAGTCAGGTATAACACCCAAGTTTAATTGTGTTAATTCTTTTTATGGATACCGATGTTTTCCGTGAATTCAGCACTAAATATGGACTTAACTCTAAGATAGTAGCTTCTTTCTGTGAATCCTTTGCTAATCATGTTGATCTACCTAAGGAGAAGTGGTTTAAATATAATCCTCCCGTTGAAGTAAAAGTAGTTGCACCTATTAAAGTTGAAGAAAAGACTATCACTTATAATGTTGATCTTGTTGTTCCTACTGCTTATATTGAGAAACCACCTTTCCCTGTTAGAATCAAGGATCATGCTAAAGCTTCAACTGTGGTTCGTAAGAGTAATACTAGAACACCTACACCCCCTGATCAAATTAAAGTTGAACCTAGTATTGCTATGGTTAAAGATCTCTTGGCCAATAATATCGATGGGCATGTTATTTACTTCTGTGATGAAGCTGCTAGAATTGCTAAACATGACACTAAAAATAAACATAGACCTCTTGTAGGCATGCATGTTATTTCTGTTAAAATAGGAGATCATTGCTATCATGGCTTATGTGATATGGGTGCTAGTGCAAGTGCAATACCTCATTCCTTATATAAAGAAATTATGCATGATATGTAGCGACCAGACCTCAAACAGTCTGATCTCTGTGCTCCGGTGTCATCCCTGGATCAGTAATGCTGACACCACACAGTACTCGGAGGATTTACAGCAGAGTAGCAATCACACACTTATTACATCGAGTGTTCAAAAGAGAACTTATTACAATAAATATGGCTTAAGGCCATCTAATAACGATAACAACGGAAGGCTTGGAAGATAAGTGAGTCCATCAACTCCAACGGCATCACTGAGTATAGAACCACGACCTAAAAACACCTTAATCGTCGTCTGAAAAGTCTACAAAATTAACGTTGCAGCCCGAAAATGGGTCAGCACATGGAATATGCTGGCAAGGTAACACATAGAGAGTAATGGAATGAAACAGCTATACTACATGCATATTTGGCTGGTGGAAAGCTCTATGGTTACAGTTTTGCGTAAAGCCATTTTTTCCCTACTTCAAAGGAATAATTTTATTTAACTATCATGATGGTTGTTAAACATTGAGAATGGTTGACAGCATCCTCAATCCCAATTAAGCATCATCATTAAATATAACCCAACAAAATTAATTTAGAGTAACATGTTGAGATTCACATGAAAATCCAGGTACTAGATACTCAAGATGTCCATAACCGGGGACACGGCTAATCATGATTAGTTTATACACTCTGCAGAGGTTTGCGCACTTTTCCCCACAAGACTCGATCGCCTCCGTTTGGTTTCTTGCACTGCATGGTGTTTGAGAAGACGGATGACCGAGACATAGTCTTTCAGAAGCACTAGCACCTTACGATCGGGTAGACCGTACCACCTACATCCCCTAAATCTGCTAGTCTACCACTGTAAGAGTTCGCACAACTTAGTCAACTATTGTAGAGCCCATAATAGCTTGTGGCTGCACACGGAAGTTTCTAGCATGAATAATCTCATGATCCCTTTGGGCCTGGGTGGCGGTCCAAAAGAAAACAGGCAAGTCTTGGAATACCCAGGTGCCTCAATCCACCCAGATGTGTGTTTAAGTTACCACCTTAGATAAACCATTAATTAATAAAACTCACATCTGTCATGGATATCACTCACCCAATCCACGTCTACTAGCATAGCAGGGCATAATAAGAAAACGTAGAAGTAACTCCCAAAGGTTTGATAATAACAGGTAATAGGTACTACCTCATCTACTTCCCATCCAACAATTTAATTAGATCCTAAACATGCAGTGTGTGAGGATTTGATCTAATGCAATAAAACTGGGTAGTAGAAAAGGTATGATCAAAGTGTTACTTGCCTTGCTGATGATCCGCGAAACCTAGCGATTCGAAGTAACAGGCGGCGCACTCCGGGTATTCTATCACAGACAAACAAACAAGCATACAATAAGTACTCATCTAATGCACAGGTACAACTCAAATAAGAGATCTAACCAGAAGGTTCAACTTAAGAACTCCGGTTGGCAAAAGAATCAAATCGAACGAAGCAACGAAAGTCAAACGACGAAAGAAACAACTTCGTTCTAGTAACCTGGATCTAGGGCAAATTTTACAGTAGCAAAATCTTGTTTAAGTTGGTTAAACAGATAAAGGGTTTCGAGACGAAACTCTAGGCGCTTGAATCGCCTGATTCCGATAAATGAGCGAAAAGTTAAACTAAAACAAAAATCGGATCAGGAATCGCGATCAGAAAAATCGCGGATGATATTTTTTTTCTCTTTTTTTCGGCACGAAAAACGAGGCGCGACGAAATTCGGCGGCAGGATCCGGCGGCGGCGGCGGACGACGGCGGCGGCGGCGTGGAGCTCGAGGCGCGCGGCTAGGGTTTGCTGGGGGCTGGGGCTGGGCTCTCCCCGGCTATATAAAGCCCGCCCAGGTCGGTGTCCAGGTCAGACACGGCCCGTTAAGTCGGTTCGCATTTTTTTTAATTATTCCACTCAGAAGAAAAATAAAAAGAAATACTAAACGGACTCCAAAAATTCCGAAATAAATTTTCCCGGGCTTCTAAAACCAAGCCGCAGAAGGTGAACATTTATTTGGGACCTAAATGCAATTTTGAAAAACGCACTTTTTTCCTAAATTCAAATAAAACACCGAAAAACTCCGAAATAAAATCTTATTTGATTTTATTATTAAATCCTCAATATTTCTTTATTTTGGGAAAGTCATTTTATTCCCACTCTCATATTTTTGTAATAGAAATAATTGACGATAAAATAAATAAAATCAAATGATCCTATTCTCAAAATTTGAGAAAACTCAAATATGAAAATAACGAAATCCCCAACTCTCTCCGTGGGTCCTTGAGTTGCGTAGAATTTTCTAGGATCAACTAAAAAGCAAAATAAAATATGATATGCATGATGATCTAATGTATAACATTCCAAATTGAAAATTTGGGATGTTACAAACCTACCTCCCTTAAGATGAATCTTGCCCTCGAGATTCGGGTTGGCTAGAAAATAGGTGAGGGTGGTCCTTGAGAAAATCTTCGTCTCACTTCCAGGTGGCTTCATCCTCCGTGTGGTGGCTCCACTGAACTTTGCAAAACTTGATAACCTTGCTGTGGGTAACTCGGCTGGCAAACTCTAGAATCTTAACTGGTTTCTCCTCATAGGTCAAATCGTTATCCAACTGAATAGTTTCCTAAGGCACTGTGTCTCTCAATGGTATGTCAGCCATCTCCGCATGACATTTCTTTAACTGAGAAACATGGAACACATCATGTACTCCTGACAATCCTTCGGGCAATTTCAACTTGTAGGCCACTTCTCCCATACGCTCCAAAACTCGATATGGTCCTACAAATCGTGGTGCTAACTTCCCTTTAACTCCAAAACGCTTTGTTCCTCGAAGTGGAGATACTCGAAGATAAGCTCTATCTCCGACTTCGTAAACTGTCTCCTTGCGTTTAGAATCTGCATAACTCTTCTGTCTGGACTGGGCTACCTTGAGCCTATCGCGAATCAACTTCACCTTCTGTTCAGACTCTTTAATCAGGTTGGGTCCAAACAACTGGCGGTCTCCAACTTCGTCCCACGACAACGGTGTCCTGCACCTCCTTCCATACAAAGCTTCGAAAGGGGCCATCTTCAAGCTGGTTTGATAACTGTCGTTGTAAGAGAACTCTGCATATGGCAAATTATCGTCCCAACTAGATCCATAATCTAGCTCACAAGCTCTCAGCATATCCTCCAAAATCTGATTGACTCTCTCGGTCTGTCCATCTGTCTGTGGATGAAAAGTTGTGCTGAACTCTAGCCTGGTACCCAAAGTTTCGTGCAACTGCTTCTAGAACTTTGAGGTAAACTGGGTTCCTCTATCCGATAAGATACTCCTTGGAACTCCATGCAGACATACGATCCTGGTCATGTATATCTTTGCCAACTTAGCACTGGTGTAAGTGGTCTTTACTGGGATGAAATGGGCTACTTTCGTCAATCGATCAACTACAACCCAAATTGAGTCATAGCCTGAACAAGTCCTGGGCAATCCCATGATAAAATCCATGCCTAGCTTATCCCACTTCCATTCGGGTATCGGCAATGGTTGTAACAATCCTGCTGGCTTCTGATGTTCTGCCTTTACTCTCTAACATACATCACAAACTGCTACATACTCCGCAATATCCTTCTTCATTCCGGTCCACCAGAAAATATCCTTCAAATCCAAATACATCTTGGTATTTCCTGGGTGAACCAAATATGGTGAATCGTGTGTCTCTTGCAAAATCAACTTCCTGATCTCCGGGTCATTGGGCACGTAAACACGGTCTTCAAACCATAGGGTGTCGTGCTTATCCTCACGAAATCCTTTAGCTTTTCCTTTACTCAGTTTCTCCTTTATAGCGGCAATCTCTTTGTCGGTCCTCTGACCTTCCCTGATTCTATCCATCAAAGTTGACTGAATCTCCAATGCTGCTACATAGCCTCTTGGAACTATTTCCAAACATAGTTCACGAAGATTTTCTGCTAACTCCTTGGGTATTTCTCCCGTCATTAACGTATTGACATGGCTCTTACGGCTTAATGCGTCTACTACTACATTAGCCTTTCCGGGGTGATAATGCAATTTCATATCATAATCCTTGATGAGCTCCAACCATCTCCTTTGTCTGAGATTCAACTCCTTCTGTGTGAAAATGTACTTCAAACTCTTATGATCTGTGTACACCTCGCAATGATTTCCAATGAGGAAATGTCTCCAAGTCTTCAGTGCATGTACTACGGCTGCTAATTCCAAATCATGCGTAGCATAATTCAACTCATGAGGCTTCAGTTGTCTTGAGGCATATGAGAAAACTCTCCGTTCTTGCATAAGCACTGCTCCAAGTCCTCGACATGAAGCGTCGCAATACACCTCATAATCTTTGGTCTGGTCTGGCAAAATCAACACTGGTGAGGTAACCAAACGTTTCTTCAACTCCTGGAAACTATCCTCACATTCCTTCATCCATATGAACTTGGTATCTTTTTTCAACAACTCAGTCATAGGCTTCGCAATCTTTGAGAAATTCTCAATAAATCTCCGGTAGTATCCTGCGAGTCCAAGAAAACTCCGGATCTCTCCAATTGTTGTTGGGGCTTCCCACTTGGTCACGGTTTCAACTTTGGTGGGATCAACTGCTATACCTTCTCCAGATATAATATGTCCGAGGAATCCTACTTCCTTCAACCAAAACTCACATTTGCTGAACTTGGCATATAATTGATGTTCTCTGAGCTTTCCAAGTACCAAACGCAAATGCTCCTTATGTTCCTCTTCATTCTTCGAGTAAACCAGGATATCATCAATGAACACTACGACGAACTTATCCAAAAACTCCATAAACACTTTGTTCATCATGTTCATAAAATAGGAAGGTGCATTAGTCAGACCAAATGACATAACGGTATACTCATATAGCCCATACCTGGTGGTAAAAGCTATCTTCGGAATATCCTGTTCTCGAATCTTCAACTGGTGGTATCCTGATCGCAGATCGATCTTGGAAAATACCTTAGCTCCTTGCAATCGATCAAATAGATCGTTGATCATTGGTAGTGGGTACTTGTTCTTGATCGTTACTTCATTCAATCCTCGATAATCAACAACCATCCTTAACGATCCATCCTTCTTCTCCACTAGAAGTACTGCCGATCCCCAAGGCGAAGAACTTGGGCGAATATATCCCTTATCTAGTAACTCCTTAATCTGCTTCTTAATTTCCACCAAATCCTTTGCTGGCATCCTATATGGTCTCTTTGATATTGGCCCTGTGCCTGGCAATAGCTCAATCAAAAACTCAATATCTCTATCCGATGGCATGCCGGGCAACTCTTCCGAAAATACATCGGGAAAATCCCTTACCACTGGTACTTCCTCCTGCACAACTCTTGTTAAGCAATTTACTTGAGTCCTCTTCGGCACATGCTGGGATACATACTTGATCCTTCTCCCTTCTGGGGTCGTAAGCAAAATTGATTTACTAGCACATTCAATATTCCATTCATACTTTGATAACCAATCCATGCCTAATATCACATCCAATCCTTGAGATTCCAATACTATTAGGTCTGAGGGAAAAACATAGTTACCAATCCTTAATGGTAACCGATCACACCATAGACTAGCCACATACTCTGCTCCAGGCGAGGTTACTAACATGGGTGACCTAAGGGCTTGGGTTGGTAGGTTATACTTATCCACAAATCCCCTTGATATGTATGAATGCGATGCACCAGTATCAAAAAGAACGAGTGCAGTAAATGACTTAACCAAAAACCTATTACTGCATCGGGCTGAGCTTCAACCTCCTCCATGCTAACGTGGTTCACTTGTCCCCTATTGAAAGGGTTCGGCTTCTTCCCATAACTTCCATTGCCATTTTGGCCTTCAGGACATTCATTGGCATAATGTCCGGTCTTCTGACACTTAAAACAAGTGACTTGGCTCAGGTCCTTCTTGGTGGGGTGGATGGGTTGGTGCGGTTCTGGCCGTTGCTTCCTCCATTGCCATTTCCATTCTTGGTGCCATTGTGATTGTGCGAGCTACCTCCTCCATGGGTATGCTGAAAATGTCCTCCCGGTCTAGGGATAAAACGTGGCTTCTGCTAAGCTCCTGAAGTGTACTTTCCTTGTCCATACTTCCTCTTGCGATTCTCAATTTGCTGCTGCTTCCCTTCAATCATAAGAGCATGATCTACCAACTCCTGGTAGTTGTTGAAGGTGGCTACCATCAACTGCATGCTCAACTCATCATTCAGTCCTTCCAGAAACTTCTCCTGCTTAGCTGCATCCGTAGCGACATCATCTGGGCCATAACGTGCTAACTTACTAAACTCCTCCACATACTGGCCAACTGTTCATCCTCCTTGGTGCAAGTTGCGAAACTCACGCTTCTTCATGGCCATAGCTCTTGCTGAAACATGGGCAGTACGAAAAGCCTGCTGAAACTGGTCCCATGTGACAGTGTCTACAGGGAAAGTGTCTGTGAAATTCTCCCACCATGATGTTGCGGGTCCTTCAAGCTGATGTGCGGCAAACTTCACCTTCTCTGCATCTGTGCATCCTGCTGTGGTCAACTCCCTAGCTGTCTTGCGGAGCCAATCATCTGCTACTATCGGCTCGGTGCTACTGGAAAACACCTGCGGATTCAGCCTAAAAAACGGGCTAAGTGGTCAACAGGTGGTGGTAGTGGTGGGTTGTTGTTGTTGTTGTTCCCCTGATTCTGATTCTGGACTAGCAACTGCATCAATGTGTTATGCTGCTGGATCAACTGGGTGAGCTCCGGTGGAAAGGCAAATCCGGGGTCACGTCTCGGAGGCATCTGAGGGTTTAGAAAAGATGAGATATAAGAATAGAGGGGGCCTAAAGAGGAAACACTACCCATAATGCACATGAGGCAAAAGCAAACAATTCACTTCATTCAATCAAACAAGGGCATACAATCGATCTAACTATCGCAAAAGTGCTCAGACTACTATATTTACATGGTGGACTACTACTACTGATGAGGTGGTCTACTAGAAATATTCTACGGTTGTTGACTCCATAATATCTGCTCCTGCTTCATCAACATAGTCATCATCGCTACTATCTGCTTCCGAGTCGGTGCCGTCAATGATGATGTAGTCTTCCGGGCTAATCTCCTTGGGTTCTTCGTCTTCATCTACTGGTGTAGGGCCTCCCATAAATATTCCAATCTTCTTTGTTAGGTCGGCATTCTTATCCACCAATACTTCAGTTTCCTCTTCATAATCTTCACGTGTAGCCTTGAGTTCTTCCTCCAGTTCCTTGATTCTAGTCTTAGCCTTCTTCAGATCTATCATGTCGGCGCACATCTGGTTCTCCTGTCGTCAAATGTGCTGGTTTAACTCCTGAATAAAAGATGCGATTGATCTATCCTTCCTGGTGCTGATCATCTCCCAGTGTTCATCTCGGCGCCCACAAATCTGGTAGATAGTATCCTTGAGATCCTTGCGGTAGACTTCTCCAATACGTCCCATGGCGATGTGAGCTGTCATGCTCTTTCCTAGACTCCAAGTGGGTGCATCAAAAGAAAACTCTATGGGCTCAGTGACTGGCATGAACGTCCTTCCTGGAACTTGAACTTGAATCATCCAGCGCTCTTCTTCAGGTAAAGTGGCGTTGTAGGTTCCCATGAAGCTTGGTACTCCTATGTTCAGGTATCGAGTGACTTCCTTCAAGTGTCGTCCAAAGGAAGTATCTTCATCTGGTTGCGTGAACTTGTTCCTTGCATCCGCCATCCTAAAGATTAGAAAAGATGAGAAGTCAGAAGAGAAGAGAGTGAATAGTAATCTAGGTCTTTAGCTTAGTGGTCGGGTCCTACAGTCAGCGTGTGCTCTGATACCATCTCTGTAGCGACCAGACCTCAAACAGTCTGATCTCTGTGCTTCGGTGTCATCCCTGGATCAGTAAGGCTGACACCACACAGTACTCGGAGGATTTATAGCAGAGTAGCAATCACACACTTATTACATCGAGTGTCTCAAAAGAGAACTTATTACAATAAATATGGCTTAAGGCCATCTAATAATGATAACAACGGAAGGCTTGGAAGATAAGTGAGTCCATCAACTCCAACGGCATCACTGAGTATAGAACCACGGCCTAAAAACTCCTTAATCGTCATCTAAAAAGTCTACAACATTAATGTTGCAGCCCGAAAACGGGTCAGCACATGGAATATGCTGGCAAGGTAACACATAGAGAGTAATGGAATGAAACAGCTATACTACATGCATATTTGGCTGGTGGAAAGCTCTATGGTTATAGTTTTGCGTAAAGCCAATTTTTCCCTACTTCAAAGGAATAATTTTATTTAACTATCATGGTGGTTGTTAAACATTGAGAATGGTTGACAGCATCCTCAATCTCAATTAAGCATCATCATTAAACATAACCCAACAAAATTAATTTAGAGTAACATGTTGAGATTCACATGAAAATCTAGGTACTAGATACTCAAGATGTCCATAACCGGGGACACGGCTAATCATGATTAGTTTATACACTCTACAGAGGTTTGCGCACTTTTCCCCACAAGACTCGATTGCCTCCGTTTGGTTTCTCGCACTGCATGGTGTTTGAGAAGACGGATGACCGAGACATAGTCTTTCAGAAGTGCTAGCACCTTACGATCGGGTAGACCGTACCACCTACATCCCCTAAATCTGCTAGTCTACCATTGTAAAAGTTCGCACAACTTAGTCAACTATGCTAGAGCCCATAATAGCTTGTGGCTGCACACGGAAGTTTCTAGCATGAATAATCTCATGATCCCTTTGGGCCTGGGTGGCGGTCCAAAAGAAAACAGGCAAGTCCTGGAATACCCAGGTGCCTCAATCCACCCAGATGTGTGTTTAAGTTGCCACCTTAGATAAACCATTAATTAATAAAACTCACATCTGTCATGGATATCACTCACCCAATCCACGTGTACTAGCATAGTAGGGCATAATAAGAAAACGTAGAAGTAACTCCCAAAGGTTTGATAATAACAGGTAATAGGTACTACCTCAGCTACTTCCCATCCCACAATTTAATTAGATCCTAAACATGCAGTGTGTGAGGATTTGATCTAATGCAATAAAACTGGGTAGTAGAAAAGGTATGATCAAAGTGTTACTTGCCTTGCTGATGATCCGCGAAACCTAGCGATTCGAAGTAACAGGCGGCGCACTCCGGGTATTCTATCACAGACAAACAAACAAGCATACAATAAGTACTCATCTAATGCACAGGTACAACTCAAATAAGAGATCTAACCAGAAGGTTCAACTGAAGAACTCCGGTTGGCAAAAGAATCAAATCGAACGAAGCAACGAAAGTCAAACGACGAAAGAAACAACTTCATTCTAGTAACCTGGATCTAGGGCAAATTTTACAGTAGCAAAATCTTGTTTAAGTTGGTTAAACGGATAAAGGGTTTCGAGACGAAACTCTAGGCGCTTGAATCGCTTGATTCCGATAAACGAGCGAAAAGTTAAACTAAAACGAAAATCGGATCAGGAATCGCGATCAGAAAAATCGCGGATTTAATCCGAGAAAAAAAAACGATGAACGCCGATATTTTTTTCTCTTTTTTCGGCACGGAAAACGAGGCACGACGAACCTCGGCGGCAGGATCCGACGGCGGACGGCGGCGACGGCGGCGCGGAGCTCGAGGCGCGCGGCTAGGGTTTGCTGGGGGCTGGGGCTGGGCTCTCCCCGGCTATATAAAGCCCGTCCAGGTCGGACACGGCCCGTTAAGTCGGTTCACATTTTTTTTAATTATTCCACTCGGAAGAAAAATAAAAAGAAATACTAAACGGACTCCAAAAATTCCGAAATAAATTTTCACGGGCTTCTAAAATTAAGTCGCACAAGGTGAACATTTATTTGGGACCTAAATGCAATTTTGAAAAACGCACTTTTTTCCTAAATTCAAATAAAACACCGAAAAACTCCGAAATAAAATCTTATTTGATTTTATTATTAAATCCTCATTATTTCTTTATTTTGGGAAAGTCATTTTATTCCCTCTCTCATATTTTTGTAATAGAAATAATTGATGATAAAATAAATAAAATCAAATGATCCTATTCTCAAAATTTGAGAAAACTCAAATATGAAAATAACGAAATCCCCAACTCTCTCCGTGGGTCCTTGAGTTGCGTAGAATTTTCTAGGATCAGCCAAAAAGCACAATAAAATATGATATGCATGATGATCTAATGTATAACATTCCAAATTGAAAGTTTGGGATGTTACATGATATTACACCTGCTGAGATAGAGGAAATTGATGTTACAATTAACCTTGCCAATAGAGACACCATTTCACCAGTTGGGATTGTTAGAGATGTTGAAGTCTTGTGTGGGAGAGTTAAATATCCGGCTGATTTTCTTGTTCTTGGTTCTCCACAAGATAACTTTTGTCTCATTATATTTGGTAGACCCTTCTTGAATACTGTTAATGCTAGGATAGATTGCAAAAAGGATGTTGTTACTATTGGTCTGGGAGATATGTCTCATGAGTTTAATTTTGCTAAATTTCTTTGACAACCCCATGATAAAGAATTGCCTAGTAAAGATGAAATTATTGGTCTTGCTTCTATTGTCGTGCCTCCTAATGATCCTTTAGAACAATATTTGCTAGACCATGAAAATGATATGTTTATGGATGAAAGAAGGGAAATAGATGAAGTATTCTTTAAACAGGGACCTATTTTAAAACACAACTTGCCTGTTGAAATCCTAGGGGACCCTTCTCCACCCAAGGGTGATCCCGTGTTTGAGCTTAAACCATTGCTTGATACTCTTAAATATGCTTATCTTGATGAGAAGAAGATATATCCTGTTATTATTAGTGCTAACCTTTCAGAGCTTGAAGAAAAGAAATTATTGAAAACTCTGAAGAAGCACCGTACAACTATTTGATATACTCTTGACGATCTTAAGGGCATTAGTCCCACTCTATGCCAGCACAAAAAAATTGGAGAAAGACGCTAAATCGGTTGTTGGCCACCAACGACGGTTAAATCCTAAGATGAAAGAAGTGGCAAGAAAAGAGATACTAAAACTTCTAGAGACAGGTATAATTTATCCCGTTGCTGATAGTCAATGGGTGAGTCCTTTCCATTGTGTCCCTAAGAAGGGAGGTATTACTGTTGTTCCTAATGATAAAGATGAATTGATCCCACAAAGAATTGTTATAGGTTATAGAATGGTAATTGATTTCCACAAATTAAATAAAGCTACTAAAAAGGATCATTACCCTTTACCTTTTATTGATCAAATGCTAGAAAGATTATCTAAACATACACATTTTTGCTTTCTATATGGTTATTCTGGTTTCTCTCAAATACCTGTGTCGAAAGAGGATCAGGAAAAGACCACTTTTACTTGCCCTTTCGGTACCTTTGCTTATAGACATATGCCTTTTGGTTTATGCAATGCACCTGCTACCTTTCAAAGATGTATGACTGCTATATTCTCTGACTTCTGTGAAAAGATTGTTGAGGTTTTCATGGATGATTTCTTCGTATATGGAACTTCTTTTGATGATTGCTTAAGCAACCTTGATCGAGAGTTGCAGAGATGTGAAGAAACTAATCTTGTCTTGAATTGGGAGAAGTGTCACTTTATGGTTAATGAAGGTATTGTCTTGGGGCTTAAAATTTCTGAAAGAGGTATTGAAGTTGATAAAGCTAAGGTTGACGCTATTGAAAAGATGGTGTGTCCTAAGGACATTAAAGGTATAAGAAGTTTCCTTGGTCATGCCGGTTTTTATAGGAGGTTCACTAAAGACTTCTCAAAAATTTCCAGGCCTCTGATTAATCTCTTACAAAAAGATGTTCCTTTTGTCTTTGATGATGATTGTGTAGAAGCATTTGAAATACTTAAGAAATCCTTGATTTCTGCACCTATTGTTCAGCCACCTGATTGGAATTTACCCTTTGAAATTATGTGTGATGCTAGTGATTATGCTGTAGGTGCTATTCTAGGACAAAGAGTTGATAAGAAATTAAATGTTATCCAATATGCTAGTAAAACTCTAGACAGTGCCCAGTGAAATTATGCTACTACTGAAAAAGAATTTTTAGCAGTTGTATTTGCTTGTGATAAGTTCAGACCTTATATTGTTGATTCTAAAGTAACTGTTCACACTGATCATGCAGCTATTAAATATCTTATGGAAAAGAAAGATGCTAACCCTAGACTTATTAGATGGGTTCTCTTGCTACAAGAATTTGATTTGCATATTATCGATAGAAAGGGAGCTGAGAACCCCGTTGCAGATAACTTGACTAGGTTAGAGAATGTTCTTGATGACCCACTGCCTATTGATGATAGCTTTCCTAATGAACAATTAGCTGTCATAAATGCTTCTCGTACTGATCCATGGTATGCTGTTTATGCTAATTATATTATTGCTAAATTTATACCACCTAGTTTCACATACCAGCAAAAGAAAAGGTTTTTCTATGATTTAAGACATTACTTCTGGGATGACCCACACCTTTATAAAGAAGGAGTAGATGGTGTTATTAGACGTTGTGTACCTGAGCATGAACTGGAATAGATCCTACGCAAGTGTCACTCCGAGGCTTATGGAGGACACCATGCTGGAGATAGAACTGCACATAAGGTATTGCAATCCGGTTTTTATTGGCTTACTCTCTTCAAATATGCCCGTAAGTTTGTCTTGTCTTGTGATGAATGTCAAAGAATTGGTAATATTAGTAGACGTCAAGAAATGCCTATGAATTATTCACTTGTTATCGAACCATTTGATGTTTGGGGCTTTGATTATATGGGACCGTTTCCTTCCTCTAATGGGTATACACATATTTTAGTTGTTGTTGATTACGTTACTAAGTGGGTAGAAGCTATTCCAGCTAGTAGTGTTGATCATAACACCTCTATTAAGATCCTTAAAGAAGTTATTTTTCTGAGGTTTGGAGTCCCTAGATACTTAATGACTGATGGTGGTTCACATTTTATTCATGGTGCTTTTCGTAAGATGCTTGCTAAGTATGATGTTAATCATAGAATTGCATCTCCGTATCACCCGCAGTCTAGTGGTCAAGTAGAACTTAGTAATATAGAGCTTAAGCTAATTTTGCAAAAGACTGTTAATAGATCTAGAAAGAATTGGTCCAAGAAACTTGATGACGCATTATGGGCTTATAGAACTGCATATAAAAATCCTATGGGTATGTCTCCGTATAAAATGGTTTATGGAAAAGCTTGTCACTTACCTCTCGAACTAGAACATAAGGCATATTGGGCCATTAAAGAGCTCAATTATGATTTTCAAACTTGCCGGTGAGAAGAGGCTTTTTGACATTAGCTCACTTGATGAATGGAGAACCCAGGCTTATGAGAATGCCAAACTGTTTAAAGAAAAAGTTAAAAGATGGCATGACAAAAGGATACAAAAGCGTGAGTTTAATGTAGGTGATTATGTGTGGCTATACAACTCCCGTTTAAGATTTTTTGCAGGCAAACTACTCTCTAAATGGGAAGGTCCTTACATTATCAAGAGGTCTATCGTTCCGGTGCCATAAAAATCAACAACTTTGAAGGCACAAATCCGAGGGTGGTGAACGGTCAAAGAATCAAACATTATATCTCAGGTAATCCAATAAATGTTGAAACTAATGTTATTGAAACCGTAACCCTGGAGGAATATATAAGGGACACTTTCCAGAACATCTCAGACTCCGAAAAGGAATAGGTATGTGGTACGGTAAGTAAACCGACTCCAAAACAGTTCTAATGGCAATTTTTCTCCGTTTTGGAATATTTAAGAAAATAGGAAAATAAAAAGTAGTCTGAAAGGGACACGAGGCATCCATGAGGGTGAAGGGCGCGCCCTACCCTCCTGGGCACGCCCCTGCCTCATGGGCACCTCATGTGCCTTCCAGACTCCGATTTCTTGCACGATACTTCTTTTGGTCGGTAAAAATTCATTATATAATCTCCTGAAGGTTTTGACCACCATACCACGCAAATATCCTCTATCTTTGTCTCAAGCTATTTTTGCTGCAGATTTAGAGCAAGATGTCATCTCAAGACTCCGACGGAGAGAGCTATGTCTCACATCTCATTGCTGACCCAAAGACCTATGGGGACCTATCTCCTTGTGATTGAACTACGGATGATGAGGAGGATTCTCATTTGAGGATGATCAATGATTCAAGCTCGGAGGAGGAGGATGTTCCTTTACCTCAACCTGGGGATATGCACGTGAAGTTCAAGAAGTCTAGTCTCCCTAAGAGGGCTAAACTGTCTAACAACCGATCTATTCCTTCTCGTTTTCAGCAGAAAAGCAAAGGCGATTTATGTGACAAAATCTTGAAGCTGGAATCGAAGGTCGATGATTTAAAGGAGGAGATCGCTCTTCTCAACTACAACATAAAAAAGCTGAAGGCACAATTGTCATTATTATCACCATCACCACCCCTGAAGAAAGAGACATAAACACATGGGTATGGGCACTCCCCTTGGCAACTGCCAAGCTTGGGGGAGGTGCCCCGGTATCGTATCACCATCACACTTTTTTATCTTTATCGGTTTTCTCAGTTCGATCCTTTTAGTAATATCTTGATCTAGTAGAATAAAGTTTTAGTATGATCTAGTTTTGAGTTTTGCTTTATGATCTTTCTATGTAATCGAGTCCGTGAGCTATATATAATAAAGATTAGTGTTGAGTCAAGGGCTTTGCTATCTTCCTATGATCTTGAGGGAATAAAAATAAAATAAAATAAAAAGAATAAAAAGAAATAAAGAGATCATATGGATCTTATGGAGAGTAATGACTTCACATATAAAGAGTATGATGAGTAAAAGTTGTTGAGAGTTGACAAACATAGTTTTGGTCATCGTTGCAATTAATAGGAAGTAATAAAGAAAGAGAGGCTTTCACATATAAATATACTATCTTGGACATCTTTTATGATTGTGAGCACTCATTAAAATATGACATGCTAAAAGGTTAATGTTGGACAAGGAAGACAACGTAATGGGTGTATGTTTTCTTACATCCGAAATAAATTATATTGTCATGGATCATCCAACATGTTGAGCTTGCCTTTCCCTCTCATGCTAGCCAAATTCTTTGCACCAAGTAGAGATACTACTTGTGCTTCCAAATATCCTTAAACCCAGTTTTGCCATGAGAGTCCACCATATCTACCTATGGATTGAGTAAGATCCTTCAAGTAAGTTGTCATTGTTGCAAGAAATAAAAATTGCTCTCTAAATATGTATGATTTATTAGTGTGGAGAAAATAAGCTTTATATGATCTTGTGATGTGGAAGAAATAAAAGTGACGGACTGCATAATAAAGGTCCATATCACAAGTGGCAATATAAAGTGACGTTTTTTGCATTAAGATTTCGTGCATCCAACCATAAAAGCACATGACAACCTGTGCTTCCCTCTGCGAAGGGCCTATCTTTTATTCTTGTCTTATACTTTACACAAGAGTCATGGTGATCTTCACCTTTACTTTTTACATTTTATCCTTTGGAAAGCACAATGTATTGGAAAGATCTTAATATATATAGCTAATTGGATGTGAGTTTTCATGAACTATTATTGTTGACATTACCCTTGAGGTAAAAGGTTGGGAGGCAAAACTATAAGCCCCTATCTTTCTCTGTGTCCGATTAAAACTTCATACCCAAAAATATTGCATGAGTGTTAGCAATTGTGAAAGACTCAATGATAGTTGAGTATATGGACTTGCTGAAAAGCTCTTATATTGACTCTTTCCGATGTTATGATAAATTGCAATTGCTTCAATGACTCAGATTATAGTTTGTTAGTTTTCAATGAAGTTTCTGATTCATACATGAAATTGTGGATGAGTTGTTACAGTCGGTCTATTCTGATAACACTTCCGCACTGCACGCTCAATGCAAGTGCTCGTCATTGTTTGAACCAAGTGTGCTGTAGTACTGAGGCGAGTGAACTTCCCGTGGCAAAAAACTGCACGCAGTGTTTTTTCGGTACTGTTTCTGCTCTAATTTTTTAATCGTTTATCGGAACGAGGTGTGTAATATATCGTTGAAAAGCTATGGATTAGACGCAACTTCTCTATGTTGAACACTTTTCGATATTCCTCATGGTTTAAGAATAGTTTTGAAAATGGTGCGGCCCACAAAGAGTGGCAGCGAGCATTTTTCGCATTTTTTTCTAAACCGCTTGTCGGAATGAAGTAAATGATACACCGTTGGATAGATATCGTCGAGGCTCATATTTTTCATATATATTTCTTTCTCTAATTCATTATAGTTTAAGAGCAGTTTCAAATTTACTAAATCCCGGAATTATGTTTTTCAAAAAAATTTAAATTTTTGGTACTGTTTTCGCTCTAGTTTTTTAACCGTTTGTCGAAACGAGGCATGTAATACGTCGTTGGAAAGCTATGGACAAGGCGCAACTTTCATATGTAGAAATGGTTTTGAGATCCCTTACAGTTTTAAGTTAATTTCGAAAATCGTGTGGCAGACGACAAATGGCAGCGGTCGTTTTTCACGAATTTTTTACAAACCTGTTGTCGAAACGATTCAAATGATATGCCGTTGGAAAGATATCATTGAGATGCAACTTTTTCATGTAGAACATTCTCTCTAATTCCTTACGATTTAGGAGCAGTTTTAAATTTACCGAAATGCGGACACTCTATTTTTTGCGATGCCAAAATCGACGAGGGAACTGCATCAAATAGAAAAATGCACTGCACCAGACTGAAAACTGCAGTGCAATGTCTACAAAGGCAACTGTACTATTAGAATTTTTTCTAACTTTTTGTTTGTAATTTCATCTAAATGTGAGGCCGAGTGTAGTGGACCGCACACGATGATGAAGTGCACTGCAACTCTTAATGGATTTTACCTTTTTTAGGCCTTCATGAAACACAGGGCGGGATGAGTGCAGCTCACTTCAGGAAATTTTGAAGTGCAGCACAAAGTTGATGTGAAGTACATACTTCTCGTTTTGTCTTTCTCTATTTTTGTTTTTATAAAAACACATGTGAACTCCATAGTCAAGGCTAGTGAGCTGCATTAGACATGACTAATAAACTGCATCTAAGGAAATGAACTTTCGAAAAGCAAAACATCAAAGTTTTCAAACAAGTGCAACTGTACTGCACGATCGAGTCGAGAGAACTACAATGTTCATTTTCTTCTGTTTCTAATTTGTTACAAACGCATCCAGACTACATGAACAAGATGAACTTCATGTTCTTTTTTCCAGTGACCCTACCCGTGCCAAACGAACCGCGAGGCTGAGGCTGGTGAGCTGCATGCCCGCCCACCCGCCTGAACCACGTTATTTTTTTTGCAAATCTTGGATGCAATCCCAAGTCGCCGGAGTGTACTGCATGTGAGTTCCCCGCTGGAGTGACAAACTGTAGCGAACTGCGAAGATGTCCATACAAAACCTTTTATTCAGTGCACTGCAACACACATCTAGAGAAACTGCAAACAATATTAAAACAGAACGGCTCTGGACAAATAAATCAGCCAAGCTGCCTGCTATGCTCGCCCGAACTGCAGGCCCCATACTCGCCAGAACCTCGCCACTCATGGACCTCATTCATACCTGCCGGCCAAAACCTTCTGGCAACACAGATCCATGGCGGTTGAACTCCAGGGCGGCGCGGGACAAGGCCTCGCCTCCTAGATCTGCCGACTCTGCAAGAGGTGGGGAAAGGGATATGGATCGGAGGGGCGATGACACCCATCGGTGAGTTGCTCGTCGCTCCTCCATCGGCCGTTCCCTCACTGCA